>NC_082683.1:43955177-44265723 GCF_949987515.2 Delphinus delphis
TTAAGGATGTTTTAAAGGGGAAGAACAAGGAAACTGTAATTAATCATCGTCTCAAGACATTTCTGTGACATTTCTCTTTCATTATTGAACACGTGTATTTTTTTATTAATTAATTTTTATTGGAGTATAGTTGATTTACAATGTTGTATTAGTTTCTGCTGTACAGCAAAGTGTATCAGTTATACATATATCCACTCCTTTAGATTCTTTTCCCATATAGGTCATTACAGAGTATTGAGTAGAGTTCCCTGTGCTATACAGTAGGTTCTTATTAGTTATCTATTTTATATATAGTAGTGTGTATATGTGTGACATTTCTTAATCATGGTTTTGGGAGTCAGAATGTGTCTGGTTTATGATTCTCTGGCCAGGTGGTCCATGGCTCTGGGGGTTGTGAGCTCATCTTGCCTGGAAAAACAACTTGAGTTTGTATGATGGTATCTACAACAGCAATTTGAATACAGTAACGATGTTATTAACAACAGCAATCTTAGTCAACTGACTCTGATTAATTAGTGTTCAGTTAGCACAGAATTGAGGGGACAAGAAAGGGATTGAGGTCAGAGGAGACAAGTAAGGGAATAAAGTTTTGGATAGAGAGATTAATCATAAACTCGGTAAGGGAACTCAGTTTTAGGGGGGTTTGGTTTCAACATTATTTAGTTCTCTCCAGCTCTAAAAATCTCTGATTTTATTATCCAGAGGACAAAATGCTATTTTTGTGAATCCAGTGCTATTTTTGGAATAGCTGTGAATAGCTAGTCTAGAAAACATTCTTTCTAGGAACTTTTTGAGGAGAATAATAGGAAAATTTCCCATACCAGCTAAATATTTTAGGGAAAGTCAACTCCCAAGTCCTAGATTATATTCTTTAGATACATTAAAAATGGTAAAATTAAATTATTTTATGCTGTTTTGCGTCAGCCAGAGAACGGTATATTCAGTGTTTTTCTCTTTCAACATTGCCAAAAAATGGCAGGTTGGATAAATTTAAAGAGCACAAGGAATTTCTGAAGCCTGAATATTGTCTAAATACAGAGATTACTTAGGGAGAAAAAATAGCTAGCTGCAAAAACCCTCCAGGCTTTTAAGAGAAGTTCTTACTTAGGCAAACGTCGTCTTGGCTGAATAAAATGGTTTAGTTAAAAGTCACAATTAAACGTTAGCCCTTGTCTGCCTTTAGCTTTCTAAACCAACGGAATCTGACTGTTCTGCGTTCGATTTGTTAGGTCTGGCTCAGTGCGCTGAACTCTGCTGGCAGCTGAGAGGGGAAGCCGGAAAAAGGCAAGTTCCTGGTGCAAAGGTTGCTCTGCAGCATAATTTAGGCCTCGGAGGAGCAGTAGTTGTCACGCTGTACAAGATGGGTTTTCCTGAAGCTGCCAGGTAAGTGACATTCTGGGTTTTGTCTGGCAATGAACCCTTCTGACTTTTCACAACTGATGACGTTATACAAGTAAAAAAAAGTCCTAATTTTATTGTGGTAGTGCTCAAAGAACAACTATTTCATTACCTTGCTTTAATAGCATGGTTTTAAAACTTTAAAACTGGCAATTAACTTTTAAACTTAACCATCTTTAGGAAAGTTTTGTTTAAAAAGAAGGCAGCATAGTCAAAGGAGAGTGCTGAACTAGAAGCCAGAGCTGGCTGGGCACTTGTCTCAGCCCTGCCAACTTGAGTAATTTTATTTCAGGCAAGTCATTTTTTGGTTTCCTTTCCCACAATTTGCTTTCTCCCCCTAGCGTCCCGGGCTTCTGAGGTTATTGGGAGAAAGTCATCAAATATGCTGATTGTATCTCCGCAGATTTCTGTTTCTGAATCCAGCTAAGCCCTCACTGCTGCTAGAATCCTTTCTATTTGTCTCCTGCTGATTTTCTTCCTGCCCTTGTCAAATGCCTGTGCTCCTAAGATTTCCAAGCACTTTCTTTTCAAGCCTTTTCAGGATCCCTCAACTTCCTTGCTCTTCTCTCAGAGAAATGCTCATCCTTTTTTCTCAGAGAAATGCTCATCCTTTTTTCCCAGAGGAAAAAAGTCCCTTTTCCTTTCCAAGGCCCATCTTTCCTCTTTGCATGCTTTTGTTTCCAACCACTTTCTGTAACTTTGTTCCAAATATTAAGTATACCTTCTTTCGTTTGAATCTTTCCATTTTTACCTTTCTGTTGACTCCTTTCGCTCTGTCATCAAACATGTTCAGGTCTTCCATATTCTAAAACTCTGTTTTTCTCCTTACCTTAATTATTCTCTTTCATGATGAGCCTTTTATATTGAGCCACTTTTGTTTTTCTACTCTGAAATGTCTTTAGTTTCTGATCTCACCACTGAGGTCAGGTAAGGCCACCAATGACCTGATTATGATACATTCTTGATAATTTCTATCTTTATTCTCTTAACCCTGCTGTAGCTTTCAACACTAATTGGCTCCTTTCTCTCTCCTGAAGTTCTTGGTAATTATGTATTCATTTTTTCACACTTTTGGTTCCACAAAGGATATGTGAACACTTTTTTACAGAGTCCGTTATATTCTCATGTTTTGTAAACTCTTGAATCTCTTCTCTCTATCCTTTCTTCTTTCATGCCTGGAATATTAGTTCTGTGTGAAAATTCTAACTTCCAATTAAGGCCAATCTTAGGTACCATCTCCCTTTGAATATCCACAGCACTTTGTAACTTTTGGGTCCCTATCCAATTTTTGTTTAGTTGTAGAGTATCTACCTTGTTTTGTATCCTGTTTGTTATGTGAAATCCTTGAGATCTAAGACTTTGATTCTCCTAACCCCTCTGAGGATCTCTCTCAAAGTGAGTAAATGTTTATTGAATTGCATCAAATAAAAAGATGTCAAGACGTTGAATTTTAAGTTTCCTCCTAAATCTGATTCATTGGTTCTGTATCGTCCTCTGGTATTCCATGTAGTTCATATTCGGAGTTGAAAACCCTCAGTAAAAGCCAAACTATAAAGAGCTACCAGAGTCAGAATATTAGTATAGCTGTCTAATTTGCTCAGAATAGAAGATTATGCATGTAGGGCAATAAATTCTATTTTAAACATGGAATTCTCATAGTTATTTTTTTAATATCTTTATTGGAGTATAATTGCTTTACAATGGTGTGTTAGTTTCTGCTGTACAACAAAGTGAATCAGCTTTATGTATACATATATCCCCATGTCTTTTCCCTCTTGCATCTCCCTCCCACCCTCCCTATCCCACCCCTCTGGGGGGACACAAAGCACCGAGCTGATCTCCCTGTGCTATGCAGCTGCTTCCCATTAGCTGTCTGTTTTACATTTGGTAGTGTATATATGTCAGTGCTACTCTCTCACTTCATCCCACCTTATACTTCCCCTCCCCGTGTCCTCAAGTCCATTCTCTACGTCTCCATCTTTATTCCTGTCCTGCCCCTAGGTTCTTCAGAACCATTTTTGTTGTTTTTTCTTTAGATTCCGTATACATGTATTAGCATATGTTATTTGTTTTTCTCTTTCTCACTTCACTCTGTATGACAGTCTCTAGGTCCACCCACCTCACTGCAAATAACTCAGTTTTGTTTCTTTTTATGGCTGAGTAATATTCCATTGTATATATGTGCCATATCTTTATCCATTCATCTGTCGATGGACACTTAGGTTGCTTCCACGTCCTGGCTATCGTAAATAGTGCTGCAGTGAACATTGTGGTGCAAGACTCTTTGTGAAGTATGGTTTTCTCAGGGTGTGTGCCCAGTAGTGGGATTGCTGGGTCATATGGTAGTTCTATCTTTAGTTTTTTAAAGGAACCTCCATACTGTTCTCCACAGTGGCTGTATCAATTTACACTCCCACCAACAGTACAAGAGGGTTCCCTTTTCTCCACACCCTCTCCAGCATTTATTGTTTATAGATTTTTTGATGATGGCCATTCTGACCAGCATGAAGTGATATCTAATTGTAGTTTTGATTTGCATTTCTCTAATGATTAGTGATGTTGAGCGTCCTTTCATGTGTTTGTTGGCAATCTGTATATCTTCTTTGGAGAAATGTCTATTTAGGTCTTCTGCCCATTTTTGGATTGGGTTATTTGTTTTTCTGATATTGAGCAGCATGAACTGCTTGTGTATTTTGGAGATTAATCCTTTGTCAGTTGCTTCATTTGCAAATATTTTCTCCCATTCTGAGGATTGTCTTTTTGTCCCGTTTATAGTTTCCTTTGCTGTGCAAAAACTTTTAACTTTCATTAGGTCCCATTTGTTATTTTTGTTTTTCTTTCTAGGAGGTGGATCAAAACGGATCTTGCTGTGATTTATGTCACAGAGTGTTCTGCCTATGTTTTCCTCTAAGAGTTTGATGGTGTCTGGGCTTACATTTAGGTCTTTAATTCATTTTGAGTTTATTTTTGTGTATGGTGTTAGGGAGTGTTCTAATTTCAGTCTTTTACATGTAGCTGTCCAGTTTTCACAGCACCACTTATTGAAGAGGCTGTCTTTTCTCCATTGTATATTCTTGCCTCCTTTATCAAAGGTAAGGTGATCATATATGCGTCGGTAGATCTCTGAGCTTTCTATCCTGTTCCATTGATCTATATTTCTGTTTTTGTGCCAGTACCATACTGTCTTGATTACAGTAGCTTTGTAATATAGTCTGAAGTCAGGGAGCCTGATTCCTCCAGCTCCATTTTTCTTCCTTAAGATTGCTTTGGCTATTCGGGGTCTTTTGTGTCTCCATACAAATTGTGAAATTTTTTGTTCTAGTTCTGTGAAAAATGCCATTGGTAGTTTGATAGAGGTTGCACTGAATCTGTAGATTGCTTTGGGTAGTATAGTCATTTTCACAATGTTGATTCTTCCATCCAAGAACATGATATATCCCTCCATCTTTTTGTATCATCTTTAATTTCTTTAATTTCTTTAATTTCTTTCATCAGTGTCTTATAATTTTCTCCATACATGTCTTTTGTCTCCTCAGGTAGGTTTATTCCTAGGTATTTTATTCTTTTTGTTGCAATGGTAAATGGGAGTGTTTCTTTAATTTCTCTTTCAGATTTTTCATCATTAGTGTATAGGGATGCAAGAGATTTCTGTGCCTTAATTTTGTATCCTGCTACTCTACCAAATTCATTGATTAGCTTTAGTAGTTTTCTGGTAGCATGTTTAGGATTCTCTATGTATAGTATCATGTCATCTGCAAACAGTGACAGTTTACTTCTTCTTTACTGACTAGGATTCCTTTTATTTCTTTTTCTTCTCTGATTGTTGTGGCTAAAACTTCCAAAACTATGTTGAATAATAGTGGTGAGAGTGGGCAACCTTGTCTTGTTCCTGATCTTAGAGGGAATGGTTTCAGTTTTTCACCATTGAGAACAATGCTGGCTATGGGTTTGCTATATATGGCCTTTATTATGTTGAGGTAAATTCCCTCTATGCCTACTTTCTGGAGGGTTTTTATCTTAAATGGGTGTTGAATTTTGTCAAAAGCTTTTTCTGCATCTATTGAGATGATCATATGGTTTTTATCCTTCAGTTTGTTAATATGATGTATCACATTGATTGATTTGTGTATAGTGAAGAATCCTTTCATTCCTGGGATAAACCCCACTTGATCATGGTGTATGATCCTTTTAATGTGCTTTTGGATTCTGTTTGCTAGTATTTTGTTGTTGTTGTTCAGGATTTTTACATCTATGTTCATCAGTGATATTGGTCTGTAGTTTTCTTTTTGTGTGACATCTTTGTCTGGTTTTGGTATCAGACTGATGGTGGCCTCGTAGAATGAGTTTGGGAGTGTTCCTTCCTCTGCTATATTTTGGAATAGTTTGAGAAGGATAGGTGTTAGCTCTTCTCTAAATGTTTGGTAGAATTTGCCTGTGAAGCCATCTGGTCCTGGACTTTTGTGTGTTGGAAGATTTTTTTTTTTTTTATGATACGCGGGCCTCTCACTGTTGTGGTCTCTCCCATTGCGGAGCACAGGCTCCGGACGCACAGGCTCTGCAGCCATGGCTCACGGGCCTAGTCGCTCTGCGGCATGTGGGATCTTCCCAGACCGGGGCATGAACCCGTGTCCCCTGCATCGTTAGCCAGACTCTCAACCACTGCGCCACCAGGGAAGCCCTTGTTGGAAGATTTTTAATCATAGTTTCAGTTTTAGTGGTCATGATTGGTCTGTTTTTATTTTCTGTTTCTTCCTGGTTCAGTCTTGGAAGTTGTGCTTTTCTAAGAATTTGTCCGTTTCTTTCAGGTTGTCCATTTTTTTGGTGTATAGTTGCTTGTAGTAATCTCTCATGATCCTTTGCATTTCTGCAGTGTCAGTTGCTACTCCTCCTGCTTCATTTCTAATTTTATTGATTTGAGCCTTCTCCCTTTTTTTCTTGATGAGTCTGGCTAATGGCTTATCAACTTGGTTTATTTTCTCAAAGAACCAGTGTTTAGTTTTATTGATCTTTGCTATCGTTTCCTTCATTGCTTTTTCATTTATTTCTGATCTGATCTTTATGATTTCTTTTCTTCTGCTAACTTTGACAGTTTTTTGTTCCTCTTATCTCTGATTACTTTAGGTGTAAGTTTAGGTTGTTTATTTGAGATGTTTCTTGCTTCTTGAGGTAGGATTGTATTGCTATAAACTTCCCTTTTAGAACTGCTTTTGCTGCATCCCGTAGGTTTTGAGTCATCGTGTTTTCGTTGTCATTTGTTTCTAGGTATTTTCTGATTTCCTCTTTGATTTCTTCAGTGATCTCTTGGTTATTTAGTAGTTTGTTGTTTAGCCTGTATGTGTTTGTGTTTGTTACAGATTTTTTCGTGTAATTGATATCTAGTCTCATAATGTTGTAGCCGGAAAAGATACTTGATAGAATTTCAATTTTCTTAAGTTTACCTAGGCTTGATTTGTGACCCAGGATATGACCTATCCTGGAGAATGTTCCATGAGCACTCAAGAAGCAAGTGTATTCTGTTGTTTTTGGATGGAATGTCCTATAAATATCAATTAAGTCCATCTTGTTTAATGTGTCATTTAAAGTTTGTGTTTCGTTATTTATTTTCATTTTGGATGATCTGTCCATTGTGAAAAAGGGGTGTTAAAGTCCCCTACTATGATTGTGTTACTGTCGATTTCCCCTTTTATGGCTGTTAGCATTTGCCTTATATATTGAGGTGCTCCTATGTTGTGTGCGTAAATATTTACAATTGTTAATATCTTCTTGTATTGATCTCTTGATCATTATGTAGTGTCCTTCTTTGTCTCTAGTAATAGTCCTTATTTTAAAGTCTATTCTGTCTGATATGAGAATTGCTACACCAGCTTTCTTCTGAATTTCATTTACATGGAATATCTTTTTCCATCCCTTCATTTTCAGTCTGTTTGTGTCCCTAGGTCTGAAGTGGGTCTCTTGTAGACAGCATATATATGGGTCTTGTTTTTGTATCCATTCAGCCAGTCTGTGTCTTTTGGTTGGAGGTTTTAATCCATTTACATTCAAGGTTATTATCGATATGTATGTTCCTGTTACCATTTTCTTAATTGTTTTGGGTTTGTTATTGTAGGTCTTTTCCTTCTCTTGTGTTTCCTGCCTAGAGAAGTTCCTTTAGTTTTTGTTGTAAAGCTGGTTTGGTGGTGCTGAATTCTCTTAGCTTTTCCTTGTTTGTAAATGTTTTAATTTCTCTGGCAAATCTGAATGAGATCCTTGCTGGGTAGAGTAATCTTGGTTGTAGGTTTTTCCCTTTCATCACTTATTTAAATATGTCCTGCCACTCCCTTCTGGCTTGCAGAGTTTCTGCTGAAAGATCAGCTGTTAACCTTATGGGGATTCCCTTGTATGTTATTTGTTGCTTTTCCCTTGCTGCTTTTAATATTTTTCCTTTGTATTTAATTTTTGATAGTGTGATGAATATGTGTCTTGGCGTGTTTCTCCTTGGATTTATCCTTTATGGTAAACTCTGTGCTTCCAGCACTTAATTGACTATTTCCTTTCCCATATAATGGAATTTTTTAACTGTAATCTCTTTAAATATTTTTTCAGTACTTTTTTTTCTCTTCTTCTTCTGGGACCCCTATAATTCCAATGTTGGTGCGTTTAATGTTGTCCCAGAGGTCTCTGAGACTGTCCTCGATTCTTTTCATTCTTTTTTCTTTATTCTACTCTGTGGTAGTTATTTCCACTCTTTTATCTTCCAGGGCACTTATCGGTTCTTCTACCTCAGTTATTCTGCTATTGATTCCTTCTAGAGAATTTTTAATTTCACTTATTATGTTGTTCACCATTGTTTGTTTGCTCTTTAGTTCTTCTAGGTCCTTGTAAAAGGTTTCTTGTATTTTCTCCATTCTGTTTCCAAGATTTTGGATCATCTTTACTATCATTACTCTGAATTCTTTTTCAGGTAGGCTGCCTATTTCCTCCTCATTTGTTAGGTCTGGCAGGTTTTTACCTTGCTCCTTCGTCTGCTGTGTATTTCTCTGTCTTCTCATTTTGCTTATCTTACTGTGTTTGAGGTCTCCTTTTTGCAGGCTGCAGGTTCTTAGTTCCCGTTGTTTCTGGTGTCTGCCCCCAGTGGGTAAGGTTGGTTCAGTGGGTTCTGTAGGCTTCCTGGTGGAGGGGCCTGGTGTCTGTGTTCTGGTGGATGAAACTGGATCTTGTCTTTCTGTTGAGCAGGACTAAATCTGGTGGTGTGTTTTGGGGTGTCTGTGAACTTACTATGATTTTAGGCAGCCTGTGTGGTAATGGGTAGGGTTGTGTTCCTGTCTTGCTAGTTGTTTGGCATAGGGTGTCCAGCACTGTAGCTTGCTGGTTGTTGAGTGGAGCTGGGTCTTAGCGTTGAGACGGAACCTCTGTGAGAGCTTTCGCCATTTGATATTACATGGGGCCAGGAGGTCTCTGGTGGACCAATGTCCTGAAATTGGCTGCCCCACCTCAGAGGCTCAGGCCTGACACCTGGCCAGAGCACCAAGACCCTGTCAGCCACTCACCTCAGAAGAAAAGGGAGGTAAAAATAGGAAAGAAAGAAAGAAAAAATAAATAAAGTTTTTTAAAAAAAACTATTAAAAATAAAAAAGTAATAAAAAAAAGAAAGAAGCGAACAACCAAAGCAAAAAACAAATCCACCAATGTTAACAAGTGCTAAAAAGTATACAGACCAAAACCAAAACAAAAAGTGGACAGACAGAATTCTGGGACAAATGGTAAAAGCAAAGCTATACAGACAAAATCACACAAAGAAGCATACACATACACCCTCACAAAAAGAGAAAAAGGAAAAAAAATATTAAAAAAAAAAGGAAGAGGGCAACCAAATCAATAAACAAATCTACCAATGATAATAAACTCTAAATACTAAAATAAACATAAAACCAGAAACAAATTAGATGCAGAAAGCAAACCCCAAGTCTACAGTTGCTCCCCAGGTCCACTGCCTCAATTTTGGGATGGTTCGTTGTCTGTTCAGGTATTCCACAGATGCAGGGTACATCAAGGTGATTGTGGAGATTTAATCTGCTGCTCCTGAGGCTGCATGGAAAGATTTCCCTTTGTCTTCTTTGTTCGCACAGCTCCTGGGGTTCAGCTTTGGATTTGGCCCTGCCTCTGCGTGTAGGTCGCCTGAGGACGCCTGTTCTTCGCCCAGACAGGACGGGGTTAAAGTAGCCCCTGATTAGGGGACTCTGGCTCACTCAGGCTGGGGGAGGGAGGGGTACGGAATGCGGGGCGAGCCTGTGGCGGCAGAGGCCAGCGCGACATTGCAACAGCCTGAAATGCGCCGCGTGTTTTCCCGGGGAAGTTGTCCCAGCATCACGGGACCCTGGCAGTGGCAGGCTGCACAGGCTCCCAGGAGGGGAGGTGTGGATAGTGACCTGTGCTTGCACACAGCCTTCTTGGTGGCTGCAGCAGCAGCCTTAGCATTTCGTGCCAGTCTCTGGTGTCCACACTGATAGCCGTGGCTCGCACCTATCTCTGGAGCTCGTTTAGGCAGTGCTCTGAATTCCCTCTCCTCTGCGCACCCTGAAACAATGGTCTCTTGCCTCTTAGCCAGTTCCAGACTTTTTCCTGGACTCCCTCCCGGCTAGCTGTGGCGCACTAGCCCCCTTCAGGCTGTGTTCACACAGCCAACCCCAGTCCTCTCCCTGGGGTCTGACCTCCGAAGCCTGAGCCTCAGCTCCCAGCCCCAACCCGTCCCAGCCGGTGAGCAGACAAGCCTCTCGGGCTGGTGAGTGCTGGTCAACAGCGATCCTCTGTGTGGGAATCTCTCTGCTTTGCCCTCCGCACCCCTGTTGCTGCGCTCTCCTCTGTGGCTCCGAAGCTTCCCCCCTCCGCCACCCTCAGTCTCCGCCCACGAAGGGGTTTCCTAGTGTGTGGAAACCTTTCCTCCTTCACACCTCCCTCCCAGAGGTGCAGGTCCCGTCCCTGTTCTTTTGTGTCTGTTTTTCCTTTTTTTTTTTGCCCTACCCAGGTACGTGAGGAGTTTCTTGCCTTTTGGGAAGTCTGAGGTCTTCTGCCAGCATTAAGTAGGTGTTCTGTAGGAGTTGTTCCACATGTAGATGTATTTTTGATGTATTTGTGGGAAGGAAGGTGATCTCCATATCTTAGTCCTCTGCCATCTTGGAGGTCCCTCCTCATAGTTCTTTTATTTTCAGGAGACTAAATAATTGGGAGATAGAATTGTTCACGATAACTATAGTTGATATTTCTGGGAAGCCAGAAGAATGAACAAATCCAGATGATATATTAATGACTGAAAGAAATTGGCTTCAAGTATTGAAGATATTTTTGATAATTTTAGTGATAGAACATATCCCACTTCAAAGGCCAAAGTTGTGAAAATAATTCTAACTCTGATGGTGCAGATATAGTTTTAAAATGAGGATTTGTTTTAAACAAAGTAATTTTAAGGTACTGATTGCACATGATCTGATTTCCTTAGTTTCTCGTTTAGCTAACTTTGATGGAGCAGCTGCTATATGCTTAGGCCCCTAAGTATGGTCCTCTGAGTAGATGCGGAAGGCAGACATACCTTTTTCAAAATGCTATAGAAGGCCAGAGGAAGAAATTAGTATGAAGGACCTAAATTTGAACTGGGATGACTAGGATTGCCCAGCAAAAGTGTACAGGAAGGGCATCCCAGGTCTGTACATAGGTACACAATTTGAAAATATAAGAGTGGTTGTCCTGTGTGGGTAGAGGGTGGATTATTTTGTTGTGCCTGGGTAGAGGGGCAGAGTCAGTAATACATAGGTGACAGGAGTTGCAGCTGTAACAGTAGATTGGATCAAGGTTTTGAAATGCTTCCAATGTTATGCTGAGGAGTTTGAAATTTATCCTACAGAATATGAGTTTTAGCAAAAGATTATGTGATTATATCGCACTTTACTTTAGGTAGATCAGTCTGGTATTACTTTGAGTTGAGTGGTGGAGGGACCAGAGGCCAGGAATCCTTAGGAAGCAGTTGCAGTAGTGTGGATAAGAAATGTTTAGTGCTGCAACAGGGACCATGAAAATGAAGAGGAGCGGTCTTATTTAAGAACTGTGACCAATTGCATTTAATTTACAGTTAAACTTTCCTTTAGACCACTTTTGAATATAAGTATTGACTCTGTATTATAACATCCTATTCATTTTATGTAAGACACAGATTGAGGATAGATTTGCATTTTGTATTCTGTTAAGTGAAACCTGTTTTTAAACCCAACTTTGTTTTGTTTTTTCTTTTTTTTTCTTTTTTTTTTTTTTCTGTACGCGGGCCTCTCACTGTTGTGGCCTCCCCCGTTGTGGAGCACAGGCTCCGGACGCGCAGGCTCAGCGGCCATGGCTCACGGGCCCAGCCGCTCCGCGGCATGTGGGATCCTCCCAGACCGGGGCACGAACCCGTGTCCCCTGCATCGGCAGGCGGACTCTCAACCACTGCACCACCAGGGAAGCCCTGCTTGTTTTTTCTATTTTTAATTAAGGTATAAAAATTTACATACAGTGAAAGTCCACCTGTTTAGTGCATAGTTCTGAAAGTTTTGACAAACATGTACAGTCAAGTAACTACCACCATAATCAAGATACAGAACAATTGCATCACCCGCCAGAATTCTTTGTTCACCTTTGTAGTCGACCCTTCCCCCTGTCCTCCATTCCTTGGCAACCACTGTCTGTTTTCTGCCCCTTTCCAGAATATCATGTGAATAGAATCAAAAAGCCTTTGAGTCTGGCTTCTTTCACTTAGCAGAATGCATTTGAGATTCATTCATGTTTTGTGTGTGAGTAATCTGTTCCTTTTTATTGCTTAGTGGTATTCGTTTGTATGGATGTACCACAGCTTATCCATTCCCTGGTTGAGGCATATTTGGATCACTCCAGTTTTTCCTTTTTAATGGAAAATTGTCTAAGTTAGCTTGAAAGTTTAAGTCAACAGGTGAAAACCTTAAGTGATATAAGAAGTTAAAAGAAGTAAAAGTTGTACCCATGTATGTGTGCTCATAAACAAGGACTAGAGGAAGCAATGTGGAAAAAATGAATATAGGAAACTTGTTGGTAGTGGTGAGATTGTAGGTGATTAGCCTTTTCATTTTCTAAATTTTGTATTTTAATTAGAAACCTTGATTTTGACATAAAAATTACAGGAATAGTACAAGGAACTCCTATATACCTTGTACTCAGATTGTTTATATTTTGCCTCATGTGCTTCATCATTTTTCTACATGCATATATACATATATGCGCATATATATATATATATGCATGTGTTTTCTGAAATGTTTGAAAGTTGGAGACATTATGCTCTTTTACCCTTATATATTTTAGTATGCATTTCTAAAGACTAGAATATTCTATTACTCAACCACAGTATAGCTATCAAAATCAGGAAATTTAACACTGATAAAACGCTATTACCTACAGGGGCCCCAGGTTCCAATCTCTGGTCGGGGAACTAGATCCCACATGCATGCCACGACTAAGAATCTGCGTGCTGCAACTAAGAAGTCCGCATGCCACAACTAAGAAGTCCACATGCCACAACTAAGAGCCCGCATGCGGCAACTAAAGATCCCACATGCCACAACTAAGCCCCGGCGCAGCCTAAATAAATAAATATTAAAAAATAAGTAAATTTTAAAAAATGCTATTACCTAATCCAAAGAAGGTATTCACAGTTTGACAATTATCCCAATAATATCTCTTTAAAAGATACTATAAGCTTTAGTCTTTCTCCTTGTCCAGGATCCAATTTAGGATCCTGAGTTCATTTAGCTGTCATGTCTCTTTAGTTTCCTTTAATCTGAAACAATCCCTCAGCCTTTCTTATTTCTTGACTTTGACTTTTTTGGAGAGTATAAGTAGATTCTTTAAGAATGGAATGTCCCTCAGTTTGCATTTGTCACATGTTTCCTCGTAATTAGGTTCAGGTTACACATTTTTTGCAGGAATACCACTGAAGTGATGATGTATACGTAATGCACCATGACTGGAAGCACATGATGTGCATTATCCTATATTGGTGATGTTTAGCTTTGATTTCTTGACTAAGGTGGTATCTACCATGTTTTCCTCTGAAAGAGTTACTGTTTTTCCTTTGTACTTAATAGGTAATTTGTGGTGAGATGTTTTGCGATTATGTAAATATCCTGTTCCTCATCCAACTTTTACTCATTCATCTTAGCATCCACTGATGATATTTTTCTAACTTCATCATACCTTATATTTATTAAGTGATATTCTGCTGTAAGGGAGATTCTCTTCTCCCCCATTAAAAAATTTGTTCATATTCATCTATATCGATAAATATATCGGTATGAACTCATGAATTCATGTTTTATTCAGTGGGTTATAATTCATTAGTATCATTTATTTTGACACTCAAAATGTCCCTGCTTTAGCCAGCAGAAGCCCCTTCTAGCTGACTTGTACTGTCTTGTGATTCTATTTATTACTTGCTTGCTTTCTAGCTCAAGAAGGTATTCCAGGCTCATCCTGTATTTTCCCTGCCCCAGCCCTAAGATCAACCATTTCTTCAGAGAGCCCTAGTTCCTTTTAGTGGAGAATGGTATTTAGAAACCACAGTGTGGCTGCTGGCTGAGTGCTTGTTGTTATTACCTCCAGGACTTCTCAGGGGACACAGTGGACACACACACAACACCACACACACACACACACACGATTTTAGTTTCATTTATTTTTTAAAATATTTATTTATTTTTGTCTGCGTTGGGTCTTTGTTGCAGTGTACAGGCTTCTCACTGCGATGGCTTCTCTTGTTGAGGAGCACAGGTTCTAGGTGCGCAGGCTTCGGTAGTTGTGGCACGC
This sequence comes from Delphinus delphis, assembly GCF_949987515.2. Lineage (NCBI taxonomy): Eukaryota > Metazoa > Chordata > Mammalia > Artiodactyla > Delphinidae > Delphinus > Delphinus delphis. Next base: position 43,969,413 of record NC_082683.1, read on the forward strand.
GGGCTCAGTAGTTGTGGCTCACGGACTCTAGAGTGCAGGTTCAGTAGTTGTGGCGCATGGGCTTAGTTGCTGTGCGGCATGTGGGATCTTCCTGAACCAGGGGTCGAACCCGTGTCCCCTACGTTGGCAGGTGGATTCCTAACCACTGTGCCACCAGGGAAGTCCCTTAGTTTCATTTAAAAAGAGATATTTAAGAACACATGCAAAAATCTTATCTGATTTTTATCTTTCTCCATACTAATGTAGCCACCAATTAATTAGCAGTTAGAATGAAGAAATTATAAAACTACTGAAATGCCACCTGTATGCGACATCTTTTTTAATTTTTTTATAGGCTGGAATTATCAGAGAGGCAGTGTTGATCAGTGGAAAGAACACCCCATCAACTTTTCCGTCACACTGCTTGCTTAGGACATGTTCACCTTTCCCTCAGTTAGAAAAGAGTGAAAATATCTACTTCAGGGATTAGAAAACTAACAAAAAGTACCTGCCACTCATTCAGTTGCTCAATAAACTGTTGATTTCTGATTTATCTATAGCTATTTTCCTTTTTTCTTTCCTATTTCTGTAGTTCACGTCACTGGTTAAACTGTTGAAAATGGTTTTATATATTAAATTATAAATGTCACCTAGAAGTTTGGAAAAGATGAACTTTAATTTTTAGTTCAGAGTGAGGCATATATCCAACCTGTTGAAGTCCACAGTTTGGCTTTCTGGGCTGGATTTCTGTCTGTGATGGGGCCGTGTGCCCGTTCAGAGGTCAAGGGGAGTTGCTGATTGCAAATGAACCCTATTCTTTTGTCCTGTGTGTGTCGCACAACCATTTCTAATTTGAACAGACTAATTACTGGTAAAACTGGTAAAATGTTAGATTTAGGGATGGAAATTTGATTAAAATGTAGGATCCTGTATTCTTCCTGAACAGTACAAACAGCAGCGGCCACTTTAAAAATTTTTTTTTTTTTTTTTTTTTTTTTTGCGGTACGCGGGCCTCTCACTGCTGTGGCCTCTCCAGTTGTGGAGCACAGGCTCCGGACGCGCAGGCTCAGCGGCCATGGCTCACGGGCCCAGCTGCTCCGCGGCATGTGGGATCTTCCCGGACCTGGGCACGAACCCGTGTCCCCTGCATCGGCAGGCGGACTCTCAACCACTGCGCCACCAGGGAAGCCCCTGAGCATCTTTTCATGTGCTTATTGGCCATTTGTATATCTTAGGAGAAATATCTATTCAGATATTTTGGCCATTTTAAAATTGGGTTGTCTTTTTATTATTGAGTTGTAATAGTTCTTTAACAACCACTTTTTGAGGGCCTAGTATGAGCACCAAGACCATGCTAGGTGCTTCCTCTTCACTGCTTTGTTTAATCCTCATAGAAATCCACATGGTAAGTTTTGTACCTTGTTTATAGATGAGGAGATTGATGATCAGAGTGAAAACAATGTATCTAAAGAGAGTCTTAAGTGGTAGCGGTCAAGACTCTAACCTTCATATATCTGAGTTCAAAGTTCCTGTTTTGTTGGCTACTCTGTGCTTCTGATCTTTTTTTTTTTTTTGGTGGTGCGCGGGCCTCTCACTGCCGCGGCCTCTCCTGTTGTGGAGCACAGGCTCCGGACGCGCAGGCTCAGCGGCCATGGCCCACGGGCCCAGCCGCTCTGCGGCATGTGGGATCTTCCCGGACCGGGGCACGAACCCGTGTCCCCTGCATCGGCAGGCGGACAATCAACCACTGCGCCACCAGGGAAGCCCCTGTGCTTCTGATCTTTGACATTGTTGAAACAGTGCCTGTGTTCTAGACCTTGGAATGAAAATTTCAGGAAGCATAGAGGGAATTCATACACTAAATAGTTAATCTTCAGAGTCCCTTCCAACATTTTATATACTAGATTTATTCCAGAAAACTTATGTATAAACCAAGGTAAAAAAAATAAAAATAATCAGACTTTAGTTTCTGCTAAAAGAACTTCGAATATAAAGAAATCATGAGTTTGTTATAAAGCAGAAACTAACATACCATTGTAAAGCAATTATACCCCAATAAAGATGTTAAAAAAAAAAAAAAAAGAAAGAAGAATATGATTTGGGTGGGCAAAAAAGCTTTTACTAAAATTTCAAATCTATCTCAAAAAAAAAAAAGAAATCATGAGGTGCATCCTTTTGTAATATGAGTAAGTTATTTTCTGAGTTTGTGTAAGTTATATTCAGCTTCCCTAGAGCAGGGCACATATCAAATAAATTGTAAGATATGAGGGATTTTCAGAAAATATTGATATAACTTTATAAATTTTTTCCCTAATCTGGATGAAAAGTTGGTTAATCATTAACTGAGTGAACTTTTCAACAGAAGCAAAATAAACATCTGTGACCTGTCAGAACTTGTCTGAACTCTGCCCCATAAAGTATCAAGATACTTTGTATGTACGCTGAGAAGTGTCAGTTATTATTTTATCACATACAGTTAGAAAGTGTCAAGCTTGGAGAGGGCACAGTGATGTTTATGATTAAAGGCTGAAAAGTTGGACTATTAATGAAATGAAACTGGCTTGTGGAGGACTAGTTGTAGCCACTTGATTTTAGGCCACTCATTCAGACTTTTGACTGAGAAAATGGTGTACCATAGATAATTCTGCTCTAAATGGAACAGGAAAAAATTAGAATTTAGCTAAGAGAGAATTCAGTGTAATTCAGTTCTATTCAGTCACTATTTACTGAATACCTGTTGTGTGTCAGGAACTGGGGATATTAATAAAGATTATTTTTTTCAAAAGCTGTGGTATCTGCTCTTGAGAAGCTGACATTTACTAGGGTTTCACGGAAAGGGAGTTTCCTGGCCTGGATCTTGAAGGGTAAAATAGAATTTGCTAAGACGGAGGTGTTCCAGACACAGGGAGCAGCAAGGGCAAAGGCATGGAAGTATGAAGTAGCATGCCATGCTCTGAGAATTGCATGTATTTCAGCATGGTGAGAGCTTACTTCCATTCCTTGTTGTGATATTAATATGATTTCTCTAGTAGGTTCACTTTTCAACCTCTTAGACTTTCCATACCCTCCTTTCACCCTCATTTTCAGCTGATTACTTTTGCCTTGTATGTTGTTGAAAAAACAGAAGTCATTAGACCCAAACTCCCTTATCTTCCATCCCAAGACTTATAGACCTATCTAGCATTCTACCCTTCTGATCCTCTTCTTCCCTTGAGTCTCCTCCTCTTCCTTCATAGGTCACTAGATCTCATCCCCCTTCACCTTCTCAAGACTTCTGTCTCTTTTCCCCTGGCTCATTACCATCATCAAGCAAACATGCTCTAATATGTTAATCTTAAAACAAAAACAAACTTTCCTTAATACCACCCTCCCCTCCAGAGACCACTCCATTTCCCCTGAAAGTAATGTCTCAAAAGAGACACACTGTTTCTATTTCCCGCTCCTATTCACTCTTTAATTTACTGTAATCTCTACTGACTTCTGCCTTCCAACACTTGCTTAATATTGCTTTTGCCCAAGTCAGCTGAACTCTTCATGTTGCCAGTCCAGTGGGTATTTGACCTTTGGCAGCATTTGACATAGTTTCCTCCCTCCCTCCCTCCCTCCCAGATTCTTTCTCCCCTCTTGGCTTCTATGACATTATGTTCTTCTAGTTTTCCTCTTGCATCCCTGGCTACTGCTTCCTCTTCCCTCCCAGACTTCTAAATAATTGAGATCCACAGGGTATTGTCCTAGGCTTACTTCTTTCTCTAGAATTCCCTCAAGGTGAGCTTGTCTGTTCCCATGGATTTAAATACTTTCATTATGCTAATGATTATCCGACTTTATCTCCAGCCTAGACTGCTTCTGAGCTCCAGACTGTCATATCCAACTGCCTTCTTGTCTCACAAAGGTCCCATACTGACTGTGCCTGAGATGGGACTTTGATCCCCTTTACTCTCACTGCATTCTTCCTTTTGTCAATAAATGGCACTGTCATCCCTTCAGTTATTCAGGCCAAACACCTAAATCATCCTTGCTCTTTCCCCTCCCCCTTAGATCTCTCTCGTGCCCAGCAGCAAGGCTTATGGATTCAATGTTTAAAATATATTTTGAATCCACTTCCTTCTCTCCATCTCCGCTGGCAGACTGCCTCCACTTCCTATTTGGACCACTCCAGCAGCCTCGTAACCCTCTCCCCACCTAAGTTCTTGCATCCCAACCCCACCAATTCATTGTCTGCACAGTTGTAAGAATAATCACAAATCAAACTATTTCACTTCCCTGTTTAATCATTTCAGTGGTTTCCCAAAATCCCTTCTTTGGCCTGGATGGTCTGGTCCCTGCCCAGTTCCCCAATTTCATTTTGTGTCATTTTGCCCCCACTTACTGTACTCTAGTGACTGGTCCTCTTTTACTTTCTTTTAACATGCTAAACTCTTTTCTCTCTCAGGATCTTTGCAAGTTTCCTCTTTGAATGTCTAGCTCCTTTTCTTCCTTTAATTGGGTCTTAGCTTAAATTCACTTGCTCAGAGACATCATTCCTTGACTGCCTTAACCTCGGTTCCTCTTTTTGTCTGCTTCCTAATACTTGTAATTATTTTTTCTGTTTTCTTCTTTTTTTCCTGGAAAAATATAGATTCAGTGAGGACTGGGACTGGGTCTGACTTGTTCGCCATTGTACTCCCAGTACCTCGAACAATGCTTGGCCTGTAGCAGGCAGTCGTTAAATATTTATGAAATGATAGAAAGAAGGAAAGGGAAGGGAAGGGAAAGGAGAAATGGGTGGGGTGGGTGGGGAGAAAGAGAAGGAAGGAGAGGAGGTAGAGAAAGAAGGAAAGAAATGCTTTGCTTACTGAGCAGCTGCTACGCTCTTGACTCCTTCAAGTATATCCTTCCGATGTTTGTTGTTCCAGTCCTGGCCTCAGCCACCGCCAGCCAGGATGCTTGTGGTATTTCAGAGGAATTACTTAAAATCCTAAAGTGCCCTCATCTTCTTCAGACCTTTCAGTTTCTCTCAGCATCTAATGCTTGAGGCTCTGCAGCCTGTAATAGTCGTGGCTGTCATTTTTTACCATGGGCCAGGATCTCTGCTAGGTACCTTCCACACGGGATTCCACTTAATTCTGCAAAGTCACCGGCACCCTCCACCTTCTTCCCTGCCTCCCTACCAGAGGTTGCACAGAGATGAAGTAGCTTGCTCAGAATCGCATAGCTAGTGAGTGGAGGAAGCCTTGAGATTCTAACCCAGGCTTTTGTAGCTATAGGGACTATGTTCTTTCTGCCACATCAGGCCATTTATCTATAGTTGTTCCCCAAGTATCAAGCAACCAATAGACGGATGTTAGTAAATTCATATCTTGTGTCATAGCTAAAAAATAAATCTCGAGTCCAACCTCTGCTTACTCCCCACTTCATTATACCCTGTTTAATCACCATCGTCTCTTGCCTGGACTACTGCAGTAGCCTCTTAATTGGTCTCCCTGCCTCCTCACTTGCCCTCTTATAGTCCATTTTCCAGCTAGCAGCCAGATTTATTTTTTAAAACATGTAAATGGATTGTGCTACTCTCCAGATTATACCCTACAGTTCTCAAGGTACTTAAAATAAAATCCAAACTCTTAACTGTGACCTGTAAAGCCCCTTGTTATCTTGCCCTGCATGTTTCTGTGACCTTAGGTCCTTCTCCTCTGCTCTGCTCCAGCCATACTGGCCTTCTTATAGTTCCTTTAACTGCTAAGCTAGTTTCTACATCAAGTTCTTTGTACTGGAAGTATAGAGCTGACTTCTCCACCTAAATCTTTACATGGCTGGCTCATTTACATAATTTAATACCTAATTTAAATATCACCTCCTCAGAGAGGCCTGTCTGACTAGGCTATCTAAAATAGACCACCTGGGGTCTAAAGAAGCCGCCTTACAATGCAGGGGACACCAGTTCGATCCCTGATCAGGGAACTAAGATCCCACATGCCTGCGGGGCAACTAAGCCTGCGCCACAACTACTGAGCTCGCGTGCCTCAACTAGAGAGCCCGTGTGCTACAAACTGCAGAGCCCACATGCTCTGGAACCCACATGCCATAACTACAGAGCCTGTGTGCCACAAGTAGAGAGATAACCCGCATGCCGCAACAAAAGAGCCCGCACGCCTCAAAGAAGGCCCCGCGTGCTGCAACTAAGACCCGACGCAGACAAAAGTAAATTAAATAAATAATAAAATAAATCTTTAAAAAATAAATAAAATAGACCAACACACATAAATATACTTTCTTTATATCTCCTTAATCTGCCTTATTTTCTTCATAGTAACTATATTCTTTATTTTTTGCATGTTCATTGTCTCCCCCAGTGGCTTAGAAGCTTCATGAGGGTAGGTTCGTTGGTTTAGTATATTTTCAAGGACAAGGCCTACCATCTAGTGAGCACTCAATATTTGTTGAAAAATGGGAAGAAAAGCTTAATTGTTTTATTGGCTTAATAACAGTTTCCTTTGGGTAAAAGGCACAGCATCTCTGTTAGGGTTTTTGAAAATTACTACTGTATAAATGTTAAAAAACCTAGTACCTATATGACTCCCTGGATTGAAATCGATTCTTTCCCCCAGTTCTTTTAGAACTCATCAAATTGAGGCTGCTCCAACCAGCTCTGCAGTTGATGGATTTAAGGCAAGTCTTGTCTTTAAGGAGATTGAGAAGAAGCTCGAAGAGGTAAGATTTATGTAAAATATTGGGATATTTCTTACGGAAAAACCCGAACGAACTTTTTGGTCAACCCAATACTACCAGGAGGACCCTGGGGCTAGAGGAAGCAGATATAGATTTCAGGTGTTGCCATGAGTGGTACCAGTTGAAAATTTATATCGTACTGTCAAGTATTGAGTGTATTTTATATTTCTTAGTGTCTACTATGGCTTCCTTGTAATTTTGGTAAGAGTGCATGTCAGAGATGAATAAATCTCCAGATTTGAGTGATGTAAAGGGATTCTAATTTATTTTGGTATAATTTCCTTCTGAATTACGAAGATCTTACTTAGAACCATTCGAAAGAATAATATTTAAAGGAGCCTTAAAGGTACCTAATATCAAAACTCCTTTTAAAAAGAAATCTTTTGTGCTTGAGTTTTTCACAGTTTTAAAATTTGTTTTTCTTGTTGTAAAAATGATCTAATTAAAAGGATTATACAGAAGCATATAAAGAAGAAAAATTTTGGGCTTCCCTGGTGGCGCAGTGGTTGAGAGTCCGCCTGCCGATGCAGGGAACACGGGTTCATGCCCCGGTCCGGGAAGATCCCACATGCCGCGGAGCAGCTGGGCCCGTGAGCCATGGCCGCTGAGCCTGCGCGTCCGGAGCCTGTGCTCCGCAACGGGAGAGGCCACAACAGTGAGAGGCCCGCATACTGAAAAAAAAAAAAAAGAAGAAAAATTTTAAATCTCCTGAAATGCCATTACTAAGAGTTCACTAAACTGTTAACAGTGGTTGACATTCTTTGAGACATCTCTCTGTGTGTATTAACATACAGTTTTACATAACGATCATACAATTCATGTTGAGTTTTTAAATTTATATTATATATGCAACTATGTTTATGTACAGTACTTAGTTCTTTAAAAGAATTTTTTATACAGCAGGTTCTTATTAGTTATCCATTTTATACATATGAGTGTATATATGTCAATTGCAATCTCCCAATTCATCCCACCGCCACCAACCCCCATCCCCACTTGCCCCCCTTGGTGTCCATATGTTTGTTCTCTACAACTCTGTCTCTATTTCTGCCTTGCAAACCGGTTCATCTGTACCATTTTTCGAGAATCCACATATATGCATTAATATACGATATTTGTTTTTCTCTTTCTGACTTACTTCACTCTGTATGACAGTCTCTAGGTCCATCCACATCTCTACAAATGACCCAATTTCATTCCTTTTTATGGCTGAGTAATATTCCATTGTATATATGTACCACAACTTCTTTATCCATTTGTCTGTCGATGGGCATTTAGGTTGCTTCCATGACCTGGCTACTGTAAATAGTGCTGCAATGAACATTGGGGTGCGTGTGTCTTTTTGAATTATGGTTTTCTCTGGATATATGCCCAGTAGTGGGATTGCTGGGTCATATGGTAATTCTATTTTTAGTTTTTCTTTTTCCTTTCTTTTTTTAACATCTTTATTGGAGTAAAATTGCTTTACAATGCTGTGTTAGTTTCTGCTTTATAACAAAGTGAATCAGCTATACATATATATATATCCCCATATCTCCTCCCTCTTACGTCTCCCTCCGACCCTCCCTATCCCATCCCTCTAGGTGATCACAAAGCACTGAGCTGATCTCCATGTGCTATGTGGCTGCTTCCCACTAGCTATCTGTTTTACATTTGGTAGTGTATATATGTCCATGCTACTCTTGCACTTCGTCCCAGCTTACCCTTCCCCCACCCTGTGTCCTCAAGTCCATTCTCTACATCTGCGTCTTTATTCCTGTCCTGCCCCTAGGTTCTTCAGAACCTTTTTTTTTTTTTAGATTATATGTATATGTGTTAGCATACAGTATTTGTATGTATGTATCTTTCTGACTTACTTCACTCTGTATGACAGACTCTGGGTCCATCTAGCTCACTACAAATAACTCTATTTCGTTTCTTTCTATGGCTGAGTAACATTCCATTGTATTATGTGCCACATATTCTTTATCCATTCATCTGTTGATGGACACTTAGGTTGCTTCCATGTCCTGGCTATTGTAAATAGTACTGCAGGGCTTCCCTGGTGGTGCAGTGGTTGAGAGTCTGCCTGCCGATGCAGGGGACGCGGGATCGTGCCCCGGTCCGGGAAGATCCCACATGCTGCGGAGTGGCTGGGCCCATGAGCCATGGCCGCTGAGCCTGCGCGTCCGGAGCCTGTGCTCTGCAACGGGAGAGGCCACAACAGTGAGAGGCCTGCATACCGCAAAAAAAAAAAAAAAAAAAAAATAGTGCTGCAGTGAACATTGTGGTGCATGACTCTTTTTGAGTTATGGTTTTCTCAGGGTATATGCCCAGTAGTGGGATTGCTGGGTCGTATGGTAGTTCTATTTTTAGTTTTTTAAGGAACCTCCATACTGTTCTCCATAGTGGCTAGGTCAATTTACATTGCCACCAACAGTGCAAGAGGGTTCCCTTTTCTCCATACCCTCTCCAGCATTTGTTGTTGTAGATTTTCTGATGATGCCCATTCTGACTGGTGTGAGGTGATACCTCATTGTAGTTTTGATTTACATTTCTCTAAAAATTAGTGATGTTGTACATCTTTTCATGTGCCTCTTGGCCATCTGTATGCCTTCTTTGGAGAAATGTCTGTTTAGGTCTTCTGCCCGTTTTTGGATTGGGTTGTTTGTTTGTTTAACATTGAGCTGCATGAGCTGTTTATATATTTTGGAGATTAATCCTTTGTCCATTGATTCGTTTGCAAATATTTTCTCCCATTCTGAGGGTTTGTCTTTTTGTCCTGTTTATAGTTTCCTTTGCTGTGCAAAAGCTTTTAAATTTCATTAGGTCCCATTTGTTTATTTATTTTTTTATTTCCATTACTCTAGGAGGTGGGTCAAAAAAGATCTTCCTGTGACTTATGTCAAAGAGTGTTCTTCCTATGTTTTCCTCTAAGAGTTTTATAGTGTCCGGTCTTACATTTAGGTCTTTAATCCATTTTGAGTTTGTTTTGTGTATGGTGTTAGGGAGTGTTCTAATTTCATTCTTTTAAATGTAGCTGTCCAGTTTTCCCAGCACCACTTATTGAAGAGGCTGTCTTTTCTCCATTGTATATCCTTGCCACCTTTGTCATAGATTAGTTCACTATAGGTGTGTGGGTTTATCTCTGGGCTTTCTATCCTGTTCCATTGATCTATATTTCTGTTTTTGTGCCATATTGTACCATATTGTCTTGATTACAGTAGCTTGGTAGTATAGTGTGAAATCAGGGAGTCTGATTCCTCCAGCTCCGTTTTTTTCCCTCAAGATTGCTTTGGCTATTTGGGGTCTTTTGTATCTCCGTACAAATTTTAAGATTTTTTGTTCTAGTTCTTTAAAAAATGCCCTTGGTAATTAGATAGGGATTGCACTGAATCTGTAGATTGCTTTGGCGAGTATAGTCATTTTGACAATATTGATTCTTCCAATCCAATAACATGATATATCTCTCCATCTGTTCGTGTCATCTTTGATTTCTTTCATCAGAGGCTTATAGTTTTCTGAGTACAGGTCTTTTACCTCCTTAGGGAGGTTTATTCCTAGGTATTTTATTCTTTTTGTTGCAGTGGTGAATGGAATTGTTTCCTTAATTTCTCCTTCTGATCTTTTGTTGTTAGTGTATAGGAATGCAAGAGATTTCTGTGCATAAATTTTTTATCCTGCAACTTTACCAAATTCATTGATTAGTTCTAGTAGTTTTCTGGTAGCACCTTTTGGATTATCTGTGTGTAGTATTATGTCATCTGCAAACAGGGACAGTTTTACTTCTTCTTTTCCAATTTCTATACCTTTTATTTCTTTTTCTTCTCTGATTGCTGTGCCTAGAACTTCCAAAACTACGTTGAATATTAGCGGTGAGAGTGGACATCCTTGTCTTGCTCCTGATATTAGAGGAAATGCTTTTAGTTTTTCACCATTGAGAATGATATTCGCTGTGGGTTTGTCATATATGGCCTTTATTATGTTGAGGTTGGTTCCCTCTATGCCCACTTTCTGGAGAGTTTTTATCATAAATTCGTGTTGAATTTTGTCAGAAGCTTTTTCTGCATCTATTGAGATGATCATATGGTTTTTATTCTTCAATTTGTTAATGTGGTGTATCACACTGATTGATTTGCATATATTGAAGAATCCTTGCATCCCTGAGATAAACCCCACTTGATCGTGGTGTATGATCCTTTTAATGTGTTGTTGGATTCTGTTTGCTAGTATTTTGTTGAGGATTTTTGCATCTATATTCATCAATGGTATTGGTCTATAATGTTTTTTATAGTATCTTCGTCTTGTTTTGGTATCAGGGTGAAGGTGGCCTCATAGAATGAGTTTGGGACTGTTTCTTCCTCTGCAATTTTTTGGAAGAGTTTGAGAAGGATGGGTGTTAGCTCCTCTCTAAATGTTTGATAGAGTTCACCTGTGAAGCCATCTGGTCCTGGACTTTTGTTTCTTGAAAAGTTTTTAACCACAGTTTCAAATTCATTACTTGTGATTGGTCTGTTCATATTTTCTATTTCTTCCTGGTTCAGTCTTGGAACTTTATACCTTTCTAAGAATTTGTTCATTTCTTCCAGGTGGTCCATTTTATTGGCATAGAGTTGCTTGTAGTAGTCTCTTATGATGCTTTGTATTTCTGTGGTGTCCATTGTAACTTCTCCTTTTTCATTTCTAATTTTATTGATTTGAGTCCTCTCCCTCTTTTTCTTGATGAGTCTGGCTAAAGGTTTATCAATTTTGTTTATCTTCTCAAAGAACCAGCTTTTAGTTTTATTGATCTTTGCTGTTCTTTTCTTTGTTTCTATTTCATTTATTTCTGCTCTGATCTTTATGATTTCTTTCCTTGTACTGACTTTGGGTTTTGTTTGTTCTTCTTTCACTAGTTCCTTTAGGTGTAAGATTAGATTGTTTCTTCGAAATTTTTCTTGTTTTTTGAGGTAGGATTGTTTTGCTATAAACTTCCCTCTTAGAACTGCTTTCACTGCATCCCATAGGTTTTGGATCGTCGTGTTTTCATTGTCATTTGTCTCTAGGTATTTTTTGATTTCCTCTTTGATGTCTTCATTGATCTCTTAGTTATTTAGTGATGTATTGTTTAACCTCCATGGGTTTGTGTTTTTTACATTTTTTTCCCCTGTAGTTTATTTCTAACCTCATAGCATTGTGGTCGGAAAAGATGCTTGATATGATTTCAGTTTTCTTAAATTTACCGAGGCTTGATTTGTGGCCCAAGATGTGATCTATCCTGGAGAATGTTCCGTGTGTACTTGAGAAGAAAGTGTATACTGCTGTGTTTTGATAGACTGTCCTATAAATATCAATTAAATCTATCTGGTCTATTGTATCATTTAAAGCTTGTGTTTCCTTATTAATTTTCTGTCTGGATGATCTGTCCATTGGTGTAAGTGAAGTGTTAAAGTCCCTCAATTTCCTCTTTTATAGCTGTTAGCATTTGCCTTATGTGTTGAGGTGCTCCTGTGTTGGGTGCATGTATATTTATAAGTGTTGGATTGATCCCTTGATCATTATGTAGTGTCCTTCCTTTTCTCTTGTAACTTTCTTTATTTTAAAGTCTATTTTATCTGATACGAGTATTGCTACTCCAGCTTTCTTTTGATTTCCATTTGCATGGCGTATCTTTTTCCACACCTTCACTTTCAGTCTGTATGTTTCCCTAGGTCAGAAGTGGGTCTCTTGTAGACAGCATATGTATGGGACTTGTTTTTGTATCCATTCAGTGAGCCTGTGTCTTTTGGTTGGAGCATTTAATCCATTCACATTTAAGGTAATTATCAGCTTGTATGTTCTTATTACCATTTTCTTAATTGTTTTGGGTTTGTTTTTGTAGGTCCTTTTCTTCTCTTTTGTTTTCCACTTAGAGAAGTTCCTTTAGCATTTGTTGTAGAGATGGTTTGGTGGTGCTGAATTCTCTTTGCTTGTCTGTAAAGATTTTGATTTCTCTGTCGAATCTGAATGAGATCCTGGCTGGGTAGAGTAATCTTGGTTGTAGGTTCTTCCCTTTCATCACTTTAAATATATCTTGCCACCCCCTTCTGGCTTGTAGAGTTTCTGCTGAGAAATCAGCTGTTAACCTTATGGGAGTTCCCTTGTGTGTTGTCATTTTTCCCTTGTTGCTTTTAATAATTTTTCTTTGTCTTTTTAATTTTTGTCTATTTGATTAGTGTATGTCTTGGTGTGTTTCTCCTTGGGTTTATCCTGCCTGGGACTCTCTGTGCTTCCTGGACTTGGGTGGCTATTTTTTTCCCATGTTAGGGAAGTTTTCAACTATAATCTCTTCAAATATTTTCTCGAGTCCTTTCTCTCTCTCTTCTCCTTCTGGGACCCCTATAATGTGAATGTTGTTGCATTTAATTTTGTCCCAGAGGTCTCTTAGGCTGTCTTCGTTTCTTTTCATTCTTTTTTCTTCATTCTGTTCTGCAGCAGTGAATTCCACCATTCTTTCTTCCAAGTCACTTATCCATTCTTCTGCCTCAGTTATTCTGTTAATGATTCCTTCTGGTATTTTTCATTTTAGTTATTGTATTGTTCAACTCCGTTTGTTTGTTCTTTAATTCTTCTAAGTATTTGTTCTTTAATTCTTCTAGGTGTTTGTTAAACATTTCTTACATTTTCTTGATCTTTGCCTCCATTCTTTTTCTGAGGTCCTGGATCATCTTCACTATCATTATTCTGAATTCTTTTTCTGGAAGGTTGCCTATCTGCACTTCATTTAGTTGTTTTTCTGGGGTTTTATCTTGTTCCTCTATCTGGTCCATAGTCCTCTGCCATTTCATTTCATCTATCTGTCTGTGAATGTGGTTTTCGTTCCACAGGCTGCAGGATTATAGATCTTCTTGCTTCTGCTGTCTGCCTTCTGGAGGATCAGTAATTAGTTCTTGATAGATAATAATCATACTAAAGCAATCTAACAGTAACTCTCCAAAATAGAGAGTTATTCTCTTCAGGTAAAATTAGGTATTTACTTCATTGTTTCAAACTTAAAGATACCTTGGAATTTCATAATTGATTTTAATTGTGACCAACGAGGCACAGTTACAGCCACAGTCACATAATTCCAATTACACATGTATTAAGCTGACCAGTGGGCTGAAATAAAGGATTCAGAACATTTAAGGTGTGCATTTCACTCATGTTAGAGCCACAGTGTGAAGGCAAGCATTGTGCAGATCTTGTAACTCCCTTATTATAGCACAAAGGATTTCTTAACACCTTAAGGTGATTGTGCTGTGGATGGGAAAACAGCTAAAGTGACTGATGTGTCTTGACAAAGTACCCTGCATTTCTAGAATTTTCATAATGATCAACAATCTTCCTGATGTAGAGGGGGCCAGGGCTGACAGTTCCCAGCAGGCAGGCAGTGGCCCAGGAGCTTGCAGACCTATCTTGCTGCCATCTTGAGGGATACACCCTTGTTAGTCTACCTGTTTTGTTTTAATATTCATTTATTTATTTTTTTGGCTGCGCCAGGTCTTAGTTGCGCTATGTGGGATCTTTAGTTGCTGCATGTGTGATCTAGTTCCCTGACCAGGGATTGAACCCAGGCCCCCTGTGTTGGGAGTGTGGAGTCTTAGCCACCGGACTGTCAGGGAAGTCCCTACCTGTTATTTTATAACCTGCTTTCTTCTCTTGATAGTATGTTCCCTGCCCATAAATATAAATCCTTACCATCAGTTTTAATGACCCCATAGTACACGTTTGAATATAGGTATCATAATCTATATAACTAGCCTCCTGTGTTGAACATTGTGTTGTATTTAAATCTTGCAAGTAAAAAAAACAGGTATAATAAATTTCCTTTTGCCCTCATTTTTAAATACTTAACGCCATGATTACCTCAGCACAACTAGTTAGAAGGGGAAATTGTTGGGTTGTTGGATATGTATGTTTAGCTTTTTGATACGTGTTGCCAAACTATCCACCAAAAAGAGGGAACTTATTTACAGTTCGTGAGAGTGATGGTTTTTTCTTCACACTATCTCCAGTGCTTTGTTGGCTGGCTTTAAAAAAATCTTTGCCAATAGTAGGGAAATATATCTCATTATTGTTTTTTAAATTTCTTTTATTACAAATGTCCACTAAAGTGAAGCTGGACTCTCTAAGGGCTCAGCTTGAAAAAAATTTTTTTCATGCCACCAGTATTTGCCTGCAGAGTAATCCATAGGATAGTTGCTTCTGCCAGGTTGTCCCTTATTTTTTCTTTTTTTTCGACTTTATTCTGTCAAAAAAGAAAATAGTTTAGAGAGTATCTGTTATGGCTGTATGTCAACCATTGCATATTTCATTACTGGGATTAACGAAACAGTGCTGTTTTTATTTCACAGTTTTCTTTTAGCTTTGCAAATGTATGCCTCTTGCTCCCATTTTAATTCTTTTCTTCTCCTTCTGTAACCTCACTTGCATGGACCTTGTCCCCTTGTTTCTTTTTTCCTTCCCACGATTGTCAGTTTCCTAAATGTTTGCAGTACTAGAAAGTGAAAGTCTTGGAATCTTTTGTCAATTCATGCATTTTCTGCATTGCAAAGGAAGCCTGACAAGAGATTTTATTTCCACTTTTGTTTTCGATAGCAATACCCCATTGCCCTTCTTTGAATTGTCTTAATTTTTTGTTCCTATTAAGTTTACAACAGGACCTACTCCTTGACCCTTTGCCTACTCAGAAAGAAGTACTTTTCTTCAAGCAAGCAGGCACTTAGAACTTTCTTAGTATTAGTGATCTCTAGTGTTGCAACAGATATGTATTTTCTTTACCCTTTTAACTCTCTCCTCCTTGTCCATTTCCTTGCCCTCTTTCACTCCTTCTTCAATTGAAAATGTTTTATTGACCAAAGGATTTGATTTTATAAGAGGATCAGTTGGTTGTCAAAAGTAACAGCAGGTGCAAAATTAATCTACATCTGTCTTAAGGATGTGGGAGGAATTTCCAGGTATTCAGGTAGAATTCCTAAACGTTTGCTGGTGATTTCCTGCTCTAACTTGTTGGTGTCTAACATAACTATTCCTGAGGCATTGTGCAAGCAGATGACGCATAGATGCAGCTGGAAGTAGCTGTTCATGGGCTCTTGGCCCCAAAGGAAGCCTGGCTCCTTGGGTGGCCCAGCACACCAGCGTTACTACCTACTCTTCTAGATTATCTCCACAGAACCTTGAAGGATAAAGGATTTTAAGGAATGTGGAAAAGACTTGAACTTTCTTTTAATTTATTTATGGTGACAGAAACTACTTTTATAGGCTAAATTTTGGAAGTATTGATATAACCTACTTTGCCATATGGTATGAGCAAATGGAAAGAGCTTTGAATTTGAAGTTAAACCAACCTGAGATTGATTTCTGGTTGTGTTGCTTACTTGTCATACGTCCTTGCCCTTCAGGAAACATTGAGTTTAGTGGGAAAATAGACATGGGAAATTTTTCCCGGGAAAAAAAAAAAAACTGCTTTAGCAAGAAACTTGCAGGTGGGTGTATGTGCAAAGGGCTATCAAAATGTCCAGTAGAGGCAGAAACGCCTTTCCAGAAGAGTTAACGTGTGAGCTGAGACTTGAATTGATGAAGTTAGGTGGGAATGGAGAGTAGGAGGAGGTGAGTGAACTGGGACAGGGCATGAGCAAGGGCATAGAGGCATGTATGTTCATGGCATTCAAAGTGGTCAGAACAAAAAAACCTGGGGAGGATGAAAAAGGGGCTGAAGATAAGAACATATAAATATCCTTCAGATTATGAAGAATTTTGAATGATGGCAGACTTTATCCTGTAGGCTGTGGGGAGCCATTTAAATTCAAACGTGAAAGTGATATTTATGTTAGTGTTAGGTGGGTTATATTAGAGGGATTAGTTGGCAGTAGGATAGAGAATAGTCTAAAGGGTTCTTAACCTTTTAGAGCCTCAGTAATTTTTTCTGCTTAATGAGCTAATATTAACACCTGTGCAACTACTTTCAGGGTTTTATGAAAATTAAAGAAATAATGTATATAAAAGCACTTGAAAACTTTATAGCCCCCAAAAGATTATTGTTGTTACTAGTTTTTCCGAAAGTTAACTTAATTTGAGTGAGATGTTTTAAGGGAAGCCAAAATAAGAGAATTTCTCTCCTTCACTTTAAAAATTTGACAATCATTTTGATTTCTTGATTTAATTAGAAAATGTTGGTAGTTGATTTCAGGACAGTCACATGTTAAGAATTGCTTCCATGGCTGTTGAGATAAGTAGGCCTAGATTAAATATTTTTAGAATAGCTTCTTTGGAGTCCTAAGACCCATGGTTCATTCTAGATAGGTTCAGGTGTGTTATCTATGTACAAGAAAAAGATTGACACACCCACTAGGATAACTAAAATAAAAAAGACAGACAAGAATGTTGGTAAGGATGTAGAGAAATTGGAACCTTCATTTGTTGCTGGTAGGAGTGTAACATGGTGCAGCCACTTTAGAAGACAGCTTGATAGTTCCTCGAAAGGTTAAACATTACCTTATGACCCAAATTTTTACTTCTAAATATAAGAGGAATTAGATCCTATGTCCATATAAAAACTTGTGCACAAGTGTCCATAGCAGTATCATTGATAATAGCTGAAAAGGGGAAACAGCCACCAACTGGTGAATGGCTAAACAAAATGTGCTGCATCCATACAATGGAATATTATTTGGCCATCAAAAGGAATTAATTACTGATAACGTGCTTTAACGTGGATAAACCTTAAAAGCATTATACTAAGTGAATGAAGCCAGTAACAAAAGACCATATACTGTATGATTCCATTTGTGTGAAATGTCCAGAATAAGCAAGTCCATCAAGACAGAAAGTAGGTTAGTGGTTGCCAGGGGCCGGCAGGAGGGGAGGATGGTGGGGGTGGGGGTGACTGCTAATGTGTATGGTTTTCTTTTTGGGGTGATGAGAATGTTCTAACATTAGATAGTGGTGTTGGTTGCACAACTTTGAATATACTAAAATACCACTGAATTAATATACTTTAAAAGGATTAATTTTTTGATATATAAATATCTCAATGAATTTGTTATAAAACAAACAAAACACAACAAAAAGAAAGAACTTAGGCCAGACTCTCTGCATACGTAGAAACAGAGGTTAGTAACTGATAATAATTATTTGAGTATTTCAGGTACTTAGCACAGTGCCTGAACATAGTAAACACTAAAGTCTTTGTTAAAAGAAGAAATATTATGATACCAAAAGGAGGAATCTTGGATATAAATTATTGCAGGGATGTAAGGCTGAAAAAAAAAAGGTGGTAAATAAAAACTCGATTAGAAATTATAAGAAAACTGAAAAGATAGCCAATTCCAGAATAAATATGTAAAGATGAATATATTTTCTATATATTTGCAATTACCTAGTCATGAAATATAATGAAAAATATATTATTAACAAGAGTAATATAAAATATTAAAAAACTAAGAGTAAACTTGGCAAGAAATGTACAAAAGCCTATATGGGGGAAAATGACAAAATATTGCCAAGGGACATCAAGGAAAACTTGAAGATACACCATCTTCATGGATGGGAGGACTTAATATTGTAAAGATATTACTTTTCCTCCAAACAGATCCATATATTGTATGTAGCCCCATTTATTTATTTGTTTGTTTATTTATTTTGGCTGCGTTGGGTATTTGTTGCTGTGCGCAGGCTTTCTCTAGTTGTGGGCGAGTGGGGGCTACTCTTTGTTGCTGTGCATGGGCTTCTCATTGCTGTGGCTTCTCTTGTTGTGGAGTATGGGCTCTAGGCACATGGGCTTCAATAGTTGCAGCATGAGGGCTCAGTAGTTGTGGCACATGGGCTCTAGGGCGTGCAGGCTTCAGTAGTTGTGGCGTGCCAGCTCAGTAGTTGTGGCTCGCGGGCTCTAGAGCACAGGCTCAGTAGTTGTGGTGTACGGGCTTAGTTTCTCTGTGGCATGTAGGATCTTCCCAGACCAAGGATTGAACCCATGTCCCCTGCATTGGCAGGTGGATTCTAAACCACTGCCCCACCAGGGAAGTCCTATAGCCCCATTTTCGGGGGAAGAACTAACTAAATGATTATAATGTACATCTAGAGGAAAAAATGTCCAAAACAAATCCAAGAATAGTTAAGAATCTTTCTAAGAGAGGAATTATGGTATTTACTGTACCAAAGAGTAAAGTACATTTATAAAGCTATAATACTGGCACAGGAATAGCAGACAGATCATACAGTAAAATAATGGGGAAAAATGCCAGCGTTTATTGAGCAGTTACTCTGTGCTTTGTGGGTATTTAAATACCATACAACTCTATGAGGGTAGCTATATTATTATCTCCCTTTCACAGATAAGAAGACTGAGATTCAGAGAGATTTAGTAAATTGCTCAGGGTTATATAAGTAATGGCAGAGCAGGAATTCAAACCGATGCTGATTGCAAATTCATTGTTATTAATTAGTAAAATTTAGTTCTTGGAGATTAACCTTAAGTAAATGAGGTTATGTAAAAATACTTAGATGTAAGAACGTTATGTACAGCATTGTTATAAGAGCCAGAAGTTAGGACTAACCTTAAACATCAAGCAGCAGAGTATTGGTTAAATAAAGTATAGTACACGTCTACAATTAAAGACTATGTATGGTCATTTAAAGTTATATGGAAGAATACTTAATGACACAGTAATAAGGATAGCTATATTAAACCGAAAAGTGGATTACAAAACAGTATATATACTCATTAAAAATATATATATGGGGGCTTCCCTGGTGGCGCAGTGGTTGAGAGTCCGCCTGCTGATGCAGGGGACACGGGTTCATGCCCCGGTCCGGGAAGATCCCACATGCCACAGAGCAGCTAGGCCCGTGAGCCATGGCCGCTGAGCCTGCGCGTCTGGAGCCTGTGCCCCGCAACAGGAGAGGCCACAGCAGTGAGAGGCCCAAGTACCGCAAGAAAAAAAAAAAAAAAAAATATATATATATATATATATATATGTAGAGAAAAAAGAGGAGATTTATATCAAAATGTTATTTTCTCTGAGTGGTGAAATTATGAATGATTTGTTTTCTTTTTGCTTCTCAATATTTTCTATTTTTTCTGCAGTACAATATGTTTTTTTCTCTGAAGAAAAATAATTGCAATAAAATTATTGTGTGTGTGTTTTTTTTTAAGGTGTGTGAGTTATTCACCCTGCCAGCCGGGTTAGCGGGTCCTCTGTGCTCCTGTAGGCCCCTGTGTTCCCCTTTTTCGTAGTGATCATAGTGTATTATCATTTACCCTTCTAACTCCGTAGCGTCTGGAATAAAGTCTGGTGCCAATCATTGTTTCGGTCAATCAATATTTCAGTAAGGAAGGATGAAACAGAGTGGGAATGAAGGGGAGAGGGAGGGAGAAAGGAAACCAACCTACGGAGATGTGGATCTGAGGTTATTTTTCCAGCTTCATTCCTCAAGATCCAAAAGTAGGTGGTGGATGGTATATTACTTGTATAATTCTTTATACTAATCCAGGAAATGAGTTGAACCACTTATCTTTAAATTCTGATTGTGCAAGAACAAAAATACATGTGAAGGAATTTACCTACAAAGAAAAGAGGCGTTAGGCTTCCTACATTGAGAGAGGCCGGAGTGAATCTTTCAGAAATTATTGAGACAAATGAAGGCTATTTCAATAGAAAATGCTGCTGTGCCACCCACTCTCCCATTCTCCCTGTCCTTCCACCAGTTGTATCCAGAAAGCCATTTTCAACAGAAGATTTGGCAGGTGACGCAGTTGTTGCCTGGTTGCCTTTCAGACTTTTCTGGGTAAAAGATCCTAAGGGAGCTTGGGGACTGTCTGCTGACCCAGCTGCTCACATCCTGTATCTATTTAAAAATTTGGGGAAAAGCCAGAGGAATGAACTTCATATAACTCTGTGTTATTTTTATTTCCAGGAAGGGGAGCAGTTTGTGAAGAAAATCGGTGGTATTTTTGCCTTCAAGGTGAAGGACGGCCCTGGAGGTAAAGAAGCCACCTGGGTGGTGGACGTGAAGAATGGCAAAGGATCAGTGCTCCCTAACTCAGGTCAGTGCAGTGATGACTTCATTTGTAGGAGTACTGACAAGTTCACAAAGAAAAATGGGGGCCTGCTTTGGTGTTTTCCAAAAGGGCTGGCTTTAGAGTTCCAGGACCTTGTTAAAGAACTGGGGAATCCTTGGGAACAGGAATAGGTCACAGCTGCTTCCTCCCAAAGACGGGAAGGCTCCATCACTGTCACCAGCCATAGGCTTTGGAATTAAACAGACTTGGGTTTGGAGTCCTGGTCCTGCCACTCACAGATTCTGGCCTTGAACAAATTATTTCACTTCTCTGAGCTTTGTTTTTTTCATTTGTAAATGGGAATAATAAATGGTACCTATTTCATAGGGTCACGTGAGGATTAAGAGCATTATCTCCTGATTAGCCTGTGAAGCATATGCTTCAGTGTATGGTTATGTGTCCTCAGAAGACCTGTCTGTACTCACTGCCTCCACTTCTCTCACCCAGTCTTTCTCTCACCCATTCCAGTCAGCTTTGGTCCTCATTATTATCCCAGAACTGTTCTTGTCAAGGTCAGGTAACCGCCATGTTGGTAAATTGAGTGGTTAATTCCCAGCCCTCATAATTATATTATTCTTCCAGGCTTTCTTCTTACCTACTGGCTGTTCCTTCTTGGCCTCTGTCCCTTTTTTTTTCTGCATCTCTAAAAGTCTAAATGTTGGAGTGCTCTAAGGCTCAGTTCTATCTCCATTTAGTCCCTGGGACTCTCATCTAGTTTCATGCTTTTAAAACCGTCTCTACACTGATGACTCCCAGGTATCTTCAGTGTGAACTCAGCTACTGAACTCCAAGGTGTGTATCCAGCTGCATAATTGACAAGTTTACTTGGATCCTTAGTAGGCATCTCAAGGCTAACATGTATGAAATTGAACTGCTGATCTTCCTCCCACTCCCCTTTAATTATGTTCTCCTCGAACTGTCTTCTGCATCTTGCTAAATTGCTCCTCTGTCTTACCAGTTCCTCAGTCTAAAACCCTTGAAGTCATGCTTAGCTCTTCTTTTTTTTTTTTAATTGAAGTATAGTTGATTTACAATGGTGTGACAATCTCTGCTGTACAGCAGAGTGACTCAGTTATACACATATACACGTGCTTTTTTTAATATTCTTTTCCATTATGGTTTATCCCAGGAGTTTGGATATAGTCCCCTGTACTATACAGTAGGAGCTGTTGTTTATCCATTCTAAATGTAATAGTTTGCATCTACCTTGGCTCTTCTTTTTCTCACACTCTACAGTGTAATCCGCCAGCAAATTCCATCCTATACTACTACCACCTTGGTCCTCCATCATTTTTTGCCTGGTCTCCCTGTTTCTAACCTTCTGCCCTGTTTCTGTACACACCAGCTGGAGTGATCATTTTAAAACTCAAGTCAGCTCACAGGGTAAAAACCAGGGTTCTTATAATCACACCACATGATCTGGCCCTAGTCTTCTCTGTCTTATTATACTCTCCCTCACTTTGCTCCAGTTACACTGGCCTCCTTGCTATTGCTTGAACGTGGGCGTTCGCAGTTCAGGGGCTTTTACTGCCTGGAGTCGTCATCCCTCACATATCCTCATGGCTTGTTCTCCCATTTCCTTTGGTTTTTGCCCAAATGTCACCTTCTCAGTGAGCCTTTCCCCAACCACACTTCTAAATCACACCCCCATTACCATTCCCTATTGTCCTTTTCTGCCTTATTTTTCTTTATAGCACTTACCGCCATCTGATACCATATCTTATTTCTTTACTTATCATCCATCCCCCCCACTTGAGTTGTAAGCTGCATGAAGGCAGAGCTTTGTGCCTCTTAGGTTCACTGCTGCATTCACAGTGCCTAGAATAGTACCTGTCACATGGTAGGCCTTCAGTAAAATAAATAAATAAAAAGTGAACAGCAGAATGAATGAATGATGCTCAGTAAGTGGTAGCTATATTGTATGTTATGTTTCTCTCGGAGAGAGCCTGGTGCGATTAAGAGATGGGATGGATAGGAACTAGCGTTTTAGAGGGCTATACTATGAACTTTGAAAACGATTTTATATATAATCAATCCCTTAAATCTTTTTGAGTAGAAAAGTGAAAGTCAGAGCTTTCTAAATACTCTGCTGTTTTAGAGGATGAAGCTGGTGTATTCGACCTGATGAATTAGAAATGAAGAAATCAGAAGCAGAGAGAGCAATTAGGAGGATGGATGGTACCACCATCTAAGTAAGCAAAAAGGATAGCCGAGTGTTGGCAGTGAGAAAAAAGGATGTTGTTACATGGTAGTTGCTAGGGGTGTTTGGGGTGAAGTTGATGGTACTTGGAAGCTGTGAAGGAGAAGGAGATATATCAAAGATGGTAGAGTTCGTTATTGCTACATTACTGGGGAAGGTCCTGGAGGAGACAATGTCATCAGGAGCACAGGTGGAAGGAGGGTTAGCCTTAACAAGGAGGGATGGATACTTCTTCCTCTAAGAGGGGGTAGATAAATATTCAGGGGCATTTTGAGGTACAGAGGGGTTTGGCAGAGATCCTGGAATAGAGTTTAGAGCTTGGAGAAAGGAGAAGATGTTAAGAGCAGTGTTATATGTACTGTTGAATAAGGAATCAACTAGAGATTAATGAAGGAAAAGCTGAGTGGTAGTAAGGGTATCTGGTGTGGGCAGCATTTTTTTTTCTCAAAATGAGTGGGCAGAAAAATAACTATGTTTACATTCTGTGAGCTGCCATCTAACATGATGTACGAAGAAAAACTAAATGCTTCATCTAGATTCTAGCTTTTAGAAATAAAAAGAACTTTGGGGAAATAATGCCAATTTTTTTAAAAGACTGAATGTTAATGGTTACTTCAGGATTATATATTGACATGTCTAGACAGATGTCAAGGTGATTTTTTTTAAGTTTTTATTTTTCTTTAATTTTTATTTTTATTGGAGTATAATTGCTTTACAATGTTGTGTTAGTTTCTGCTGTACAATGAAGTGAATCACCTATATGTATAAATATATCCTCTCCCTCTTGGACCTCCCACCCACCTAGGTCATCACAGAGCATCAGGCTGAGCTCCCTGTGCTATACAGGAGGTTCCCACTAGCTATCCCTTTTATACATGGTAGTGTATTTATGTCAAACCTAATCTGCCAATTCATCCCACCCTCCCTTTACCCCCCGGTGTCCACATGTCTGTTCTGTATGTCTGCGTCTCTATTCCTGCCCTGCAAATACGTTCATCTGTACCATTTTTCTAGATTCCACATATATGTGTTAATATACGATATTTGTTTTTCTCTTTCTGACTTCACCCTGTATGACTGACTCTGGGTCCATCCACATCTCTACAAATGACCCAGTTTTGTTCCTTTTTATGGTTGAGTTATATTCCATTATATATACGTACCACATCTTCTTTATCCATTTATCTGTTGATGGACATTTAGGTTGCTTCCATGTCCTGGCTATTGTAAATAGTGCTGCAGTGAACATTGGGGTACATGTGACTTTTGTTTTTAATGTAACTTTTTTTTTTAACTTATTTTATTTTTTTGGCAGCGTTGGGTCTTCATTGCTGCACGCGGGCTTTTTCTCTAGTTGTGGTGAGCGGTGGCTACTCTTCGTTGTGGTGCACGGGCTTCTCTTTGTGGTGGCTTCTCGTTGCAGAGCACGGGCTCTAAGCACATGGGCTTCAGTATATGTGGCATACGGGCTCAGTAGTTGTGGCTCACGGGCTCTAGAGCTCAGGCTCAGTAATTGTGGTGCACGGGCTTAGTTGCTCCGCAGCATGTGGGATCTTCCCAGACTAGGGCTCGAACCTGTTACCCCTGCATTGGCAGGTGGATTCTTAACCACTGCACCACCGGGGAAGCCCACATGTGACTTTTTGAATTATGGTTTTCTAAGGGTATATGCGCAGTGGTGGGATTGCTGGGTCATATGGTAGTTCGATTTTTAGTTTTTTAAGGAACCTCCATACTGTTCTCCACAGTGGCTGTATCAATTTACATTCCCACCAACAGTGCAAGAGGGTTTCCTTTTCTCCACACCCTCTCCAGCATTTATTGTTTATAGATTTTTTGATGATAGCCATTCTGACTGGTGTGAGCTGATATCTCATTGCAGATTTGATTTGAATTTCTCTAATAATTAGTGATGTTGAGTATCTTTTCATGTGCCTCTTGGTCATCTGTATGTCTTCTTTGGAAAAATGTATGTTTAGGTCTTCCGCCCATTTTTTGATTGGCTTGTTTGTTTTCTTGATATTGAGCTGCATGAGTTGTTTGTATATTTTGGAGGTTAATCCTTTGTCCATTGCATCATTTGCAAATATGTTCTCCCAATCTGAGGGCTGTCTTTTCGTCTTATGTTTTCCTTTGCTGCACAAAAGCTTTTAAGTTTAATTTAGGTTCCATTTGCTTATTTTTGTTTTTATTTTCGTTATTCTAGGAGGTGGGTCAAAAAAGATCTTGCTGTGATTTATGTCAAAGAGTGTTTTTCCTATGTTTTCGTCTAAGAGTTTTGTAGAGTCCCGTCTTACATTTAGGTCTTTAATCCATTTTGAGTGTATTTTTGGGTATGGTGTTAAGGAGTGTTCTAATTTCATTCTTTTATATGTAGCTGTCCAGTTTTCCCAGCACCACTTATTGAAGAGGCTGTCTTTTCTCCATTGTATATTCTTGCCTCCTTTGTCATATATTAGTTGACCATAGGTGTGTGGGTTTATCTCTGGGCTTTCTATCCAGTACCGTTGATCTATATTTCTGTTTTTTGTGCCAATACCATACTGTCTTGATTACTGTAGCTTTGTAGTATAGTCTGAAGTTGGGGAGCCTGATTCCTACAGCTCTGTTTTTCTTTCTCAAGATTGCTTTGGCTATTTGGGGTCTTTTGTGTTTCCATACAAATTGTAAATTTTTTTGTTCTAGTTCTGTGAAAAATGCCATTGGTAATTTGATAGGGATTGCATTGCATCTGTAGATTGCTTTGGGGAGTATAGCCATTTTCACAATATTGATTCTTCTAATCCAAGAACATGGTATATTTCTCCATCTGTTTGTGTCATCTTTGATTTCTTTCATCAGTGTTTTATAGTTTTCTGAGTACAGGTTTTTTGTCTCCTTAGGTAGATTTATTCCTAGGTATTTTATTCTTTTTGTTGTGATGGTAAATGGGATTGTTTCCTTAATTTCTCTTTCTGCTCTTTTGTTGTTAGTGTATAGGAATGCAAGAGATTTCTGTGCATTACTTTTGTATCCTGCAACTTTACCACATTCATTGATTAGTTCTAGTAGTTTTCTGGTGGCATCTTTAGGATTTTCTATGTGTAGTATCATGTCATCTGCAAACAGTGACAGTTTTACTTCTTCTCTTCCAATTTGTATTCCTTTTATTTCTTTTTCTTCTCTGATTGCTATGGTAGGACTTCCAATACTATGTTGAATAAGAGTGGTGAGAGTGGACATCCTTGTCGTGTTTCTGATCTTAGTGGAAATACTTTCAGTTTTTCACCATTGAGAATGATGTTTGCTGTGAGTTTGTTATATATGGCCTTTATTACATTGAGGTGTTTTCCCTCTCTGCCCACTTTCTGGGGAGTTTTTATCATAAATGGGTGTTGAATTTTGTCAAAAGCTTTTTCTGCATCTATTGAGATGATCATATGGTTTTTATTCTTCAATTTGTTAATGTGGTGTATCACATTGATTTGTGTATATATATATATGTATATATATTTTAGTTTATAACAACAACAATTTTTAATGGAAGCACAATATAAAAAGATCTAAATTGTGACATAAAAAAACATAAAAGGAGGGTAAGAGAAAGGTAGAGTTTTGTGTGTAATCGAAGTTAAATTGTTATCAACATAAAAAAGACTGTTATATCTATAAGCTATTTTATGTAAGCCTCGTGGTAACCGCAAAGCAATAACTTACAGTAAATTCACAAAAATAACAAAAAGGGAATCAAAGCATACCACTACAGAAAATATGATTGTGTATATTGAAGAATCCTTGCATCCCTGGGATAAATCCCACCTGATGATGGTGTATGACCCTTTTAATGTGTTGTTGCATTCTGTTTGCTAGTATTTGTTGAGGATTTTTGCATCTATATTTATCAGTGATCTTGGTCTTTAATTTTCTTTTTTTGTAGT
The DNA here is from genome assembly GCF_949987515.2 of Delphinus delphis. Taxonomy (NCBI): domain Eukaryota; kingdom Metazoa; phylum Chordata; class Mammalia; order Artiodactyla; family Delphinidae; genus Delphinus; species Delphinus delphis. The sequence goes on from NC_082683.1 coordinate 43,996,252, forward strand.
ATCTTTGTCTGGTTTTGATTTCAGGGTGATGGTGGCCTCGTAGAATGAGTTTGGGAGCATTCCTTCCTCTGCAGTTTTTTGGAAGAGTTTGGGGAAGATAGGTGTTAGCTCTTCTCTAAATGTTTGATAGAATTCACCTCTGAAGCCATCTGGTCCTGGACTTTTTGTTTGTTGGAAGATCTTTAGTTATAATTTCAATTTCACTACTTGTGATTGGTCTGTTTATATTTTCTAATTCCTTCTGGTTCAGTCTTGGAGAGTTTTTTCTTTCCAAGAATTTGTCCATTTCTTCCAGGTTGTCCATTTTAATGGCATATAGTCGTCATTGCAGTCTTATGATCCTTTGTATTTCTGTGGTGTCAGTTGTAATTTCTCCTTTTTTATTTCTAATTTTATTGATTTGAGTCCGCTCCCTTTTTTACTTGATGAGTCTGGCTAAAGGTTTATCAATTTTTTTTTTATATTCTCAAAGAACCAACTTTTAGTTTTACTGATCTTTGCTGTTGTTTTCTTTGTTTCTATTTCATTTATTTCTGCTTTGATCTTTATGATTTCTTTCCTTCTACTGACTTTGGGTTTTCTTTGTTCTTCTTTCTCTAGTTGTTTCAAGTATAGGATTAGATTGTTTATTTGAGATTTTCTTGTTTCTGGAGGTGAGATTGAATTGCTATAAACTTCCCTCTTAGAACTGCTGTAGCTGCATCCCATATGTTTTGGGTTGTCATGTTTTCATTGTCATTTGTTTCTATGTATTTTTTAATTTCCTCTTTGATTTATTCAGTGATCTCTTGGTTATTTAGCAATGCAGTGTTTAGCCTCCATGTATTTGTGTTTTTTACAGTTTTTTTTTTCCTGTAATTGATTTCTAACCTCATAGTGTTGTGGTCAGAAAAGATGTTTGATATGATTTCAATTTTCTTAAATTTTCCAAGGCTTGATTGTGACCCAAGTTGTGATCTATCCTGGAGAATGTTCCATGTGCACTTGAGAGGAAAGTGTATTCTGCCACTTGCGGGTGGAATGTCCTATAAATAGCAATTAAATCTATCTGGTCTGTTGCATCATTTAAAACCTGTGTTTCCTTATTTATTTTCATTTTGGATGATCTGTCCATTGTTGTAATTAGGTGTAAAGGTCCCCCACTATTATTGTGTTAGTCTTGATTTCCCCTTTTATGGCTGTTAACATTTGCCTTATGTATTGAGGTGCTCCTATGTTGGGTGCATAAACATTTATAATTGTTATACTTACTTCTTGGATTGATCCCTCGATCATTATGTAGGGTCCTTCCTTATCTCTTTAACAGTCTTTATTTTAAAGTCTATTTTATCTGATATGAGTATTGCTCCTCCAGCTTTCTTTTGATTTCCATTTCCATGGGATATCTTTTTCCATCCCCTCACTTTCAGTCTGTATGTGTCCCTAGGTCTGAAGTGGTTTCTTGTAGACAGCATATATACGGGTCTTGTTTTTGTATCCATTCAGTGAGGCTGTGTCTTTTGGTTGGAGCATTTAATCCATTTTCATTTAAGGTAAGTATCGATATGTATGTTCCTATTACCATTTCCTTAATTGTTTTGGGTTTGTTTTTGTAGGTCTTTTTCTTCTCTTGTGTTTCCCACCTAGAGAAGTTCCTTTAGCATTTGTTGTAAAGCTGGTTTGTTGGCGCTGAATTGTCTTATAGCTTTTGCTTGTCTGTAAAGCTTTTGATTTCTCCATCAAATCTGAATGAGATCCTTGCTGGGTAGAGTAATCTTGGTTGTAGGTTTTTCCCTTTCATCACTTTAAATATATCCTGCCACTCCCTTCTGGCCTGCAGAGTTTCTGCTGAAAAATCAACTGATACCCTTATGGGGATGCCCTTGTACGTTATTTTTTGCTTTTCCCTTGCTGCTTTTAATTTTTTTTTTTGTTTTTTTGATTTAATTTTTGTTAGTTGGATTATTATGTGTCTTGGTGTGTTTCTCCTAGGATTTATCCTGAAGGGACTTTCTGTGCTTCCTGGACTTGGTTTGCTATTTCCTTTCCCATGTTAGGGAAGTTTTCAACTATAATCTCTTCAAATGTTTTCTCAGACCCTTTCTCTTTCTGTTCTTCTTCTGGGACCCCTATAATTCAAATGTTGGTGCGTTTAATGTTGTCCCAGAGGTCTCTAGGACCGTCCTCAATTCTTTTCATTCTTTTTTCTTTATTCTGCCCCTTGGCAGTTATTTCCACAATTTTGTCTTCCAGCTCACTTATTTGTTCTTCTGCCTCAGTTTTTCTGCTATTGATTCCTTCTAGTATATTTTTCATTTCAGTTATTGTGGTGTTCATCACTGTTTGTTCTTTAGTTCTTCTAGGTCTTTGTTAACATTTCTTTTATTTTCTGGATCCATGCCTCCATCCTGTTTCTGTGATTTTGGATAATCTTTTTTTTTTAATTAATTAATTTATTTATTTTTGGCTGCATTGCGTCTTTACTGCTATGCACAGGCTTTCCCTTATTGCAGTGAGTGGGGGCTATTCTTCATTGTGGTGCGCAGGCTTCTCATTGCAGTGGCTTCTCTTGTTGCAGAGCACAGGCTCTAGGCATGTGAGCTTCAGTAGTCGTGGCACACGGGCTCAGTAGTTGTGGGTCATGGGCTCCAGAGCGCAGGCTCATTTGTTGTGGCACATGGGCTTAGTTGCTCCACGGCATATGAACCTGTGTCCCCTGCACTGGCAGGCGGATTCCTAATCACTGCACCACCAGGGAAGCCCCTGGATCATCTTTACTATCATTACTCTGAATTCTTTTTTCAGGTAGGTTGCCTATTTCCTCTTCATTTATTTGGCCTTGTAGGTTTTTACCTTACTCTTTCATCTGTAACATATTTTTTTGTCGTCTCATTTTTTTGATGGGTGGGGCTGTGTTCCTTCTTACTGGTTGTTTGGCCTGAGGCGTCCAGTGCTGGAGTTTTTACAGTTGGATAGAGCTGGGTCTTGGTGCCGAGATGAGGACATCCGGGAGATCTCACTCTTATTAGTATTCCCTGAGGTCTGAGGTTCTCTGTTAGTCCAGTGGTTTGGACTCAGTGCTCCCACCACAGGAGCTCAGGGTTGACCTCTGGCCTGGGAACCAAGATCCCTTAAGGTGCACAGCGCAGCAAAAGAAAAAAAGAAAGGAGCAGTACAATAACAAAGAATAAAAGATAAAATTAGAAAAATTTTAAAGTTAGAAAAAAATATATATAAGTGAAACAACAAGGTAAAACACAACCACAACCCCCCCCCCCGAAAAAAAAAGAAAAATGGGCCAGAAAAGGCCTTGGCTGTGGGGGCAGAGCTTAGGTTGGGGTGGGGCCTATGCTCAGGATCCATGAGGCAGGAAAAGGCAGCATGGCTGGAGGGGGCCTCGGACAGCGGAGTTCAGAGGTAAGGCCCTGGGTGGGAGTGCAGGGCCGGGGTTTAGGCCCAGTGTAGCTGGAGGGGGCCTCGGAGGGCGGAGGATCTGGCCTGGGACCACAGTAGGCTCCCAGGTGCCCGAATGAGTGGGGGAAACGCTGACCTAGTTCCCTTCCCATCCTCCCGGTCCCTGCTGATCCCCTCACTGTGAGTGGGCCCGTCCCGAGGGTGGAAACCCCACCCTTCCGCAGCCGCCCCTCAGTGCACTGGTCCCGTCTGGCCTCTACTCCCCACCCACGCCCTCAGGACCCGGGCGGCCAGAGGGGGTCTGGGAGGGCAGAGGATCATGCCCGGGACCTCAGTAGGCTCCCCAGGGCCCAAGTGGGTGGGGGAAATGCTGGCTGCCTTCCCTTCCGATCCTCTGGCCTCTCAAGGGTCTCTCCCCATCCCCGTTGCTCCCCTCACCGTGGATGGGCTCCTTCAGGTGTGAGAACCCCTCCTCTCCCCCAGCCGTCTCTCAAGGGTGCCGGTCCCGTCCCACCTCCACTTCTCCTCCCTGCTCCCTCCCCGCCACGTCCCATCTGGTCATTCGGGGTTCCTCCCATCCCTTTAGGTGTCTGTGGTTCCCCACCAGTACCTGGTAGGTGCCCTAGTTGTGAGGAGACGTGAACTCTGTGTCCTCGTACTCCTCCATCTTGACTCTGCCCCCAAGGAGATTTTTGGAGAAAAATTTTCCTGTTTTGTTGTTATTGTTTGTTTGTTTTGAAAGATTATATGCTTATGGAAACATATGGCAAATTTTCAGAAAAACCTTGCTCTCTGCATATGAACCCTGGCAGCGAGCTCTCCCCACATTAGGTGCCCCATCCCATACCTGAAGGGATTTTACCCTGAATTTCTGCTGAAACTGATACTTGTTGGCAGCTAGGAGTGGCGGTGAAATATGGACTTACCAGTAAAAGCTACCGTGGGAAATTGCCAGCTCCTTTTACATCAGCCAACAAATGACCATTTGTTAGAGATCAGCTATGTTAAAGCATTAATAACCTGTCCTAGTTTGAACTGGCATCTTAAAGAGAATTGCTAGATCTTTTGACATGTACATACTGTTGAGAGGTTTACTTTCTGTTAGCAAAGTAAGATTTACTTAAATGTATTTCATTTGCTTATATTCTAAGAGTTTGGTAATGATACAGATGGTTATGTCAAGGACTTTTAGGCTTTGTGCATTTTTCCATAATCTTTTCTTGCTGCCTGGTGTTTCTCCATGAATTCGGCCCCTCCCTCCTCTCCTTTGAAATGACTCGCATATCTCCAGGAAGCCAACTTTAATTAATTTAACACGATATATTATTCTTTCATTCATATATTCTTCCCTCTCAGCACCTGTTTGAGTTCTCAACCCTGCCCCTTAATGGGGAACATGATACAGAAGGCCTCAGAGTCTCTCATCCCCAAGGTACAGGGGAAAGAGCATAGCCTTTGGAGATACCGAAACCTGCGTTCAGACCTTGGCTCTGTCACTAACTAGGTATAAACCTTCCCTGAGTCCAGTTGTCTCATCTAGAAAATGGTGAGAATAATGTCTATCCATGGAGGTGTTGTGGGGATTAAATGAGATAAAAGGTATGTAAAGCCCCTAGCATGGTAAGTGCTCAGTAAATCATTGCTTCCTCCCCAACCCATATATTAAACATTAATTTTGCATAAACACATTGGAATTGTTTGTGACTCCTCAAAAGGACTAGGGGAGCTGAGAAGGCATCTGGGATACATCAGATGCGGATGAATTGGTGAAGGCTCAATTAAAACTGAGCTGTTGGGGCTTCCCTGGTGGCGCAGTGGTTGAGAGTCCACCTGCCGATGCAGGGGACATGGGATCGTGCCCCGGTCCGGGAAGATCCCACATGCCGCGGAGTGGCTAGGTCCGTGAGCCATGGCCGCTGAGCCTGCGCATCCGGAGCCTGTGCTCCGCAATGGGAGAGGCCATAACAGTGAGAGGCCCGCATACCGCAAAAAAAAAACAACAAAAAACTGAGCTGTTGAATGTTTGTATTCTTCCTGTAACAGGGGGAAGCCATAGAGCTTAGGAGTTGGGAGTGTGGGCTTTGGCAGCAGGAATCTGCTTTCATACCTAGCTCAGCCACTTAGTAGCTGTGTGACCTTGGGCAAGTTGTTTGACCTCTCTGACCCTCATAGGGTTATTGTATGAGTCTAGGTATGTGAAGTAATCGGCATAGTGAGAGCTCAGTAAATGCTGATATAGTAACAGCAGCAGCAGCATTTATTTCCTAAAGTCACCTTTTTATTGACTATGAGTCCTTTTTTTGGCATATTAGGATCTAATCCAATTATGAATGAAATCCAGTTATCTCAATTTGCTAGCTTTTTTTCTCCCTGCTCTTTGATGTTATATATCTACAAGAGAACTAGATTTTCTAGGTTGTAAATACCTTAATTTTTAAGACTTCAGACCTTTTTTCAAGTAATAAGAGAAAATTTTGTTACAGGCAAAGATGGAGGGGCTATTGAATCACAGTCTTTTTATGGGCTATCCCTGCATTCTAAGACATAAAAACTTTTATTTTCAATCTTGTTTTCGTTACTTAATAATATAGGCATGCTGTATTTTCATAGTTTACCCCCATTTTAGGCCATTTGGGCTGCTATATCGAACATACCACAGCCTGGGTAGCTTATAAACAACAGAAATTTACTTCTCACAGCTCTGGTGGCTGGAAGTCCTAGATAAAGGCATCAGTATGGTCCCGTTTGGTGAGGGCCCTCTTCCTGGTTCATAGCCAGTGCCTTCTTGCTGTGGGCTTATATCATGGAAGGAGCTAGGGGTCTCTCTGGAGCCTCTTTGTAAGGCATTAATCCCATTCATAAAGGCTCTACCCTCATGACCTTCCAAAGGCCCTCCCTACCAATACCATCACATCAGGCATTAGGATTTCAAAATACGAGTTTTGCGGGGGATACAAACATTCAGACCATAGCAACTCCTATCTTTTTTTATTAAGGCACAGATTATCTAACTATTGGGCCGTAATTTGATATTATTACTATTAGTGGTAGTAGTACTATTAGAGTACTATTGTTATATTGATTGCCTGAAACACTGACTACTGAAAATTTTGATTTCTTGGTGAATTTTTCCTTTTGCACTTGTCCAAGGTAGACATTGCTGATTTAGCAATAAGATATTAGAGTCTTTGTGGTACGGCCTTTTTTGCATTATACTTTGGTTATACTACTAAAATTAATATTTTAAACCTATTTGCAGGGCAGGAATAGGGACGTAGATGAAGAGAACGGACATGTGGACACTGGGGAGATGGGGAGGGTGGGAGATTAGGATTGACATATATACACTCCCATGTGTAAAATAGATAGCTAGCTCGGTGCTTTGTGATGACCTAGATGCATGGGATGGGGGGTGTGGGAGAGAGGCCCAAGAGGGAGGGGATATATGCATACATATAGCTGATTCACTTTGTTGTACAGCAGAAACTAACACAACATTATAAAGCAACTGTACTCCAATAAAAAAATGAATATTTTTAAAACTTTGTTTTTATATAGTAATACATACTTAAGTGCAAAAAAATTGGGAAAGATAGAGAAACAAAATGAAAAAATTACTCTCCTATAATCCTACCGTCTGTATCAGGGGTTGACAAATTATGACCTATGGGCCAAATTCATCCCACCACCTGTTTTTTTTTGTTTTGTTTTGTGTAAAAGTTTTCTGAAGTCTAGCCTGTAAGGAAGGGCATGAATCTGTAGTGTACAGCCTGATAAATGTTAACAAATGAACACATCTCCCAGATCAGGATGCATAATGTTGCCAGCACTGTAGAAACCTCCCTGACACCACCTCCCATCACTACCCACTCCCAAAAGGAACCACTATTCCAAATTCTGTCACCATAGGTTGATATTATTTATTTTGGAAATTCGTATAGCTGGAACCATACAATATTTACTCTTTTAGGTGTGGCTTCTTTCACTCAGCATTGTAAGATTTATTATATTGTTGCATGTAGCAGTAGTTCATTTTTACTATGTGAATACACCAGAATTTATTTATTCAGTTCATGGTTGCTGTATCTTCGCAGTTTTCCATTTTGTGGCCTTATGAATAAAGGTGTTACGAACATTCTCATATGTGTCTTTTAGTGGACACATGTACTTATTTCCATTTGGCATATAACCAGGAGTAGAAATACTAAGTCATGAGCTACCATATAGCCAGTTTTTTGATATGGATATACTATTCTACAGTCTCTTCCATATTATATGAGAGTGGTTGAGGGTCTGCCTGCTAGTGCAGGGCACGCGGGTTTGAGCCCTGGTCTGGGAAGATCCCACATGCCGCGGAGCAACTAGGCCCTTGAGCCACAACTACTGAGCCTACGCGTCTGGAGCCTGTGCTCTGCAACAAGAGAGGCCGCGATAGTGAGAGGCCCGTGCACCACGATGAAGAGTGGCCCCCACTTGCCACAACTAGAGGAAGCCCTCGCACAGAAACAAAGACCCAACACAGCCAAAAATAAATAAATTAATTAATTAAAGTACCCTTAATTAAAAAAAAAATGTCCTCATGTCCTTTTGTAATCAAACCCCTTCTCTCACCCTCAGGCCCTGGCAACCCCTGATCTGATTTCTGTCCCTGTAGTTTCACTTTTTCCAGAATGTCGTAAACTGCAAGTGGAATCATACAGTATGCAGCTTTTTGAGCCTGCTTCTTTCATGTATTATCAGTAGTTTGTTCCTTTTTGTTGCTGAGTAGTTTATCCATTCACCAGCTGGAGTATATTTGGTTTCTTTCAGCTTTTGGCTATTGGAATAAAGCCACTATGAGCATCCGCATACAGGTTTTTGTGTGGATTTATGTTTTCATTTCTCTTCAGTAAACACCTAAGAATGGGATTGGCAGGTCATATGGCATGTGTATGTTTAGCTTTCTAGGAAATGTCCAGACTGTTGTCTAAAGTGGCTGTACCGTTTTCCAGTCCCTCCAGCATTGTTCTGACCTGCTAGTTGCTCCTCATCCTCACCAGCACTGGGTATTATCTTTTTTTTTTAAGCCATTCATTCTAGTAGGTACGTTGTAGTATCTCAACTGTACTTTTAATTTGCATTTTCCTGATGACTAATGGAATTGAACACTGTTTCATGTGCTTTTTTTGACCATTTGGAGATCTTTTGTATTGTGCCTGTTTATGTTATTTGCCCACTTTTGTATTGAACTATCTAACCTTTTCTAATTGAGTGATAGGAGTTTTTTATATTTTCTGGATACAAATTCTCTGTTAGATCTGTGAGTTGCAAATATCTTATCCCTCTTGGTCTGCTACCTCTTTTGAAAATAGTTTTATTGGAATACAGCTACATTCATTTATGTATTCTCTATGGCTGCTCTCGTGCTACAGGTGCAGAGTTGAGTAGTTGCAGTAGAGACCTAGTGGCCTGCAAAGCCTAAAATATTTAGTGTCTGGTCCTTTACAGAAAAAGTTTGTTAACCCCTGGTCTAGATGACTTCATCTTCTAACAAATTACCACAAACTTAGTGGTTTAAAAAAACGCACACATTTATTTATTACCTCACAGCTTCCATGGGTAAGTTGGCTGAGGACAGCTTAGCTGGGTCCTCTGCATAGGGTGTCGCAGGCCGCAGTCAGGGTGTTGGCCAGGGCTGAGTTCTCATCTAGAGACTTGACTGGGGAAGTGGTTCGTGCCCAAGTTCACTGATGTTGCTGGAAGAATTAATTTCCTTGTAGCTGTGAGAATGATAGCTTTAGTTTTTTACTGGTTATTGGTCAGAGTCTGCCCTCAGCTCCTAAAGGTCAGTACCCTGCCATGTAGCCCTCTCCATATGCAGTATGGAGTTCACAGTATAGCATCTAGTTTATTCAAGGCCAGCAGGAGAGTGAGAGAGAGCCAGCAAGACAGAGTCTTATGCAGTGTAACAGAACACAGGAATGACAGCCCATCACCATTGCCACATTCTGCAGGCTAGAAGCAAGTCACAGGTCCTGCCCACACTTGAGAGTAGGGGATTATACAAAGGCATGAATACCAGAAGCCAGGGGTCACAGGGGTCACCTTAGAGTCTGTGTGCCACAGTAGCTATTATTAATATATTGGTCTCCAAGTTTACAGATGTTTTTTCTGTACATACATAATTGAATATCTGTTTTTAAGCAAAACTTGGGTCCATTCTTACAGTTTGTTTTGTTAACTGGCTTATATAACAGTATCATGAAGAGTATAACATACGTATCTTTCCAGGTCAATAAAATGTAGATCCACATCGTCTAATGACTGCATTGTATCCCGTTATATGAATATACCATGATTTATTTAATAAATTCCCTCTTGTTAAATATTGAGGTTGCTTGTGATTTATGTCACATTTCACCAGGCTGCCATAGAGTGTATGTGAGTGCCCATTTGCCCACACTAATTCTGGATGTGATTCTGTGGCAGTCAGTGGCTTTTGACTAAAATGTATACATGAAACTGAACACTCCCCATTTCTCCTTCCTTCTGCATGTCTGTGTTTTAGATAAGAAGGCCGACTGCACAATTACAATGGCTGACTCGGACTTACTGGCTTTGATGACTGGTAAAATGAATCCTCAGTCGGTAAGTATGATGGCGCTTATATCCTTTTCTTAGGTGGGTTTTAGCCCGTTTCACTTCATCACCTACCTCAACCTCATCCCATAAAGTGCAAAGTGGTAAAACCCACAAAACTCAGTGTTCCCCAAATGTTCACCTAACAAATGACAGTTGTGAAGCTAATGATGTGCCAGACAGTGTCCTGTGTGCTGGAAATGTCCAGATGTAGAAGAAATAGTTCCCATGCTCAGGGCGTCCACAATTTGGTACGAGACAGGTCTGCAAAAGAGTAAATGCAGGGCTTCCCTGGTGGTGCAGTCATTAAGAATCTGCCTGCCAATGCAGGGGACGCGGGTTTGAGCCCTGGTCCGGGAAGATCCCACATGCTGTGGAGCAGCTAAACCCATGCGCCACAACTACTGAGCCTGCACTCTAGAGCCCACGAGCCACAGCTGCTGAGCCCATGCACCACAACTACTGAAGCCCACATGCCTAAAGCCCGTGCTCTGCAACAAGAGAAGACACCGCAGTGAGAAGGCTGTGCACTGCGACAAAGAGTAACCCCCGCTCACCGCAGCTAGAGAAAGCCAGCGCACAACAAAAAAGACCCAATGCAGCCAAAAATAAATAAATTAAATAAATAAATTTAAAAAAAAAACAACTTAAGAGTAAGTGCAGCAAAATATCCAAGGTGCCCTGCATTACTTGAGGTCAGGGAGGGTGGAGGGAGGAGAAGCCACATCTTCCCGGGCCATCGAGAAGGCTTCACAGAGGAAACAATGCTTGGCTGAGTCCTGGGAGTGATCAGGAGTTAGCAGTGCACAGATGGAGAGTAGGGGCCGTCAGACAGAAGGAGGGTCGGGTGTGAACAAAGGCATGATCTTTCACATTTCGTATCTTTGCCCGTGCTCTTTTTTTGGCCTGAGCTGTCCTTCCTTGACAAACTCCTTGCCTTTCAAAATGAACTTATGTTATGTCCAGAGACTTCCTACCACATTGTTGGGGAGCTATAGTCAGTCCCTCTTCTGGGCCACTTACTGGCCTGCTAGCCTGGCACTTGTCTCATTATACTAGTCATAATGTGCCTATCTCTTCCCTGTTAGATTGTGTGTACCTCAAGGGAACAAAGCACATCTTGTTCATCTTTGTGTCTCCAGAACTTAGCATGATGTCTTGCGTTTTTGGGTTTTCACAATTAATTTGCATTTGTCTAAAATGTATTTATGCCTTGTGTAGATTTTCCAGGCCCCCAGATTGTCAAGGGTCTTCTTATACTCTTTAGTTGTACAGTGTGGAACAGACTTGATATACATTATCCATAGATAACACAAAGGAAGCTAAAATGCTGCTTTCCACTGTAACCTTATTTTTTTGTTGTTGCCTCAGCCTGATTTGTTTTAGGTCTTGTTCCTGTGGTACCCTGGTAATTTGAAAGATTGGATAAAACAACTAAATCTGACTCCTACTCGTATTCCTTTTAAAAATGCTTTTTCTAAGCAACTAAGCATATTTCAGCTGATGCGTCGACAAGTGAGAGACTTGCATCTGTGATGTTTCAACTGAATACACACTATTGACATTGACATTTCCACCCACTGTGCCCTCTCCAAAAATCTGGACAGAACAGAGGCCACCAATCTCGGAGTTGGCCGACGTCCTCCTTCCCACCCACCGCTGCTTACTCCACGGTGCACACCATGCACTTCCTTGGCAGTGTGGTCAGGCTTCGCACTCGTTCTCTCAGTTTATCTGTTTACCACCCATTTTGGGGAGTGAAGTGTCAGCTTACTTTTCCTGAACACCTGTTAGCACCCAAAGGAATTAAAGATAAAAATAGGAGACGTTTCTGTTAATGTGCTAATGGCCTTCCCTTATGCTCAGTAGAAGATTTGACTGGAAACCATTAAATGCAGTGGAAATTATAATTTCAGTGTTTGGCTACGGTTGAAACAAAGCAATGTGCTCTCCAGAAGAAAGCAAATGTAGAACACCTTAGGGGCCAGATTTAAATGACTCTTATGTTCGGATTCTCTAAAAAGTGAAGACTCATTTTTCTCTGTAATAATTATTAAGTGAAAAGTCATTTCCTCTTTTAATTAAGAAAAGGGAAATATGGTGAGTTTCTCTTCTAGGTACTACTGGTCCATATTTTTAAAGGACATATGTTAAATATATTGTGTTCTGAGACACCTGACCTTAAAGTCATCAGACAGAAGGCTGTGTGCCATATAGAAAGAAATATTTAGTTTGTCCAGACAGAGGAGGAAAAAAAAAAGGCATTAGTCACCCTCACCAGAAGGTGTAGAGAAAGCAGAGCTCTGAGATTTCCTATGGATGAGGCAGAAGAGCCCCTCACTGCTTCATGAATATACTTGTTAGGAAGCTAAGACTACCAGAACTTTTCCTGTAGCTTTTCCTTATTTTAAGAATTGAGTTGAAAGACTGAGATCGTAGCAGGGAAATCATGCTATGTTCCCAATTTTGCTATTTCTTTAAAGTTTTCCTGGGATTTTGTTACATGATAAATTTAGCAAACATCATGTGATCTAATCCCAGGCAGTTGTTAAATGGAACAAACTGTGGCTCTGCACTTGGGATTGGTTTGATTCTTCTTATTGAGCCAAAGATTAACACAGGCACCTCAGTCTCAGCAGTCTGCCTGGCCTCCCTCTGTAGGGAATAAATCTTTATCACGTAGACCAAAAAGAGGGAGAAAAATGGTGACACTTCATCTGCATTGTATTGAATCCCAAGAGTTCATAAGTGTGTTATGCATGTGCTTTCTCTCCCTGCTAGCAGACCCACTGAACAAATGTGTAATGGTTTTAAACAAAATGGGTCTAGTATGAATCCACTCTGCCTAATATTTGGAAAACGTACCACCTTTGAGGAAGGCAGGTAAAGGCAGACTCGATTTTTAAGAGAACACATTTGGGAAAGATGTGCCTTTTGACGGCTCCGTGTAAAGCATGACTTTTACAAATGCGTCCTTTTGAAGACTCTGGTTCTAAATCTATTCCTGAAAGCCAAGCTTCATATTTTGAAGAAAGTTGAAGAAACCTGGATAAATAAATCATCTCAGGGCTGGATAGTCTAGAAATATCAGCGGTCTCAAAACAAAAAACACCAAATGATAAATTTTCTTTCTTCTTCCTCACAGGCCTTCTTTCAAGGTAAATTGAAAATCACTGGCAACATGGGTCTGGCTATGAAGTTACAAAACCTTCAGCTTCAGCCAGGCAAAGCTAAGCTGTGAAGAACTCTCTTTGCCTACCTTTGAAAATCAAGATGAGATATATAGATATATGTCCATATATTTCATTGTCAGAACTTAGATTGAAACTACACATTGGCAAATAGCGTATTTGTTTTTAAATGGGTGTGACCAATCCTGTTTTCCCTAAGCTCTGGGTGACTAGAACCTGATGATGTACTACTGCTTTGCTGAATTGCATACAACTGTGCATTACAAAGTTAATATGGTAATTATGGTTTGGGGTAAAATTGAGTTTTAGAATAAAATTAGGAATAGCAAAATCCAAAAACTATGTAAACGAAAGCTCTCATTTTGCTTATAAAGTATATTTGAGGATTATTCTGCTGAAGATTCAATTTAATTCAATTTTCCTTGGGAGAACTAGGGAAGAAACAGAATACCAGTAGCTGGCCAGTAATTAGTGTTGTGCACTTAATGACCTTAATCTGTTTTCCATTGATAATTTTTAAAATTCTGTACTGGGATGTTTTTTTAAAAAAATCTTCACAGTTTTGCATTTCATGCCATCAAAACAGTATTTTCTTCCCAAATCAAAGAAATATGATCAAAGCTTGGGAGAAAAAATATATAGCTGAACACAGGCCTATTTTTTAAAACAAAAATATTTTTAAGTGAGTTTCCTTCCTGGAAAAAAATCAGTGTATTAGAATCATAAACACTGTTGTTAAAAATAATTGAACAAATAAAGTTTGCTTTGAGATGCACAGTTTTCAAATTATAATCTCGTATTAATTTAATTTATAAAACTCTCCTTCCTTTGTTATAATTTTCCCTTTTCATATGTTTAGTTTAACAAGCCACATTTAATTTACCTTCCTAGTTTTTTTTTTATTCAATTTAAAGGAATATTGCTTTTTATTCCTTTTTGTTTTTAAAGGTAAATTTCATACCAGACTTTGGCATGTGATGTGTTTTCCCTACTTTTACCTTCCTAGTTTTTCTAATGCTAATGTTATTTCTAATAACTCGGTAAGATATGGGGTAGAGTAATGTTTTTGGAAGAATGTTTAATAGAAAATTAAAATAGCTCTTCCTCATCTCTTTTGTTTTTATTGTGTATGTTCTTTTTGTTCAGGGTTTTCTAAATGATGGAGAGTAAGAGAAACATTGGGGATTTACGATCTGTGTTATCTAGACTACTATCTACTGGTTACTTTGGCATAATCAATCACTAGCTCTTGATTAGGGAGGTGCTGTGTTGTGGTGGAAAGAGCACTTGACTAGGAGCCAGGAGTCTTGTTTTTCTTAGGCAAATAAGTAACTGTCTGCTAGCTTGTTTGCTAACTGTTTGCTAGCCTGTTTGCTAACCTGTTAGAAGAGGGCATTTAAGATGGTCTTTAAGGTCCCTTCTGTTCTGATAATCCTGTGAGTCTACTCAGAGCCCAGTAGAACTGTTTGGAAGTTATCCAGGTCCCACCTTTCTGCTGTGAACACGTTTACTTCACGCAAAGGTGGTCAGAGGGAAAAAGCCAGGTGGTTTCATTTTGCTTGTTTAGATGTTTGGAGCCTCTACTAATCAAATCAGAACTGTGGATACGATCCCCCTAGGCCATTTAGCTTTGCATGTTCTGTGACCAGCAGAACAGCATTTGGGGATGGGACAAGATGGTAAATTAAGGCAGTATAAGCTGATCTCAAGTCCCATAAAATCAGTTCAGAGCACAGACTTCCTAATCATAGAGGCTTTTTACTCTGAGAAGAAAAAAGACTTCAAGAAAAAAATTCCAACAAAATGTCTGATTTATTTGTGCTTTGGATTTGCTGCACTTTTCTGCCTTCGCTTGTCCCAGATAGCAGGAGATGTTTGTTTTAGGCTTTAGGATGAACCTGAAAAAAACAAAAACAAAGAAAAAAAGAAAAACAAAAACTTGTTCTTGGGGTAGGGATGTATCCACATATAAATACAATTTATATGTATAATAGGAAAGTACTTAATGATAAAAATACAGTAGCAGTTTAATTTCTAGGGAAGCGTCATGGTTCGGAGGAAAGAGGTTAACAGGTCTGGGTTAAAACTGATACCGTCACTGGTTTTGCTGCTTGCGCAGGTTGAGCCTCAGTTGCCTGATCTGGAAAGTGGAGATTTTAATATTGACCTCCTAGGATTATTGAGAATCTAGAGAGGTAACATATGTAAAGTACCTAAATTAGTGTTAGGTGTACATTGTAGTCATTCTTAGTTCCCTTACTGGAAATGTGAGTTCCCTTCCTCTCCCCACCTTTTGCCTCTGTGATACGTGATAAGATGTCTGTAGTGTGGTTTTTTTTTTTTTATGTCCCACTTTTTGAGTCTTTTCTCATTTGTTCATTCACTGAACAAATACTTCTTGAGTGCCTATCATATATTGGGTACCATACTGAGGGTAATGCTAAGCACTGGAGACAGCAGTGAGCTCCTCAGTCAAATCAGAGAGATGAATAATTATTACAGACTGATGTGCCGTGCAGGAGATGGTCAGAGTGCTGTCATGGAGAGTCATAGTGGCTTTGACTCACTATGATACAGTGGTTAAGGGAGACATCTCTGAGGAGGTAATATATAAGCTGAGATCTATAGGTTGAGGAATGAACCATGCAAAGAACCATGCAGGAAAGGGGAAAAGACACCTGGCTTGTTCTAGAAATTGCAAGAGGGCCAGTGTGAGTGGAATATAACGACCCAGAAGGACAGGCCCAAGATGAGGCTGGATAGATACACCGGAGCCAGTTATCTTGGAATCTGTTCGTTACAGTAAGGCATTTGTATTTCATTCTTAGTGCATTTGGGAGCTGTTGAAGGTGTAGCTTTACATGTGTTTCTTTCTCACTCATGCTGCATATCCACTTCACCTTCATATCCTAAGTCTAGAACCCAGGCTAACGGAGCACTTCTGTCTGGAGCACTGCTCCCATTTCATTGTCCAAAGAAAGTCACATGCCTCACCTAACTTCACAATCTTACCATGTATCAGAAGAAGAAAATGGAGTTGGATTGTTTCTGAAGGAACTGATGACCATCACAGAAGGGCTGTAGGCAGGGGAATGAAATAATTTAGACTGTCACTGTAGCTTCTGTGTGGAGAACGTACTGGGAGTACAGGGATGGAGGAGGGAAGGTGCTAGAAGATGGTGTCCTGGACTAGGGTGTCAGTGGTGGACTTAGATGTGGAAATTAGGCAGAGGTAGAGCTGACAGAACTTGGTGACTGGATATAGGGGCAAGAATGGCTTCCAGTGATTGGCCAGGTGAATGGTGGGTCATGACTGGAATGAGGAGGGGACAGCAGGATTTAGGGAGAGTGGTTGAAATAATAAGCTCCACTTTTGAACTTGTTAACTTTGAGATGCCTGAAAAGATTTCCAGGTGGAGATACCAAGGAGGCAGCTGCATTTACAAGACTGGAGCTCAGAGGTGGGGTCAGCTTACAGATGCACTTTTGGAAGTCATGAGCATATGGGTGGTATTTAAAGCCACAGGAATGGATGGTGTTACCTGGGGAGGGAAGAAGGGGGATTAGAGTACGCCTTGTGGAACCCCAGCTGTTAGAGATCAGGCGGAAGAGGAGGATCTGGCAAGGGGTATGAGGACGAAGGACTAAAGAGGTGGAGGAAATTTTCCTGAGAAAAGATACAGCCTAAAAGTGGCAGTGGTCAACTGTGTCCTATGCTGCTTGTGAGGTCAGTTAGGATGATGTCTGAAAAGTGTCTACTGGAGTAAATTTGGCAACATGGAAGTCATTGGTGATTACTACAAAATCACTTTCAGTGCTGGATTGGAATTGGTTTCATAAAGAGCTACAAAAAACAAGAACAGAGAAGTTCCATTTGGTAGTAATACGTTCAGTTTCCAAGTGATTAGTACAGAGCAAGCACATTAGCTAATACTTTTAGTTCTAGATTAGGTCATCTTGCACATGCTGTTCTCTGTGCCCACCCTCACCATTCTCTCCCCGCTGCCTGCCACCTTATCCACTTGGCAACTTCCTTTTCATCCCTTTCATGCCTTAGCTTTCAGGAAGTTGTCCCTCTTTGTCACACACACACACACACACACACACACACACAAACACACACAAACAAAACAAAAAAACAAACACTACGTAATCATTCCTTTGTAGTAATATGTTTCTGTCTCCCACCGAACAGAGAGCCCCTTAAGGGCAGGGACTGCATTTCATGCATCCATTTTGATACCCCCGGTGCAAAGTCTTGGCTCACTGTCATAAAGTGAATGAATGAGATAAGCTGAATAACAATTTCATATTCACAGGGGGCTTTTCTGAAGATAGGAACCTCATCATAGCAATGCATTCTCTATGACAATGACTTTCTGTTGCCCCGATGTTGAAAGAGAACATTAAAAATTCCTCTTTGGCCAGACTTATCTTGCTATTTCTTTTTTTTTAAAGAATCAATTTTATTTATTTATTTTTGGTTGCGTTGGGTCTTCGTTGCTGCATGCAGGCTTTCTCTAGTTGCGGTGAGCCGGGGCTACCCTTCGTTGCAGTGCGTGGGCTTCTCATTGCGGTGGCTTCTCTTGTTGCAGAGCACGGGCTCTAGGCGCGCGGGCTTCAGTAGTTGTGGCACGTGGGCTCAGTAGTTGTGGCCCGCGGGCTCTAGAGGACAGGCTCAGTAGTTGTGGCACACGGGCTTAGTTGCTCTGCGGCATGTGGGAGCTTCCTGGACCAGGGCTCGAACCTGTGTCCCCTGCATTGGCAGGCAGATTCTTAACCACTGCACCAGCAGGGAAGTGCTACCTTGCTATTTCTTTGAAAATATTTGCAGCTTCTCAGAATAGTCTTTCAACTTAAGATTGAAGCAGCCTGAAGTAATCAGAAAAGTCAGTTTATTTGTAGTTTTATTACATGTTTGTAAAAAACAAACTGGCCTAGTTGGTTCCAGGTACATTAAAATCATTAGTCTTCTTGCTGTACTTGTCCAGATGAATTAAAAATCTCAGGCTTCTGTAATCCTTGTTGCATGTTTAGAAGAACAGTAATGGAGCACATGATTAGGAAGTTGAGTGTGGAGGTGATGGAGGAGTCACTGAGGTGGGATCAGAAGAATCTCAGATCAGGTCCTGTCTGCCTCCTGGAAGCTAAGTTAGGACAAGGCTTTAAGCTTCGTCAGACTTTAGTTTCTTCCTCTGCACAAGGGGGACCACTGTTCATATTTTTAAAAATAGTCTCATTAGACTGTGAACACCTTGAGTGCAGAAACTGTTATTCACCTCTGTCTCTAGTATTAATACCATGTCTACCAAAGTAAGCATCAGCAAAGGTTTCTCAGACAAATGAGGAGTAGACAACACTCCATTAAAGTTCTTTTAAAATTGTAATATACCTTGTAAAAGTTCAGTTACATATAAACATGAACCCCTTCTGTTTTCTTCATCTGTGTCACCGTAGAAAAAAGAAACATGAAGTTAAATCCTGTAAGTAACCGCTTTATCTTCTGAAACTTTAGCAGTTTGAGAAAATAATACATTTAGAGCAGCCTGGTATAGTGGGAAAACTTGGGGCCTATCAGATGAGGGTTTTGGTCCTAGCTCTGGCACTTAAACATTGGGACCTTCCTTGAGCTGATAATGACTCTGAGCCTGTTTCTCACTCTGTAAAAAGAGAATAATAATGCCTACCTTGCTGGTTGTGAGGATTAGCAATTGTAGCTGTAAAATGTCACGTACTCAATAGATGGTGCCTAATGTTATTTGAGAAATTTTTTTTAACATGAAGGAATTTATTCATTGAAACATTTTGTAATAATCCCTTGAGTTCAGATAATCAGCTAACTTCAGGATTAGGGACAATTTGCATTCCTTGTTGACTGTCATCTTACATTTTTCTCAAGATTCATTAAAATTTAATAGTCTCTGTAACTGAGTGAATATAGGATTATGTAGACTTTCAGAAGGTTTGCATTTCATCCAAAGATTACAGTTCTAGCTGTCCAGGGCATGGTTGCTTTTTGAACACAAAGAAGTTGCTTGATTTTATTGACTGGGGGAAAAAAGGGTAATCAGCCAGATTGTACCTCTGGGTAACTTACTCTGTGGGATTGAGTTTGTTTAGAGACCACACTGATGTGAATTAGGAACTTTGGGTATACTACTAAACAGCTAATGAGGGCTCTGAAAGATTTATGTGCTATCAGGAACCACAGCCATGTCTGGCCAAATTTTAGAGATTTTCTCAATAGAGAGTTACAAAATCTACTGGAAAGGTCCAGTATTAATATCTATCTGGAGACTGCTGCAAACAAACAGCTCTTTAGTTCTTGGTAAGAACAGAGACTGTTGGGCCAGATTTCTGGCCCTTAAGAAATGTGGTGTTTGATTCCATTTGGCAGGAAGTTTAATCTGGTGCGGAAACTTTAGCCAGACTTCTTGGAGAAATATTTTTTTAATGTAACATATCCAAAACTTATTGCAAAAAGTAATGTCCACTTAGTCTATCTATTCTATTAATAATCATTTAAATGCTTTGTAAACAGTGCTGTTTTCAGCAACATCTAGTAAATGCTTGACCTTTTAGTTCCTGAATTTGTTGTGGCCATAAACTTTTATGTAAAATTGGGGGAAACTTTTATGTAAAATTGTAGTCTGCTGTTTATTTAAGCTGCAGGCAGAGAAGCAGTAAGTGCTACAGTTTTCTAATCAACTACCAAACAGTGGTAGGTCTTTGCAAGTTACTGTGTAATTCACTTTTTAGAACATGGCACCTTCTGTAGTGTACAGAACACTCGGTTCAAGATTAAACACCTCATTTAGAATATATGGACACGAATTTTGGACAGGAAGGCAGAGCAGTATAAGAGAACGGCTGACTTAGGCAGGCTGAAAGGAGCCTTCCCCTTGGCAAAATGATACCCAAGGGCAGGGGGTGATAACAGTTTACAAATATTTGAGAGGTGCAAAGACCAAAGGGGGAGGGGATTATTTTGCTTAGTTATTAGAAGTAATGAGAAGAAATATAGAAAGGAAAATTTCAGACTGAAAATCAGTTGAATTTCCTGACAGTAAAAATTGGTCATGAGAGGACTGAACGCTCCAACCACAGAGAAGATCCTAAACGAATCTGGCAAAGCAGGGCATTTCATTGCGGAAGATGTACCTCAACAGTGGCCGAAGGAGCATCTGAATGGGAGGAAATATTTTATTGACGGCCACTCTTGAGGATTTCTCTTTATCCCGTTTATCAAAATCTTTTTTCTTCTATGTGTCAGAAAGAAGACTTCGATATCTTTTTATATTTACTTGTTTATACCCTGACGGGTTCCCTGACTTACTAGATACCTTCAGAAGAAACAGAAAGAAATGAGTATTCAGAAGCTTTTAAGTTTTCACAATGTAAAAGCAGCCTGAGTTTTTGTTTGTTTGTTCTTTTCTTTTGTTTTAGTTTGTTTTTTATTTAGCTTGAGGTAGTAGAATCTGAAAGCCATCAAATGGTAGCTGCAGCGTAGGAGACACCTCTCACTGGAGTTGGAACCAGAAGGCCTGAGTTCGAATCCTGGCTCAAGTACATACTCATTAGCTGGTCACCTAAGCAAGTTACTTATCCTCCCTGAGCATCAATTTCCTAAAATAAGGGGGCAATAATCCCATCATGCTTGGGAAGATTAAGTGAAACGATGTGTAGGAGAATGCTGCTGTACAATGAACCAGTTCTAGTTGTGTTTGTGGTAGTTTTTTTTATTGCTACTGTGACAAATTACCACAAACTTAGTGGCTTAACTTCTTACCTGGAGGTTCTGGGAGAGAGTCTGCTTCCATGCTCGTTCAGGATGTTGGCAGAATTCAGTTGCATGCGGCTGTGGGACTGAAGTCCCCGTACCCTTGCTGGCAGCCAGGGGTAGTTCTCAGCTTCTAGAGGCTGCCTGTATTTCCTGCATCTTTAAAGCTAGTCAAGTCCTCACATTTCAGATCTCTCTGACCTCCCCTTCTGCCTCATCTCATACCTCCAGCCAGAGAAAGTTCTCTGTTTTTAAGAGCTCATGTGATTAGGTTAGAACCACCTGGTTCATCCGGGATGATCTCCCTATTTTAAGGTCCATAACCTTAATTACATCTGCAAAATCTCTTTTGTCATATAATGTAACTATTCACAGGCTCTAGGGATTAGGGTTTGGACATCTTTGGGGGTTCATTCTGCCTACTACAATGATGGTATTTTAGGGCTAGAAAGGGACCTTACAGAACATGAGATGGGGTTCTTGCCCTGGAGGGTTTATAATCCAGGGGGAAAGAGGTGAGAAATATAATATTCAGCAAGAAAAGTCCAATAATAAAGAGTTTGTATGGGATGTTATAGGAGCCCAGAAGACTTTTTCTGTACCTGACTTAGCCTGTGGTTTTTTCACCATGCCCTGCTTGTTCTTTGATCTCATTTATCAAGATCCTTCAGATGGACTCCATATACACAGAACACCACCATGCAATTTGATTTCTAAATGTCCAGAAAATTAAGCTGCTGCCACAGCTCAGTATTTGGGACTCTGCTACTTAATAAGGAAAGGTCTTGAGGTCTTGAGTAAGAGGAGTTATTTTCTTCTATGATGATGAAGTATAACACCACCTTATCTCCCCTTATCTTGTCCCTTATCCCTGTTTTTTCCTCATCAGACCCCCCCTTTGAGAGCCTTCCTGTCCCTCACTCCTAGTTCTTTCCGTCCGTGTATATGTCTTTACTCCTACCCTCTTTTGAGTTTTCTTGTTTCGTACTGTTTTGAAGTAGAAGGCACTTAGCCGGGGCAATGCAAAGGTTTCTGTTTGATTCTTGTCACTTGTCATTTCTCCTTTAATAATGTTCTGTGGATGTTCAGTCAGATCTCGGTGATAGTTTCGTAGTAATACAGCTGCCATTTATTGAGCACTGACCATGTGCCAGGTGCTGTGCAGAGTCCTGTACTTCCACCTTCTCATTTAATTTAGACGTTCTGTGAGGTGTAGGTAATATTTATCTTCATTTGAACCGGGCTGGGATTTGAACCCAAACCTAAGTCGAAAGCCTGTACTTGACACCATGCACTACAGTAATATGAGACAGGAGCTGAAACTGAGGGGCGCTATGAAGGCATCAAAGCAGCACAAGCAGATTCAGGAAACCTAAATTTCAAACTCTGCTCTGTCTTGACAGCCCATGTGAAAGTTAGAGGATCTGCTTCGAGAGCACCGGGATTGTCTCCATTTCCCACCAGAGACACTCAAAGTGATTTCTGCATATAAGACTTCAGCCAGGTGAATTTAGCTTGTGCCTACAGCACTGGGCAGCCACAGAGCATGTGTGGGCCCTGGCTTGGCATTCCACAGAAGAGCCTATTTCTCTGGGGGGAGGGGGTGGGGCCGGCAGGGGGAAGTGGTGTGCCCTGTGGCTGGAGAATACCTTCCCCACAGGGCTGGGATGATTAAGATCTTCAAGGATTTAAGGTAGTAGGCACTCAGTAGGCACTCAGTGTGTGCTGGTTCTCATTGTCCTTCTAGAAGGTTGTCTTTAGTTCATGGGTATTCAAACCAGTAGAATCGTGCTCTTCTAGCTTCACTTGAATCTAGGCTCAAGGAGAATTGAGGAGAAGACATGAGATGCATCTCTGTGTTGGCTCCTGTCCAATCCTGTGAATCATACCAACTCATAAATTTAAGCTGGAATCTGAGGCCAAAGAAGGCAAAATATTTCCCTTTCCCCTTCTTGAGTTCTTGAGTTACTGATGTAATGGAAACAGTCCAGGGTTCAAATCCAGGCTCGGCAGTTGGCTGCTCAAGTTACGTGCCTGTCTCCATCATGGAAAGAACTTGGACTGTGGGGAGGAGTACACTTGGCCATTTTACCCAGTCACTTATCCTTTCTGAGGCTGTCTCCTTACCTGTGAACGGAGGCAACAGCAGTTCTTCTCTTACAGGGCTGTGAAGATTAGAGAGTAATGCATGTGGTACAATCAGGATCCGGTAGCAGAAACAGTGAAAGGTCTGGAGCCTTTACACCAGCTGTCCATTCATTCAGGGCCCTGGCAATTTAAGTTGAGCGAGTAGTCCCAAGTTTCAGTCACTTATCCTTTTCCCTCTCAGCGGGAGGGCAGCCAGGTAAGGTAGCTGGGGGTGCTCTGTCCACAGGCCAGAGCAGGTATCGGGGAGAGTCTTGTTAGGCCGTGGAGGTGCCAAGTACCACCTAAACCCAGCCTGACCGCATTCTACCACCAAAGACCCTGGCACCAAACGGTGTTGCTTCAGCTAGTAGTTAGTGCTCCTTGACTTGGAAACGTTTTCAGTTCCTGGGAGCAGTATGGTGCCGCAAGGGCTCACGGCTCACCCCCCTAGTCTTCCTGCGACTGGGATCCGCATGCACCCTACTCCCAGCGCAATTTATCGTCCTTCAAGGCTCAGCAGGCTGTGGGCCCAGGGCCGAGGTGGACGTGGAGGGAGCTTTCCGGGAAGGGGCCCAGCAGGGTCTTGGCTGGAGGCCCCGTTAGCCACGGCCCAGGACCCCTGGGTGGGAGAGTGAATGGAAAGGTACTCGCGCCTGGAGCGGTTGCAGAATCCTCTGTCGTGAGGAAGGAAGAGCTAAGAGGCACTTGGTGGAAGGGGCCCTCTCTCGGCCCTCCTTTCAGGTGCTGGGGCCTAGAGGGGGTCCAGTTCCACTTGGGAAGGCTGGGAACTAGGAAGTGTTGCGGGCTAGACACCCCGCCTTCCCCGTCTCCTGGAGCGGGGGGGGGGTCCCGGGGGGGTACGGCGGCCCCGCCAGGGCGGAGAGCGGGTGAGGGGTCCGTGCGGCGGCACTGCCTCCCCGGGAAGTGGGGCTCGGCCCAGTCCAACGCGGGGAGAGGCGGGCCCTCCCCTGCCCCCGCCTGCGGGGACCCTACGCCTGTGTCCGGGGGAGGCCGGCGTCCAGCAGATGCGCGCGGGGCGGGTGGGGTGGGGGGCGGGGGAGAGGCGGGGAGGAGAAAACCCACAACAAAACTTGCGTCGCCGAGCGCACGGCTGCACTTGAATGGAAGGAGTCCGCGCCAGCGGAGCGCAGCCGAGACTCGGGAGAGCGCGGTCGGCCGGCGGGGCGCGGCGCGGCGCGGGGGCGCAGCAGGTACCGGGCTCGGGCGGCCGGGTGGGCCGAGGGCCGGGGCCGAGCTGGGCAGCGGTCTCGGACTTCCCGCCTGGTGCGACGGCTCCAGCAGCTGGCCCGACGGGGCCCGCGCATCTCGCCCCATCAGTCGGAGCCCTACACGGAGGGCGCAGCCGGAGAGCTCTCCCTCGGGGGCGCGACCCCCCGCCATTCCCACCCCGCAGGGGCCTGTTTTCTCCCGCCAGAGGCTGGTCCCAGCCCCGGCCCCTCCTGCTGCGCACATCTGGAAAGAATCTGAGGGCGGATGGGGTGGGGGGTGGAGTGGAAGGACGCGGGCAGGCAACAGGGAATGTGGGGGGCAGGTGGAACCAGGGAGGGTCGAGGACCCCTGTACTTAGAGCCTGGGCGCTGAGTATGCCCGTGTCTTTCCACGTCAGCTCATCCCAGGTAGCCCACCCTTCGACCTCTTTACAGACAGAGAAACTGAGGCCTATAGAGGGACAGAGATCTGCCCCCAGGACGCGCGGACAGCCCGTGCGTCCCCCTCCCGACCTTCTCCTGGCTTGGCTCCCCGGCCCCGCGCCGCGCAATCGCTGAGCCAGAGCTCTCAGCTGGGGGCCTGGTATCAGTCTGTCTGTCTATCCGGCTGCCTCCCCGCTGGGACAGCGGGACTGAGCAGGGGGCAGGGGGGTGGCCGCGGAGCGTGGGGTCGAGGTTCGAGGCCGGCGCGCCCCGGCGAAAGCAGCCAAAGCCCCCAGCCTGAAGGTCCTTGAACCGCCAGGCTGGCCTGGGCTGAGGATAAGATAGTGGCGTTAGAATACCTGATGCGCTGTCAGGTGGAAGAGGGGGCTTCAGCGAGCTCCTGGTGGCCCCCGGGGCCGGGGCCAAGGCTGGGGGTGGGAGGCAGCTGCAGCCTGAACTTCAGGAGAGGAGCAGACACAAGCGTGCGTGTGTGTGGCACTGACCGTCCCGATCCGGTCCGGGAGGCGCAGAAGGATACGCACCAGGCGCTTGCAGGGCATCATGGAACGTCGGAGGGTCACGCAACCTGAGCGTCTGCTCTACGACTTAGGGCTGGCTGGGGAAGGTGAAGGTGTGGTCGACTCAGCTACATAAGGCACCACGGGAGCTCCTGGGTGGTCATGTCCCCTTTTAGGGCCCGGGGCCCAGCCGATTCTAAACTAGAGTGCAAGTTAAGAAATGTCAGATTCACATGAATGCTTTCATGAAATCTTGTGGGAGCATACTTTGTCCCTTCTAACTGAATCTTGGGACAGGGGTGACTAATGGAGGCACCTTTAGGCCTGGTAGAGTCCTACATAAGAGCTCCAACCATGATCTGCTTACAACCCTTGATAGCTCCCTATCATCAACCCGTTAGCAGAGTGCCTGATGCCCTTGGAGACTTGGACCTCGATTTCCTGTTACCCTTCCTTAAACATACCCCCCTCTTTGCCCTCCCCATACTGTGCCTTTGCTCATGCCCTGTCCTCTGCCCTGAGTGCCTTTCCTCCCCTTTGTCCACCTGGAGAACTCCTCCTCAGTCTTCAAGACCGGCTCTGAGCAGGAATCAGAAGACACAAATTCTAATCCTGGCCTTGCCTTTAAAATACTAATCAGTAAACTGAGGGAATCAGACCAGATAATAATGCTGTAGCTCTTTCCAACCCTGCCTTCCACAAATACATTCCTTCATTCAGCAAACATTTCCTGAGCACCTGCTCCTTGCCTGGGGAGTCAGGGAAGGCTCAGCTGAGCCCCGAAGGGTGCTGTGGGAGCATCAAGGAACTCCCTAACCCAGCCAAGGGGGCAGGAGCAGCTGCCCAGGGCAGGAACGTGTGAGTAGGAGCTTGCTGGAGATGGGCAGCAGTGGGAGCCTCTTTGTGCTTTAGTTTCCTCATCTGCAAAATAGGAAGACTAACTCTTGGCCTTGGGATTTCTGTTACAGTCAATAAGAAGCAGCTGTTCAGGGCCCAGCACAGAGCAGGTAGTCAGCAAATCTTTACTGAACTTGAGTGGAGAAGGAGGGTGGTGCTGGGGTTTGAGGATCTACCTCCTGATTTGGATCTCCCTTCCCCTTCCTTCTTCTAGTCCTGCCTTAATCCCCCACTTAAGCAGTTCAGGACCTTAAGGTTTGGTTCCCTGGGGTGAGTGGGTGGGTGGGGGACAGCGGGTCCCAGGTACTTCCTCAGTAACAGTAACCCCAAGTATGTTGCGCTTGCTGGGTGCCAGCATGAGCTGGGCACGTCGTTTCATTGACGCCTCACGAGGAGCTCTCGTCTCCATTGCCCAGACCAGTAAACAGAGGCTCAGAGCAGTGAAGTGATTGTCCAGGCTCACACAGCAGTCAGGACTGGAACAACTCACCACAGACGGAGCTGCCCTCCTCGCCCAGCATTTGCTGTCGCTCACCAGGGGGATTCCTCACTCTGGGGACTTCCAGAGACTAGGAAGGCTCTCTCCTCTGTTCTTCCACACCCAGCTCCAACATGGCTAGGCACAAAGAAGGGGCTTTGGGGGCTTATCTTGCTCCACATTCTTAGAGAAACAAAAAAAATTGAGACTCAGATGGGTCAGTGATGTCGCCAAAGTCACACAGTAAACTAGGTGATGGAGCTGGAGTTGCCCAGGATCCCAACATCCTGAGGGTGGCTGGCCAAGCTAGGAGGAGGGGGACGTGGCACTGGGGCCACCACTCTCCAAGCCCTGTCTGTTCTTCCTCTCTCTCCCTTGAATCCACCTCCTTCTCTCCATCCCTGCAGCCCAGCACCTCCCTCTGCCCAGACCAGGCTTATTATCTGTTGCCTGCACCACGGCACAGCCTCTGAGAGCTCCCCACTGGTCCCTCCATAAACCTGCCTATGCCACACTCCAGCTCTTCAATGGCTCCTCATTTCTCCTAAGATAAGGGTCAGTCTTCCTAACCTGGCTTTCAAGTTCTTTCTTGGCTTGGACTGTGGCCCCTGCCCACTTGCATCTCTCCCAGTCCCCACACTACACCAGACACTCTAGTGAGCTTTGTAGAGGTAACATGGGCTCTCTTGCCCCAGGGCCTTTGCACATGCTGACCCCCTTGCTTGTATCACCCTTTTCCTTTTGCCTAATATTCATCCTTCGTGGCTAAATAAAGCATCACGTTTTCTTGGACGTCTTCTTGGCATCGGGCAGACTTAGGCATCGGGCACACCTAGGCCTTCTCTGGGTCCCTATGGGCGCTAGATTCCCTCTATCACACCTCTGATGACACTGGGATTATAATACTTAATTTACACATAATGTCTAGACCACCGCTGTCCATTAGAAATATAATGTGAACCACAAATGCAAGCCACAAGTGTGGAATGTAAAATTTTCTAGAAGCCACGTTAAAAAAGTAAAATGAAACAGGCAAAACTTTAATGATTTAACTCAAAATATCCAAAATATTATGTAATCACTATAAAAATAAATGAGATATTTTATAAGATATCGTTAATATTAATGAGATGTTTTACTTTTTTGTACTAAGTGTGTGAAATCCACGTACACTACCTTTTATACTTATAGCACCTTTCGGTTTAGAGTAGCCGCATTTCAAGTGCTCGGTAGCTACACGTGGCCACCACATCGAGCAGTGCAGGTGTGAGCTTTTTAAGGATAGTAGACATACCTGAGTCGTCTGTCTGGGTCCTTGGTGCCCAGCTGTGCTTGGCCCAGGGAAGGGCCTCATGGCTTTGTGGTTAAGACTGAGGCTGGGAGCTCAGCCTTGCCACTTAACAGCTGTGTTACATTGGCCAATCCCACTGGGCCTCGGCTCCTCATCTATAAAGTGGTGAGGATAACATTTTCAATATGGTTCATGATGTTAATATAAATTAAATGTTTTTACAGATACAGTTTAGAGATCTTTATAGATATGAAACTGAAGGTGAGTGTACAGGGTATGTGGGGAGGATCCTCCTCCTTGGCCTCCTGCCCTGATTGAATCTGGGGCCTGGGCCTGTGCCCATACTCCGCCTCCCGGAGTCTGGATCTGCAGTGGGGTCAGGCAGGCAGGCAGGCAGGGTGGGGAGACTCTGGTCTAATGCTGGTGGCGCCAGGGACTGAAGGCTGTGGACCTAGCTGGGGGGTTATAACGTGCCCTGGGAATGCTGGTCTGTAGACTGGCCAAGGATTTATGGCGCATTTGGTCAGGGCACGGAGCAGCAGGGGTGTCGTAGGGCAGGCAGGGCCGGGCTGCAGCATGCATCGCTCACTGCTGCCGATGGAGCCTGGGAGCTGTGTGTGCTGGGCTCCCTGGTGCTCTGCTGCGCCAGTGGCTGGGGCCCAAGTCTGCTTCTGGACCTGCCTGTAGGGTCAAGCAATCCAGGCTGCCAGCCCTCTTCTCTCTCCTCACAGCTTTCTTTCTGGGGCCTCGTGCACCTTGGGGCCCCTTTTACAGGGCTCACCCAGGCTGGTGGGCAGTGGTTATTGTACTGGGGTCTGCTGCCTCCTGACAACAAAGGGCAGGGGCCTTGTGTACTTTACCTGTATCTTCCATGCCCAGCACAGGGCTGGGGGCAGATGGGGCCTCACCTTCGAGAGCTGGCTGAGCCAACGAGTAAGGCAATGCAGTATCTGAAATACCACAGCAGTCACAGGGCAGCAGGAATTCACAGGAGGCTAGGAGGAGGAGGGCCACATCTGGGAGGAGGTGGGCCTGGGACTGGACCGGAAAAGCGCAGTCAGGAGCTACACAGGAAAGGGAAGAAGCAGGGGGTTCTGAAGTGGAGAGTGGTGTAGTTGGGATGTGAACAGTGCCCATGGATCAGATATTAGTGGTAGAGCTAACTAGCAGAGAGCTAACATCTATTGAGCACTTACTGTGTGCAGTACGTGCATCCCACTGACTCTCCCAGTATCCCCAGTAGGACAGCTCTGGGGCCACCCAATGGACGGGTGAGGAAGCTGAGGTTTAGAGGGTGGCAAAACTTGCCCAAAGTCACACGGCTGATAAGAGCCAGAGCTGAGCTTGAAGCCCCGGCTCTCTGCCTCCAGAGCCTGCTTTCTTAACCGGACATCAGTGTCATCACCAAGCTCCCAGGGTGCCCAACCCTCCCAGGCCCAGCATCTCGTCAGACCCTTCTAACCACTCTGGGTTGTGATCCCTGCTGTAATGGTGGGGAGAGAGGCTCAGCCTGCGGCAGGTGCCCCCAGGCCTGGATGCTTGTCTTGTACCTGCGTTCACAATCACTGCAGCAGTGATAGCAGCGCCTCATCACCTAACGGGTGCTAGGTGCTATCTTGCTGACTCCTCCCTGGAGCTCTGAGGTTAGATATATAATCTGCATTGTAAGATGAGGAAACTGAGGCTCAGCAAGGTCAGAGCCACTAAGTGATAGAGGGGGACGTGAACTGGGGTGTGTATGACTCCAGAGTCAGTGTACCTGAGCTACCACCTGTTACAACTTACCACACCCCAGACGTGTTTTCTAAGTGAGTCCCTGTAAAGAGAGCTCCAGGGACCAGCCCAGAGCCAAGCCACACCCATGGCTGCCCGGAGGATGAAACCCCAGCATCTTCCTCAATGACCTGAGGCCATCCCTATACCCCCTCTCCCTGCTGTCCCAAGGGAACATGCTGGGGAGTGGTCTCTTGCAGGTGGCAGTGCTCACGTGAGCAAAGCTGGCCTTGGTGAGGGCAGCTGAGGGTCTAAGCAGGAACAGGACTTGGGGGGCTCTGAGGGCAGCAGCAGCTCCATTCACTAATGACTACTCTGTGCCTGGCACACAGAGACAGAAAGTGGCTCACAGCCCTGTGTGGGAGAAAGACAACATCGCAAATTCAAAACCCAACCGAACTCATGCAAAGCCCTGGGGCAGCAAAGTGATGCAGAGCCCTGGGACATCTCAGAGTTATCTCAGGGGATCTAACACTGGAGTTGGTTCTTGGAGAAGTTGCTGACTGCACAGGAGAGGGGGAGGGTGTTCTAGGCAGAAGGAACGCACATGCGAAGGCCTGGAGGGAGGAGCTACTCTTACTAAACAGACCTGTGTAAGCGGGGCAGGTGATGGGGGGAATTGGAAGAGAGGCAGGGCCACGTCCTGAAGATCCTAGAATGGCAAGCTGAGGAGCTGGGACACACCCTGCTGGTGCTGGCCCACCATGGCCTGTGGCTGCTGGAGGAGGGACAGGGCCTCAGCACTGCCTGTGCCAGGGCAGCGAGAGCTCAGCAAAGTCCAGGCCAAGCCCTGCAAGTCACAGTTCTTCCTGGGCCTCAGCTTTCCTTTCTGTGAAATGGGGGTACAGATTCCTTGAGGCCAGGCCCGGTGAGGGTTGTGGGAGGCTTTGCAGACCTGCCTAAGGACAGGGCTTCACTTCACCCCGACCCCTCCAGAGGGCAGCCCTGAGGGGGTGGGTGGGAGGGGAGGGCGGCAGCCAGCAGAACAGATGCATGCTGAGGACAGGGTCCAGAGTGGGCTCTGCCTTGTGGCCTTGAGGGCCCCATTATGACTTTCGTGGGCCCCGGTCCCCTGCCTGCTCTACCTGACAGGTTAGGTCAGCCCTGGCGCCCAGGTGGGTCTGACTTGACCCCTCCCGCAGGCACCATGGCCCGGAGCGGGGCGCTGCTGCTCCTGCTGCTGTTGCCGCTGCAGCTGCAGCTGGGACCGGGGCTCGCCGTGAGGGCCCCTGTGTTTGGCCGAAGTGGAGCCCCCAGCCTGAGCCCTGAAGAGAATGAATTCGTGGAGGAGGAGCCGGTGCTGGTCCTCAGCCCTGAGGAGCCGGGGCGCGGCCCGCCCACCATCGACTGCCCCCGAGACTGTGCCTGCTCCCAGGAGGGGGTCGTGGACTGCGGCGGCATCGACCTGCGCGAGTTCCCGGGGGACCTGCCTGAGCACACCAACCACCTGTCCCTGCAGGTGAGGCCGGCGCCGCGCCAGCGGTCACCAGGGCCCGCCCCCCCACACGGTGACTCCCGCCCCAGAACCACCCGCGCCGCAGCCCCATCCCCCGACGCAGGGCAGGTCAGACTCGAGGAGGCTGGCTCCACCCCGGGCCGTGCCCCCCTAGCCCCCGGCCCGCGTCCCAGGCACAGAGCAGTGACCTCATGACCTGCTTTGTCCCACGGGAGGAGTCTGGGCTGAGGCCCTGTCAGCAGAGTCAGGCCCTGAGAACAGACACAGACCTGCCCGGCAGCTGACCCACTGGACAGACAGTCAGGGCACCTCAGACTCCATTACAGGCCAGGAAAGTGAGAGCAAAGCAGACCCCCCTGGAGCGCCCTGGGGGCTCAGGGTACAGAGTGCTCTCCCCAGTTGAGGCACAGGCTGGATTTTAGAACCTCAGGAATTGGGACACGGCATTCCAGATGGGGACTCTGGGAGCGCTGGTGCGCCCATGACACCCTCGTGTAGCCCAGCAGCCCTGGGGGAGAGGGAGGGTCTGTCGCACCCATTTCCAGAGACCAGGCCCAGTGAAGGAAAGTGACCGGCCCACGGTCATGTAGCCTTGTGGGTTCTGGGCTGGCCAGTGGTGGGAGCCCAAGACCAGGGTAGCCTGTGAGGGAAAGGGACGAGCTGAGGGCAGCACTTATTGTTGCTTCATTCATCGAATAGCTCCTGTGTACCTGCTGTATGCTTCTGCTCCTATGTGGGGTGCTGGGCATGTAGGGGGGTCTCGGACATGCTCTGCCCTTGAGGCTCTCACAGTCTGTGAGGGAGGCAGAGACCTAAACAGGTAGAGATAACAAATAGAGATAGAAGGACTAATGCTGTGAGGCCAGGGCAGCTCCTCCTAATCCAGCCCCCTGATCCAACCCAGGAAGGCTTCTGGAGGAGGTGGTACCTGACCCAGGTTTTAAAGCATCTCAAGGGAAGTGGGGTCTACAGGGTGTAGAAAGGGAACTAAAAGTGGTTTCTGGCTTGGGGGAGGGGAGAATGGGCTGGGACGCCTGTCGCTAAGTGGGAGCATGCAGGGAGCAGGTGTGCAGGGTAGACCACATTCCAAGTTTGAACTGCCTGTGGATGCCCGTGTGCGTGTGCGCGGGACTCCTAGAAGGGGGACCCACACCTCTGTTGTTACTGCTGAGCCTGCAATGCCCACATCTGGGCCTGCTATAGAGCCAGTCCCCAGGGTTTGTCCACCACGGGGCAGAATCCCAAGGGAAGCGCCCAACACAGGGACTGGCTCCTGGGACTCTGGCTGAGGGTGGGTGCAGGCCTCTAATGGGGCGGCACCCCCTCATGCTGCCTCCTCACCACCCCCATCCCCCTACTCCCCAGAACAACCAGCTGGAGAAGATCTACCCCAGGGAGCTCTCCCGGCTGAATCGGCTGGAGACTCTGAACCTCCAGAACAACCGCCTGACTTCCCGAGGTGAGGGGTCACCCAGAGCTGGGCACCAGGACCCCAGGCAGGGAACTGGGGGCCTATGGGGAAAGCCCCGCCCTGCAGACCCTGGCATATCCGAAAGAGCAGGCCTAGGCTGGGCCGGCACTGGGGCCCCATGGCAGGGGCTCCCTGTGGTTGATTGCCTAACAGCCGCCACTGGGTGTTTCTGAGACCCAGGCGTCCGATCCGGGGGGAGGCTTCAGAGCAGCTCAGACTCCAGGGCCTGAAGAGTCACAGACTCCTCAGTTCACAGAAGGCCTTTAGGATCAAAGAGTGTAGAGTCCTCAAATTTTAAAAAGTTATTTTTCTGATGATGAAAATAGTTTCTGATTATAGTAGAAATTTTGGAAATATAGAAAATAAAATGGAATAGAAAAAACCCACTCATGATTCTGCCACTTGGAGTTTAGTCACTATTGACATGTTGGTATATTTCTTTCCATTTTAAGAAAAAGCATAATTTATATACCATAAGGTTTACCCGAATTAAATGTACAATTTGATGAGTTTTAGTAAGTTTATATGTTGTACAACCATCAGCAGAATTCAGTCCAGTCCTTTTTCTTTGTGTTTTTAAATTCATAGCTGGTCTGATAGTATGGATATTAGAACTATTAGAACTGCTTTGTTTCATTTAGCAATTAGCTCAGCCGCAAATTTCATGTTGCTAAAAGCTCTCCGTGGCTATTACTTTACACGGGGTATTCTGTGGAGGGATGCTGCACAGTTTATGTAACTGTTCCCTCTAGTTAGATACTTGGGTGAGTCCCAGCATCTGAGGGTCTGGGAGCCCAGAACCGAGTGTCAGAGGCCGACTTCAGGACTGGAGAAGGGCCAGCCTGGCCGGGCTCCCAGTGACAGCCCAGTTCTGACACTGCATCTGCCAGATGGGGCAGGGGAGGGCCAGGTGGGGTGGAAGCTCAGAGGCCACAGCCCTGCCCTGCCCTGCTGTGGGGCTGGGTATGAAGAGGACCCTTCTGGGGCTGCCCCCAGGGAAGCACTCCTTCCTGGCATGTCCTCTGCCCTGTGTCCTGACCTTACGGGGGCCCATTCCCACCCAGGCTGCCCTGAGTAGGTGAAGGATCAGTCATTTCTCAGTGGACACTTCCCATCTGCTCTTCTCAGCAGATGGGAAGTGTCTCAGGGTCCCTGAGAGCCAGGGGAAGGAAAAGGGGCTGGGAAGGGGTCAGAGCCACACCTGCCCCAGGGAGTACCTTCCTGTCCTGGCAAGTGGGGTGCGTGCGGGGGCGGTCAGTGCTCACGTGCTCCCCTGTAGCATCTCCTTCATCCAGGGCTCTGACCGATGCCTGTCCTTTGAAGGGCTCCCGGAAGAGGCATTTGAGCATCTGATCAACCTCAATTACCTGTACCTGGCCAATAACAAGGTGAGGGGCCTGCAGCAGGGCAGGGTGTCGGGGGCTAAGCTCAGGGAACTTTCACCAGGGCCTCTTCTGGGCTGGCTGCTGGGTTCCTGTTGCTGCTCAGACATGGCCCAGACCCAGGGCTTCAGAGCGGTCAGATAATGGCAGAGGCTGAGACCTACATCGGCGTAGTGGGGTGAGAGCTCATCCCCATGGGGAGGGAGCGCTGGAGGGCTTCCTGGAGGAGATGGCATTTGAAGGGCCATGAAGGGTAATAGGATTTCAGCCAGAGGCCTCAAGGGGGAGGGCATCACAGTAGAAGGGACGGCATGAGTGAAGACATAAAGGCACTCAACCTCAAGATATTTGGCCTGCCCCAGGGTCTGTCCTGGCCCCCTCTCTCTGAACACTCAAGGAGACTGTCTGTCCTCCCTGGTCTGTAACACCCATCTACATCATGGCCACGTCCAGAGGCAGTCTCCAGCCTTTCCCCTACTCCCACTTGAGACTCAAAGGTCCACCTGCCTCCTCAGCATCTCCTCCAGATGTTTAATAGAAGTAGAACTGGTGCTTCCTGCCACAACCCCCAAACCCCAGTCCTCCCGTTGTCTCCCCACCTCTGGAAAGGGCATCTCCAACTACCTGCAACACCACTGGTCAGAGCCACAAATCCAGGAGTGCTTCGCTCACGCACGTGTGGTCCCACTGCAGGCCCTCAGCTCCCCCCACCCACCAGCCCAGGACCGCCATCCCGCAGCGGGACACAGACGTGGAGCCCCTGCCTCCTCGTTTGCTGCCCCTTCTCCTCAGAGCAGCCAGAGGGGCTTTACAAAATCGTGCCCCACTTCTACTTCTCCATCTCCCCTCCCCACTTAAAACCCTCCTGTGGCTTCACCCTTGGCCCAGGAAGAAACCCACACGTCTCCCCAAGGCCCGCAGATCTGTGTGGTCTGGGCCCACCTGCCTCTCTTATCTCCCCACTGGCCCCGTCACACTCCGCTTCACCCCCAGGCCTGGCAGACCCCACACACAAGGCCTCTGCTCACTGCCCCTGCTGTGTGGGGGCTCTCCCCGCAGACAGCATTTAGGGTGCTGTCATGCCTTAAGTGTTACCTGTTCTCCAAGCAACCAACCCAGTCGTTCTCTGTCATCAGTCTGTTTGAATTCCCTGCAGAGCCGTGATCACTCTCAGATACTTTTATTCCTATTCATTCACTAGGATGTAAGTTTTGGTAGTGGAGGTGGAAGCAGGTATCTCTGTATCTTGTTCCCTAGGACATGTCCAGTGCCTTGAACTGTGCCTGGAGTATTGCAGACTCAGGGACTACTATTGAATGAATGAAGGGTAGACACTATGATCTGGGTCTGGGGAAGTGTGGGTGCTCACTGTGGCTGCACAGAGGGCCAGTGTCGGGGGGCAATGAGGGGAGAGACCAGGAGAACAGGCAGAGCAGGGGACAGGCTGGAGAGCTTGGAGTGCCAAGCTCAGGACTATGGGGAACAGATTTTGTGTTACTGGGGATTTTAGAAAGATGGCTCTGGTTGCAGGGAGGAGAAGAATTGAGGGGGCTCAGATGAGCAGCAGATAGTGTAACTCAGCGGCAGCCTCTGACCTGCCACTGGTCCTTGTACCCAACTCTTCCCTTTCCAGCTGACCTTGGCACCCCGGTTCCTGCCAAATGCCCTGATCAGTGTGGACTTTGCTGCCAACTATCTCACCAAGATCTACGGGCTCACCTTTGGCCAGAAGCCAAACTTGAGGTCAGAGGTCAGAGGGGGGCCCTGGGCTTAGGCTGGAGAAAAGGGAGGAGCTGAGGCAGAGGCTGCCAGCCCTGAGTAGGGCCCAGGGGCCCAGACAGGCCCTGGAGGAGGGGCACGCTGTGCAGAGCAGGCATGATGCCCCATGCTCAGGGCTGCGGTGACAGACGCCCTGGGCTGCAAGGGCACAGGATCTGGAAGACTGACCCCTAAAAGATGAGAAGGAATCAGTACAGAAGGCGAGGACAGAGGGTGATATCTGGGGAATTGCGGGGAGCCAAGTGAGGGTGTTTCCCTCCTTCCCCAGCCCCCGGGGGAAGGGAGCATCTTTCAACAGGCAGAGCCATCCCTCGCTGAGAGCTGCTTTGGGAGGAGTGAGGGCCCCCAGCACAGGTGTGTGAGCAGTGCAGGGTGGTGTTGGGGAGGGAAGGTGCTGACGACCTCCGGTGCCACTCTGTCCCTGAATCTGTCACCTCGATTCTCTCCATTCCCTGGAGGAGCCAGAGTTGCTGTGCATGGCCCCTTCCCACAGAGGAGAAGGCTGAGGCCCAAGACAGGCTACGCAGCAAGAATGAGCTATATCGCCTGCGGATTTCTCTTGTTCCTTATCTTCTCTCCTTGTAGCATGGTGGCTCCGTGAGGGCAGGGGCTTGTTGGTTCTGTCCACTGCTATATCTTTAGGATCTAGAACAGTCGTGTCACCTGGAGGCACTCATTGTATATTTGCTGAATGAATTGAGGGGTCACCTCCTCTGAGCCAGGATCCTGTGCTGGGCACAAGGGACAAAGAGGTGATAAGGATAGGCCCGTTCTCACGAAGTCCACAGAACTCAGAGACAGCTGTGTAAAGCCGACAGGCAGGGACTCCAGGGCTGCAACACTAGGGGAACAACTGAGAACCTTGAAGGATATAGAGGAACAGGAACTTGGGGTCAGGAAATCTTGTTTCTTCCACTAACTTGTGGGGTGGGTCCTTGGTCCCCTCGGCTATGTAGGGGGGACTGGATTTGGCAGGGTCTGGGGTTCTTGAGATGGGAGGAGGGTGCCCTGGGCCCCAGGCCCAAACTGAGCAAGGTCTGGAGCCTCACCAGGTGAGATGGTGCCGGGGCTGGGAGGCCTGGGTGGGTGAGCACCTGTGCCTCACGCCCTAGGTCTGTGTACCTGCACAACAACAAGCTGGCGGACGCTGGGCTGCCGGACAACATGTTTAATGGCTCCAGCAACGTGGAGATCCTCATCCTGTCCAGCAACTTCCTGCGCCACGTGCCCAAGCACCTGCCACCTGCCCTCTACAAGCTGCACCTCAAGGTGGGAGGGAGAGGGCAGGGAGGAGCACTGCCACAGCAGGGACCCACAGCAGGGGAGGAGCCCGGTCCCACATGGGCACAGCGGTAAGGCCGTGGGGCCTTGAGCGCGTGCCGGCGGGCACAGCGTCTGCAGAGGAGAAACAAGCAGAAGCCCGGGCACCTGGCTGTCAGCCCCACATGGAGTACTTTAGGCCTGGGCCCCTCCCCGTGGCTCCGCCAGAGCCCGCTCCACACCTCATCCCGAGGCTCTGCCCTTGCCCCTTGGCCGTCCCTCATGCTCCCCTCCCTACCGTCCCACCTCTCAGAACAACAGGCTGGAGAAGATCCCACCAGGGGCCTTCAGTGAGCTGAGCAACCTGCGTGAGCTGTACCTGCAGAACAACTACCTGACTGATGAGGGCCTGGACAACGAGACCTTCTGGTGAGCCCCTACCTGGGCCCTCAGTGTGAGCTCGGCACCCAGGAAGCCCTTCCCAGGGCTCACATGGCCGGGCCCTTGCCCACCTGCCCCTGGCCAGTTTCCACAGAGAAGGAACTTTGAGACTTTTGCCTTTACTGACATTTCTGTCCCCAAGAATAATGGTATGTAAGGCCTGCCAAAATTCTAGTAAGACAAGGAAGTGTTTGCAGAGGCTGTCTTCTTCGTACAAAATAGAAACTCAGACATTCTTGTTGAAGGCAAATCTATTTTCAGTTTTTAGGGCCCGGGTAGCCTAAAAGGACAAAAGGCGTTAGTAAAACAATTAGTTTTCAAATAAACTCTTATGTGTCAGAAACCATGCTAGATCCTTCCTATACCAATATATCATGGAATCAAACCAGTGAGAGCCTCGGAGACGATTGAGGTCCCCCAGTCAGCTAGCGGCGGAGCTGGGATGGGTGAGAGGCAGGGCCCCCGCCACCTCCCTTGGGAATAATGTTGGAAACAAGTGCCATGTGGGCTCCTGCCCACTGGTCTGATCCCCCGCCTCCCTCCAGGAAGCTCTCCAGCCTGGAGTACCTGGATCTGTCCAGCAACAACCTGTCGCGGGTCCCGGCAGGGCTGCCGCGCAGCCTGGTGCTGCTGCACCTGGAGAAGAACGCCATCCGGAGCGTGGACGCAGACGTGCTGACCCCCATCCGCAGTCTCGAGTACCTGCTGCTGCACAGCAACCAGCTGCGCGCGCAGGGCATCCACCCGCGGGCCTTCCAGGGCCTCAAACGGCTGCACACGGTGCACCTGTACAACAACGCGCTGGAGCGCGTGCCCAGCGGCCTGCCCCGCCGCGTGCGCACCCTCATGATCCTGCACAACCAGATCACCGGCATCGGCCGCGATGACTTTGCCACCACCTACTTCCTGGAGGAGCTCAACCTCAGTTACAACCGCATCACCAGCCCTCAGGTGCACCGCGATGCCTTCCGCAAGCTGCGCCTGCTGCGCTCCCTGGACCTATCAGGCAACCGGCTGCGCACGCTGCCGCCCGGGCTGCCGCGCAACGTGCACGTGCTGAAGATCAAGCGCAATGAGCTGGCCGCCCTGGCGCGCGGGGCGCTGGCCGGCATGGCCCAGCTGCGGGAGCTCTACCTCACGGGCAACCGGCTGCGCAGCCGGGCCCTGGCCCCCCGTGCCTGGGCCGACCTCGCTGGTCTGCAGGTGAGGGGGCGGGGCGAGGCGGGGGCAGGGCCGTGCCCATGTGGGGGGCTACTGGTCTGGCTGCCCTGAGCCCACCCATCTGCTGGGCCCGGATGAGGGGTGGGCGGGATGGCTGGGCCGTGAGGGAGGTACCTGCTGGGCAGTCTGGGCCTTAGGGTAGGGGGTCTGGGCCATACCCAGGGTATGGCGGGCTCGCAGTACAGGAGCGCAGGGTAGAGCTCAGCGGGCATGGCTAGGCAGAGCTCACCACCTGCAGGGACAAGCTTGAGGAGCCCTGTGGGGATAAGGGGAGGTCATGGCTGCAGGTGCGGGGGGCACTGGGCATTGTTCAGGAGGACTGGGGGGCAGGGACAGTTCAGGTGGCATGGGAGAGTGGAGCTCACCTCCCTGTGGGCAAAGGATAGGTGCCTAGAGAAGGCTGGGCTTGGGGCAGGGGAGGACGGCAGGCCCGTGAGGGGTGCTGACCTCACCAGTCTGCAGAGTCTAGGGGGGTGTACTTGAGGCTTCTGGGACTGGTCAGTGAGTGTGGCTCCCGTGGCCAGAGCTGAGACAGGAGGGCTATCTGGCCACGTGAACTGAGCCTCCTTGGTTACAAGTGAAACCTGCCGACCCAATGAGGGGCGGAAAGGGAACTTCATTAGAGAAACCTGGGAGGCTCTGCTGCCTTACCAGGCCCCTCTCTCCCAGATGTCCTCAGGCCTTCTCTTCCCTTTTCCTCAGGGCTCTGCTCAGATATCAGCTCCTTGGGAGGTCTTCCTTCACCACCTGCCACCTTCCTCTGCTTTGATTTTCTTCATAACCCTCATCCCTTCCGACAACAGATCATCTGTTTGCTTGTTTGTTGTCTGCTCTTCCTGCTAGAACAAGGGGCGGGCATTTTAGTCTGTTGTGTTTCCTGCTGGACCAGGGCCCTCGTTGTGATAGGTGCATAGTACATGCTTGTGTGGGGAGCTGTCAGCGTGGGGATGTCTGAGGGGAGTACAGGGGAGAGGCTCTGAGAGTGGGAGGCTGGGAGGTGGGGCAGAGCCCTGAGGGTGGAGTTGGGGGTTGGCAGCTGGCCCTGCAGGAGCAGCTGGGGTCTCTCCCAACCCAGACAGCCCGCCGAGTGCCAGACACCAGGATCCAACCACCTGTGCCGGTCTCTCTTGGGTTTTCTTAAGGGGCCCAAACCCCATTATCCTCTCTTCCACATTTGCTCCTTCTGCTGCATTTTCTAACTCGCTGAAGCGGGTAACATCCACCCAGGTGTCCACGGGAAACGTGGATGCTGCCCTGACACCCCCTTTGCACGCTGTCTGCCCTCTAACACCCATTGTCACTAAACCCTGCCAACTCTACCATCACATCTCCCCATCTCTCCACTCCTCTCCATCCCTACTGCTCATACCACTAAGTCAAGCCTTCCCCATTTCTTTCCTGGACCCCAGCTTCCTAGGAGCGCTCCACTCCTAGATTCCACATGCAGTCAGAGGGTATCTTGAAAAAAACACGCTCACCTTACACTCCCTCCCAGGACCCTTCTGTGTCTCCCCGCTGCCTTTAGAACCCAGACCAGCACCCTTGCCACAGCCTTCAAGGCCTAGTCTGCCCCTGCTCCCAGCCTAGCATCTCAGTTTCCCAGGTGCACTGGGCTTTGTTCATCCTGTCACCTCTGCTGGAAGCACCTTCTCCACCCTGGTGGCACCTACTCATTCATTCATTCCACAAGCCTGTACCGAGCCTCACTATGTGCAGACACAGCTCTAGAACTGAGGACCCAGAGGGAAATAAAACAGACCCAGGGTCACTACCCTCCTAGAGCTTATAATATACCTAGGACTCAGCTAAAGTGTCACCTCCTCCAGGAAGCCACTGGTGATAGGCTGGTTAGATGCCTGCCCAGGTGAGTCCAGTCGGGGATGGGGTGTCTTGTGGAGGGGGTTCTTCCTCTCACTGTTGGATCTTTCTACAAGCGGCTGCTCTTGTTGCTTCAGAGCCCCCACCTGTGCTGGCTGCCATCTATTCCCTCGACCCGAGGCTGGATCGGGCCCCTCCCCCAGGCTCCCCCATCACAGCCCAGCTCCACTGCTGCTATTGTCAGATTGTTGTGTCCATCTCCCCTGCCAGCCTGGCTTCCTGAGCACGGAGGCAGCGTCTCAGTGGATTCCATGCCCCCAGTGCCCATGGGCAGGCACTGAGGATGTTTGGAATGAATGAGGAAGTGCTGGAACCATGTGGAAGGAACCCAGTGGGGAGCAGGGAGCCCTGCTGGGTAGGGGAGGTGACAAGGAGGCTCCCTCAGGTGACTGAAGCGAGTGCTCTCCCCTGGCCCTGAGCCCCAGCCTGTCAGGGTGAGGAGGGAGCTTAGAGATGATGGAAGCCCACCTGTGGCTGCACAGGTGTGTGTCGGGGCAAGGGTGCTGACAGCCCAAGGGGCAGGCAGTGAGTTGGGCCCGGGCACGTCCGGGTCTCCTGCCTGCTGCAGGTGCGTCCTTCTCCCTGGGAAAACTACCCCATTTTCCTGGCCACCTGCTTCCTGGACTCTAGGCCTGTGGTGACTCTGAGACTGACCAGCCTGGGGCCTGGCTGCCATGCCAGAGTCACTGTGGGCTTTGAACCCTTGCCCCTGGCCCCTGTCCACATGGCCCTGAGATCCACGAATGAGCAGCCCCATCTCCACCCTCATCTGACACCACTGAGGTGAGATTTAAAGATGGGAGGACCCCTAGCCCTTGCCCTTCTGGGGTCTTTAGTCTGATGGTGGTGACAGGTGTGTTAAGGAGGGAGGACTTTGACACCTAGACATCTTGGCCGTGAATTCCTGTGGGAAGGCAGAAGGAGCGGAGTAGGATGTACATCAATTAGAACAAGGGTTCGGAGTCAGGTGCACCGGCCTCCGGCCCGTACAGGCTGTATGGCCTGGGATAGATCTCTGACCCTCTCTAAGCCTCTGTTTCCCCATCTGGAATGGGGATAATTATAGACCCCACCTCACAGGGTTATGAGATTTAGATAGGCTCTGGGGTTGGTGGGAGCTTGGCATGCTGTTAAGTGCTTTGGCTCCCCTGCTCGCCCCTGCAGCTGCTCGACATCGCCGGGAATCAGCTCACGGATATCCCCGAGAGGCTCCCCAAGTCGCTCGAGTACCTGTACCTGCAGAACAACAAGATTAGTACTGTGCCTGCCAATGCCTTTGACTCTACTCCCAACCTCAAAGGGATCTTTCTCAGGTAGGAGGTCCTCCGGGGCCCTGCACGTGCCCCTCTGGGGACTGGCCCGGCTCCAGCAGGGTAGTCAGGTCACATGGGAACCACTTGCAGGTAGGGGTCAGTATTTGAAGCCTAGCTTTCCTGCTGACCAGCTGTGTGACCCTGGGTACATCACAGAACCCCACTGAGCCCCTGCTTCCTCAGCGCTCAAGGGTGGGGACAGTCCTGGCCAGGCCTGGTGAGGTTCATAGGTTTGTGAAAGGGCTTTGGAAGATTTAAAAAGCAGAGCATGTGGGTGTTATTGATGTTCCTGTGGCAGGAGGGGACCACAGAAAGCATCTTCCCAATTTACAGCTGGGAAGGCTGAAGCCCAGAGAGCACAGGTGACCACTGTGTCCACAGATGTCCAGGCTGGGCCTGGGCCTCAGATCCAGGACAGCAGATGTTCAGGTCCTCACTGGGTTCTGGGGGTTTCAGATGATTCAGGGGACCCAGCTACGCAAGGAGCTTCCATACAGCAGAGCCAGGGTGGTGCTTCCCACCATCCCCATCCCCCAAGTCAGAGAGGAGCCAGACCAGAGCAAGGCAGTGTGTGCACTCCAGGGGGCTTTGTGGCCAGAAGGCCAGGCTGGGTGACGTCGGGGTGCAGTGTGACCTGTGCCTCTCGACTCCTGCAGGAGACCGAGGTGCAGAGAGTTGAGGGGCCCTGAGATCAGAGCCCAGCCTCCCCCTTCCCAAACCTAAGTGTGTCCCTGGCCCAGCTTGGCCCTGGCCTTGTCTGTGTGCCCCTCCACACCCGGCACCAAGGCGACTCCAGGCTGGCAGCGCAGGAGCCTCAGGCCTAGAGGTTAATGCCAAAGGGCAGGCAGAGAGGAGGTGTCTGTGTCTGCCCCCCCAAGTCATAGTGAGAGCACATAAGGGGGAGGCCTTCCCTCCGCTGCTCTGGGTCACCCCTCCCCCCAGCAGCAGCCACACTGAAGAGCTTGAGCTCCCCGTGACACCTGCGCTCCTGCGCCTCCTTTTGTGTTTGCCGCGCGTCTTCCCGGAGGGCCCGTCCCCCGTGCTCCACTTCTGGGCTGGGTCGGTGTGGGCGCGGTCAGGCCCCGGCACTGACCCCACGTGGGTGGCCTGCACAGGTTTAACAAGCTGGCCGTGGGCTCTGTGGTGGAAAGTGCCTTCCGGAGGCTGAAGCACCTGCAGGTCTTGGACATAGAAGGCAACCATGAGTATGGTGACGTTTCCAAGGACCGGGGCCGGTTGGAAGAGGAAGAGCAGGAGGAGGACGAGGAAAGGTGGTAGTGACAGGGTAACCACACCTGACACAGGTAGGTGGTCCGTGCGGGGTGCGCTAACATGCTTCACCAGATTCCTGGCCCTGACCCCAGTCTAGGTCTTTCTGTCCTTTCCTCACCCTCTGTCCCCTGCTTCATCGTTCATTTTGCAAATCTGTTAGAGCACTTGGTGTGCTCAGGCCCTGAGTGAGAGGTCAGGTATGACAGTGCACCTGTGGGAGGCCGGCCGGAGCCGGGGGCCTCCATGCAGGGCGATGCATCCCTGATGGGACCCGCACAGGGGCTGGGATGGCGGGAGCAGGGAATGAATGTGGGGCCCCGGGAGGAGGCTACTGCTGGTTCCAAGCCAGAGATGCTGGGGGCAGACGGTAAGGATGCAGACAAGCAGCTGGGCCTGAAAAGAGTCTGGGGTGCACACTTGAGGAGCCCAAGTAGTCCTGCTGGACATGGGGTGAGGGAGAAGACAAGATACCAGTTCTAGCTTGGAATTCCAGGTGAACGATAGTACTGGGAGGAGCAGGTTTGGGGGGGGGAGTGATGAGTTTGGAGGGCGCTGGAGGGGCTGCCCAGGGTGGGCTGGACATGTGGGTCTGGGGCTCAGGAGTGAGGTCTGGGCTGGAGATAGGGGTCCAGGCATCGTCAGCCTTGAAACAGTCACTGAAGCCACAGGAGGCTGGGGGAGCTTGCCTTGAGGGGGTGAGAGAGAGAGAGAGAGAGAGAGAGAGCATG
This sequence comes from Delphinus delphis, assembly GCF_949987515.2. NCBI lineage: Eukaryota > Metazoa > Chordata > Mammalia > Artiodactyla > Delphinidae > Delphinus > Delphinus delphis. The sequence continues at coordinate 44,040,171 of NC_082683.1, forward strand.
GCCAGCCGGAGGGGAATGGGTGGAAGGAGCTGGGACAGAGCACCGGGGCACCGAGACAGGAGGAATGCAGGCAGCCCAGGACAAAGCGTGATTACACACGCATGCAACACAAACACCTGCACGTGCACACAGCACACCAACCCACATGTACACATGCTCACACCCACGTCTAAGCATGTACACACATGTTTAGCACAAAGCACACACTCAAACACACACCACACGTGCACACACAGACATGTATATACTCCATCGCACATTCACAGATGCAGGACAGGTGCACCATTGCGTGCACGTGTGTGCATGCGAGTACATGCGCACATGCCTCCCCAGGCACACGTGCCCTTGTGTGCACACGTGCACACACACATACGTGTGCATGTCCATTATGCCTCCATGCACAGGCTTCTCTGGAAGTAGAGGGAATCAGCCGTGCTTCTGACAGACTGATGGAGCCGAGCATGGCCACAGACTCACCGGATTTATCCACAAGGAGGTCACCATGACCTTGTGGGGAGCGGCTTCAGGGGCAAAGAGGGTGGAGAAAGCAGATGGAAAGGAGAGGGTCCAGGGCGTGTAGACACTGCTAAGAAGTTTGACTGTGAAGAGATGAAAGAGGGTGGTGGTGGGAAAGGGGGCGTGAAGTTCAGGCAGGGCTCTGTTCATGTTAAGCCTTTTTTAAGGGATAGAGCTGGCTTGAGGGCTGATGGGGAGGGGCAGTGTGGAGGGGGGATTTAAAAATATAAGAGAAGAGAGCTGGGTGTAGCCACCCCTGTGGAAACAGGAGGAAGGACTGGCTTGGGCAGGAGGGTCAGTGCTCCTTTCACTGTGGCGTGAGGACAGAGGACCGAGTGGCTGCAGTTACACGCAGACTAGTGGCTTGGTAGCCGGACATGAAGTCACACCTGCCTGATGCACACCTCTCTGTGCAGCAGGAGGTGCTCAGCAGATGGGGGTGTGTGTGGAGACGATGACCAGTTGGATCCCTCCATGGCTGGGGGTTTTGGCCAGGTGTGTGGGACAGGAGGGCAAGGAACAAGGGAACTGAGGGTACTGGCAAGAGAATGGCTGCCTCGCAGAGGCTGGGGGTCAGGCTGGGAAGGGAAGAGGGTACGGACAGGAGGGGTTGGTCTCCTGGGGGGGATGTTGGAGAGTGGGCACAGTGGTGGCGAGTAGCCAGGAGGAGAGGTGTGGTCAGGAGGGAGAGTCAGAGTGAGCCTAGCTGGGAGTCCTGGGGCCAGGGTGTGGCCATGGGAGGAGGGCACGGGGCCACCGTTCAGAAGCTGAATTGAAGTGGGGCCTGGGTCAGAGAGAGGCCTGAGGGGGGTTGAGGATACCGTGGGTGGATGACAGAGGGAGGTGGGGAAAGGAGTCCAGAGGACAGAGAGAGCAGTGTGCTGGGCTGGCTATCCAAGCGTGGAGGGCAGGCCCAGAGGCAGTGCTCGGCAGTCATCTTGCTTGACTCCTGGGGCCCTGGGCCATGAAGCGGGAGCCCCTTCTCTCCACACATTGTCCTCAGGCAGAGCCAGGGGTCAGCGACTGGGGTGACTGGCCATTCAGTGAGGACGCTGTGGCCCTCACGAGGGGTACCCTGGGTCCTGGGGTGGAGGAGATCTGCCCCCTCTAGAGGACATTGGCCGCGGTCAGGTGTGCTGAGCGGGACCCTAGGAGAGGCCCTGGGAAAGGCCAGAGAGATCCGAAGTCCCTCCAGTCCACACCAGGCCCCCCAGGAGCACCTCCTAGTGGGTGACCCGCTGGCTCTGGACCCCCGGGGCACCTCCCCCTCAGGCCTGCAGTTGCCTGACCCTCCCAGAGCCCCCAGCTCTAATCTACCTGTCCCAGGCTGGTCGTGGTTGGCGGGTCTGCCCTGGCCTCCCCTGACTGTCCCGCGTGTTCTGCAGGATGACGGACCGCTGGAGCCTATCTGCAGCACGTGCCTGAGCCTTGTGCATCCCCACTCTGCCTCGCTCACGGACACACCCAGCGCAGCACCTGCCGGGTCCCCGCTCCACACACAGGCTGGACCCAGTCTCCCACACCCACCCCTTCCTGCAGCTCATCCGCAGCCAGACACATGCAGACACCACACCCACACACACCACACAGCCGCACATCATCCTCCAATGTCCCACTCTCGCCCCACACCCAACACCGCCATCACTCCCTGAGTCCTGCAGACTCGATGAAGGGTCTGACCTGCCCCGGCACTCATGGGTGCCTGTTCCCTGCCCTGTGGACACACGTACATACACACACATACACGAGTCACATGCAAACAGCCCTCCCTGGCCTATGCCGCCGAGAGCTCTTGGCCCAGCCAGAAATGGCCAGAGCAGCTTGCTGTCTGACTGTCTGCCCGTCCGTCTGTCCCTTGCGGAAGACACAGAGTTACCTCCATCCTCTCTGCGGCCAGGTGCCTGCACCCTCTGGAATTCACAAAAGCTGGCTTTTGTTCCTTTCCCTCCATCTGGGGACAGGAACCTTCAGGACTGCTGCCCTGGCCCGCCCACCCGGCTCCCCACCACTGGGGCCGTCACTCCCCGCCAGGCCCTGGCCGGCTGCAGGCGCGTCTTTGATGGACCAGCCCCCCTGAGGCCAGAGGGAAGGTCAGGGGCCGCTAGGGCCCTTGGGCTGGAACTAGGCGGAGGCCACGGGGCTGGGCACAGCAAGAGCGAAGGGCCCAGCTGCACCGATGAGAGAACTTTTTTATTCTTTGGGCCTGAGGGGAGTTCTGGGTGCCTTTGGTTTTTTTTATTCTTTTTTAAGGAAAAAAAAAATGATAAAAACTTCAAAGCAGATTTTTCTTGTTACAGAAAAACTAATATAAAAGCATTACCCCAGTCTGGCAGCCTGTGGCCGTGTCTCTGTGTGCTTCCTGCCAGGTGCTGGGCTCATGCCTGGCCGGGTGGGCAGGATCCAAGCACCTCAGCACCTCTGGACCAGCAGGAGTCAGTGCAGAGTTCAGTTCTCGGGGCCCACAAAGCAATCACACAGGCAGAGGTCCAGGGACGCGGGGCTTAGTGGCAGGTAAGGCGGCCTGGAGGCAGGTGCAGCCCCTCAGCGGGGTGGAGGTCAGCAGGTTGGGACCACCACACTCGGCCGTGAGCTCACTCTGCACTCCCAGGGTCTGAGCAACCAAGCAAAGGGCTTGCGGGCTTCAGGCTGCGCAGGGCTCCTGTGCACTGAGTGGGCATTCCTGATGGCTCTGTCCCATAGAGGATGCTGGAGTGGGAAAGGGGCTGGAGGCAGGTCTGGGGGCTGGAGGCAGGTCTGGGGGCTGGGGCTCTGGTCTCTGCAGACCTGCCCAGGGAAGAGGTTGCAGACATGCCCAGTGCACCACCACCGCCAGCAGGGCCAGAGCTGGATCAGAAGGCCGTACCCGGCTTAGAGCAAAGAAGAACCCCTGACGGGCAGAGCTGCCCCACAGTGGATGAGATGCCCAGCAAGTAGTGGCCCCTCACGACTGCAGGTGTGTAAGCATGCTCCTGTCAAGCCCAGTAAAGAGCAGGTTCCTGCCTCGTGTGGAGCGGATACCATTGCTCGAAGGGCCTTAGAGATGTGACACAGGGAGGGGGCCAATAAGCCAGGCCACACCATGTGGGGAGTTAGGATAGCTTGACGTCTGACCTCTCCTAGGTGATTGGGCCTTAAGGAAGGAAAGACGCTCCCATGGTGGATACTACAGCCCTCAGCCCTGCAGTGGGAGGGGGAGCCGGGGGCCCTTCCTGGGCTCCTCAGACTATGGCCCTGGGAGGAGGATGGAAGTAGTTCAGGAGTGGGGGCTGGGAGGCAGGTACCCTCCTGATTCTCGGAGTGACCCTGGAAGGGCCCTCCCCTCCCCCAGCTTCAGTGTCTCCGGGGCTCCACAGTGCAAGACCCTGGGGCTGCATCTTCTCCCCAGAGTACATCCAGAGCAGGCCGTGTGGCCAGGGCTCTTCTGTGTCCCCTGCAAGCCTCCTGGAGGCACCATGGGGCTGAGGAGAACGACGGAGGGAGAGTCCGGAAACTTCTTGGGCACATCCCCTTCTTAAAGCAAAGCATTCACTGAAAGGAGCCAGGCTGGCTGAGGAAATGTGTTTCTTTTGTGATGACCGACCTCAGGGCCCTGCCTGCAGAGCAGAGCCCAGGCTGTGGGCAGAGTGGTCTGTCCACACTGCGGCTGTCCAGACAGGCCCCTGGGCAGCCTGGTTTGCACTCTACCTCCTGCATGTGACGGCCCAGGCAGGCCTGTCCCCACTCCAGCCACCAGGATGGGCTCATTTGCACGCTGGCGGCCCAGGCAGGCCTGTCCACACGCTGACAGCCCAGGCAGAGCTGTCTACACTTCAGCTACACGGACAAGGCTGTTGACATTCTAGCTTCCCGGACAGCCCTGTCTGTCCTCTGGCTGCCCAGACAGGCCAGTCTGCTCTTTGACTGCCTGTATTAGCCCAATAAAGAAATGCTGGCCAGAGTATGGTCGCTAGGCCCACAAGATTGAAAAAGAAAATACCTTTATTTAGTCATCACTGAATTTGCAAACACCGAAGGGAATAGAAAATCTAACTCCACTTCATCACACGGGCTTTGGGGGAGCGCTGACCCCAGGGCCACATGGGTAGCTTGACTAAAGCATCCCAGGTGAGTCTGCCTCCCCAGTCCCGGCCAGCCCACCTGTTCAGTGGGAGGCTAGCCCTGGTGTTTCTAACGGCCCTGGGGCTCTGATGAAGACATCCTCGTCTCCACATTGGGTGAGCTTTGTGAGAGATAACTGGTAGGACAGGAGACAGGATGGGCCCCCATACACACAGGTCATGTGGCACACGGAAGGCAGCGGTCTTGGCCTTAGGCTGGGCCCATCCTTGGGGAGAGCAGTTTGTTTGAGACCACGTGTTACGGGGCAGGGTGGGGGCTGGCCTGGGCTGGGACACAGCTGGGGCAGAACCAGGACATTGCTATGTCTTCATAAATTGAAAGCAGTGGTGGCTTTGGGGCTCCTGGGAAGGGGTGGAGCCTCTCTCTTGGCATCTGGCCTTGCAGGCAACCCTATCCTCCGGGAGGGAGGGGCCGAGGCTTGAAAGCCTTGAACTAGAGTCCTGGCCCTGACATTATTTGCTCTGAGACCTGGGGCAACTGTTTTCAGCCCTCAGAGCCTCAACTCTGTGTTCCAGAAAGTGGGGACCGTACCCCTGCCTGCCGCCCTCACAGGTCAACACGATGGAAATGTTACAGGCGGGGCTTGGGCTACGCCTGCCTGTAACTCTCCAGCCGGGGCTCCCACATGCAGTCTTTCCCCTTTCTGAAACTCCACTTTCCGTCCAGTGGATCTCATTCCGGACTCTCAAGGTGGGGGGAAGGTAGTGTGAGCCTGGTCCTGTGCTCAGGAAGGTCGTGAGTTGAGATTCTGCCCTTGGCCCCTGATCACGGAGGCCTCCCCCAGCCCCTACAGCTCCGCAGGCTCAGACGTTGGTCTCAAGCTCACTGATCTCAATGGTGCAGTGGTCCAGGCTGGCGGCAGCTGGCTCCTCATCCTGCTCTACCTGGATGGGGACGTGGTGGGGACAGGTGGGGCCCAGGGTCAGCTCTGAGGCCTCAGCCACGCTCTTCACACAGCCGTTCTGCTGGGTCGCCACGATCTCCTGGAGGCTCACTGGGCTGGTCTCGCAGGGCGGCAGTTTCTGGTGAGGGGAAACAGGTCTTGGCAGCAGCAGGCAAGACTGGGGTTAGGCAGTAGGGAGGACTGAAGGAGCAAAGGGCTGGGAACAACCCGACTGGGTTTCCTACAGACGTGCTGGGGGATCTTGATAGGTCACAGGGACTCTCTGGGCTCCAGTTCCTGCCTTCTCCTGGGACTGTCTTAGTAGAGGAGGGCACCTGGCCCACGGGGTCCAGTGCGGGAATGGGCGGCTCCCCTGCCTGGCCTCAGCGTCCTCCCCATGGAGTGGGGCAGCCTGCTACACGTGGTTACTGAAGGAGCCCCAGCAGACGTGTGAACGCTGGCATTGCTGTGGGCACTGCCCCCTGAGGGCACTGACTGTGTTCACCACTGCTGCTCCTGTGTCTGGATCAGTGCTGGCCACAGTGGGTGCTCAGCAATTTGCTGTTAGAGGAATCTGTCACCCGGGTGCCCACGATGAGAACAAGGCATGGAGGAATCAGGTGAGGGCTGCCCAGCTGGTGGGTGGCCGATGTGCTGCCTTGCCCACCCCACCTGGCTCCACCCCCGGTCTTTGGGCAGCCCGGCTGGGAGGGAGGCACCATTCTCACCTCAGTGCCCGTGTCCTGAGTGAAGTCCTTCCGGCAGACATGAGCCATGATCCCGGCGGCCAGTGCATCACCCAGCACGTTAATCATGGTGCGGAAACGGTCCCTGGTGGGCCAAGGTGGGCAGTGAGCGGCAGGCCCTCTGCTGTAAGGGGAGCTGGAAGAGGACAGTGCTCACCCCAGCAGCACCCACAGGATGGGCGCCTTCCTGGTCCTCCCAGCCCCCCCCCCCCCGGTGATGCTGAAGTGGGTGATGCAGGGCCGGCTTTGTAGGCATGTGACTGTGCAGTGGCTCAGGGTCAGTGTGTAGAAGGGCCCGGACTCGGGCTAATGCTCTGCTCCCACCCTCTTGAAATTCTTTATAATTTTCGAACAAGGGATCCCACATTTTCATTTTTGAAAACTGGGCCCCGCAAATCATGCAGCTGGGCCGGTGTCAGCGAGTACCCACTGTGCCAAACCACGGCAGTTCCCCAGCCCACCCCGAGTGCCTACCACCCAAGGCATAGGGGTGGGGGGGGCGAACCCCACTCACAGAGCCCAGTCGACAGCAATGATGAGGGTGATGTCATCAGTGGGAAGTCCCACGGAGGTGAGCACGATGACCATGGTGACAAGCCCGGCCTGGGGGATGCCGGCTGCCCCGATGCTGGCTGCGGTGGCTGTGATGCTGCAGGAGGGGCAGGGAGCATTGCTGGGCCCTGGACCCAAGGAGGAGGCCAAAATCCCCGGGCCTCTGGGGGCAGCACGTGGAGCAGGAATTGTTAGGAATGCCACATCAGGGAGTTCCCTGGGTGGGAGGCATGTCTCTGCTTAAGGTCCTGTGGTCCCAGAGGCCCGCATCCCTGGCCTCAGCAGAACCTCCTGAGGAGTTTGTGGAAAACCCTGTGTCTGGAGCCACTGTCTCTGTAGGTTTCCAGCAAGCTGCCCACAGATTCTGATTGTCCACTGGCACAGCTCTGCCCAGCCTCCCTCTAGGACTGGGTCCCCAGGGTCAGACTTGTACCCTCGGGGTGGCATGTGAGGCTTTCCCCTTGGCCTCTGCCCCTCACCCTAGCACCCTTCCCTCAGCTCTAGCCACACCAGCAACTCTTCCACCATCCCTCAATCCTGCCCCTGGCCTCTGCTTACCCTGTGCCTGCCTGAATCACCCTCCCCTGCTCTGCATGTCCAGGCTGCAGGCCCTCCTCCGGCCCCAAGCTTCCCAGCCTGCTCAGAGCTCCCCTCTGCAGGGCAGCGCTGGGGAAGGAGCCTGGTGCCCCGAGTCACGAGGCCAGGTCACGTTTCAGCCCCAGCACTGGCTTGCTGTGTGGCCTGGAATAAGCCCCTTGCCCTCTCTGGGCCTCAGAGACTCCATGAGATCTGGGAGCTCAAGACTCCTGAAGGCCGTTCCAGAGTACCCCCCGCCCCAATCCACACTGGGTGCAGGGTGTCGGGGGTGCACCTGATGGTGATGATCTGGCCGAAGTCCAGATCATAGTTGTTGACCTGGGCAATGAAGATGGCGGCCACAGCCTCGTAGAGTGCGGTGCCGTCCATGTTTATGGTGGCGCCCACGGGCAGCACGAAACGGGCAATGCGCCGGTCGATGTGGTTGTTCTCCAGCAGGCACTTGAAGGTGATTGGCAGTGTGGCTGAGCTGTGGGCAGAGGGGCCAGCGTCTGCTCGTCACCCTCCTCCAGGATGGGCAGGGCCCCCAGGTTGTCCGCTGACCAGTGACAGAAGTTCTCCCCACCCACGCCCCCCACGCCAGGCAGTTGGCCCATCTGGGGTAGGGTTAGAACAGGCTGAAGGGGCTTTGAAAATGGTCACATGGCCAGACTTGCCCAGGCCCAGGGCCTCAGAGACCCCCATACACATGGGTCAGGAAGGGATTTACCACCAGCCGAGCTCCTACTATGCGCCGGGCACTGTGCTTTATACATCCTCATGGCTTCCTGGGAGGGAGGGGTTTTAAGTCCCTTTTACAGGTGAAAAAACTGAAGCCCAGAGGGGAGGAGGGGCTGACCCTGTGTCGCACGACTGTGCCAAGTGCGGATGAAGAGGTCAGTCAAAAGCAGGGCTCTGGCGGGACCGCTGGCTTCAGATTCCGGCCTCCCACTAGCCCAGTGGCCCGGGCACCTCCTTAACCTGCGTGTGCCGTAGTTTCCTTGTCCCAAGCAGTCCATACATTACAGAGCTATTAGGATTAACGAGTGGGCCCTCAGGACAGCGTCTGCATACTGTAGGCGCTCAACCAGTGGTAGCCACTGCTCACGTTGCAGCTGTGTTGTTACTGAGCTCCCAGTGGCAGTGTTGGGACTGAAACTCAGGTTAGCGTGGCCCCAGAGCCCTTCCTCTACCACAGGCCATTGCCTGGGAAGCCCACTGGCACCTGCCAGAGCCCCTCATGGGCCCCAGGCATGCTGGGCCCGAGGCCGTGGTTCCTGCCAACAGGAAATGGCAAGGGCTGCCGGCTCTGTCACGGGGGCCAGCAGCTGCTTGGGGCTTCGTCTTTCCCTCTCACCTCCTCCCTCGGCCCTGGGTGAGGGTTCCTGGACAAGGCTTCTAGGGCTTCTCCTCACTGGGCTTCTGCTCCTCCTGAGTCCTGTATGAGGTGCTTCTGCTGCCAAGGGTGGGCCATGTGGCTGCCAGGGAAGGAGGTCTGTGGTGGCCCTCATTCCCATTTTACAGATTGGGAAGCTGAGGCCCAGGGAAGAGAAGGCAGTAAGGGATGCAGGGAAGAGCCAGGCCTTTGGTGCCAGAGACATGGGCTCAAGTTCGGGTGACTTCTTCCGTGCGGAGCTTGGACATTTGCTGTGGGGAGAACCACCCTTTCTTCACAGGGTTAGATGCCCAGTAAGTGACCACCTCCTTTCCCCTACCCCACCCCTTGCTCAATAGCCAAGTTTGCATGACACTACCTCCCTGGGTCTCCTGCACTCGCTTTGGTCTGGGATCTTTGAGGGCAGGTGCTGCTTCATCAAGCCCAGACCGGCCTTAGTGGGTTATCTCCATTAATCCCCCAGTAACCCTATGTGGCAGAGGCTGCAATGATCCTCAGTCTGTATCCGAGGAAACTGACAGGGAGGTCACCAGGGAGGTCAGGTGACTGGCCCACAGCCACACAGCTAGTGGGTGATGGAACCACGAGGCAAGTTCCCACTGTCTGGAGACACCGCCAAGGTTGTGACGGGGCAACTTGCCAGGCTGTCCCAGTGATGGTAGACAGGCAAGGTCCCTAAACAGCACAGGGCCTGACTTCCACAGGAGCACCACGTGGCAGCGCAAGGCAACAGTGATAGCGACTGCAGACTCAGCACTCTCCAGCTCCCCCTGCCGCTGTCGCGTGGAAGCTGAGCCCTATGTGGACTGAGTGAACCGGGGTATGTGGGTCTGCCCTTTGGGCAGGTAGTGCCTCAAGCATTACATTTTAAGAACACGTCTTGTTACCGGAGCGTCTCCCAAGTTTGTGAAGCAGGTCACGCTGACACTTTCCGTGGTTCTATGGCTATGGACAAATGATGGCTGGACAGAAGGACAGCATTCAGCCATGGTCTCCTCCCCCATCCTGCCCGCTGCCCAGGGCTACCTGGAGGAGGTGGCCAGCGCGATGAGCAGGGCCTGGAGAATGCCGCGGATGAAGACGATGGGGTTCTTTTTGGTGATGAAGAAGTAAAGCAGGGGCAGGATGAAGAGGCCGTGCACCACCAGCCCGCACACCACGGTGACAGCGTAGAAGCCCAGCTTCTTTCCCACGGTCGTGGGGTTGTCCATCTCCAGGATCTTGCCAGCGATGAGGAACACGATGCCAAAGGGGAAGTACCTGGGGTGGGCGGGGCAGCCGGCTCAGTGCCGGGCACACAAAGGTCCTGGGAGGCCCTGGCACTGCATCACTGCCTAGCCTCACCCTTCTAAGCCTCCCGGGGCGCCTGTGAGGACAGAATGAGACTGTGTGCCCAGGTGCCTGGCACGTGGTGAAACGAATGCCACCTCAACCAGCCCAGCGATGCACAGCCTCCTGCCGCTCTGCCTTCCTCTGTCCAGGCCTTTGAGGAGCTCCCCTGCCCTCTGCAAGCCCACGTTTCAGCCCAGCAATGCCACAGCCTCTGGGGGTGACCTTGGCAGGCCTCTGCCTTTCCCCATCTGACTGTGCAAGGTTAAATGAGAAGATTCCTAAGGTCTGAACTCTGAACCAAGAAGGGGCAGCTGCTTGTCACTTCCAGTGTTTCCTTTCTCCAAAGACTGAGCTGATGAGTCCCCAGGTGATGGGGAAACTGAGGCCAAGAGCACAGGGCCAGGTTTATTAGCTCTTAGCTTGCCGCCAGTGGGCCTGATGGAGCCAGAAGTGGCAGGCCCAGGGCTGGAACCCGGCCTAGTCAGGGCTGGGGGGATCCAGGGGAACGCAGCCTCCCGGGCAGCTTTCTGCTCCCTCCCACGGGACCACGGTGTCCCACCAGCTGCCCAGGGCAGAGCTGGAAGGGGGTGGAGTGGGTAGAAGAGAAGACCCCCGCACCCCTGCGACGAGGCTTACCACACAGCCACTGCCACGATCTTCATGACGGACTCATTGAGGCACTGGCAGAAGCTGACCAGGGGGGCCCCGCTGTCACCCATACGGCCCAGCATGATGCCTGCGGGGGGCAGGGACACAGCATATCACAGACGCCGCAGACGGCGGCAGATATGCATGATGCCTACGTGTGCCAACACGGGCTGGTGGCCAGGCAGGGACAGACCACAGGCACACGCAGATCTCGGCGCTTAGCCGACTGCCCGGCAGCCTCTGACGCCCCAGCGCTTCCCTCGCGCCGCCCCTCTCCTCCCCGCTGGAGCAGACTGTGGCCTCCCCACAGGGCTCTCATCTCTTCCTCCTCTGTCGCCCCGCTCTACCCAGCAGCAAGTACCATGCTCTAAAGATAGAAATGCTCCCTGCCGACACCCCCGACCGGCTTCCCTGCACACACAGCACAACCAGCGCTCCCACACCCCCCGCTTCGGGCCCCACTTGATCCGACCCCGTTCACAACTCCCGCCTCCATCAGGCCCTGCTTTCCCTTCCTCGCTGTGCTCCTGCGTCGCGGTCTTCTTCACGTTGCTAGACTACATCAAGCTCTTGACTGTGGTGGGGCCTTTGCCCGCATGGTACCCGATGCCTGAAGCTCTGGCCTGGCTGGAGACCCGCTCCCACTGCCCTGGCAGACTCCCCACCTACTCCCCTCTATTTCACTTCTTTCTGATCCCTTCATATCACTTATTACAACAGTCGTCTGGTGTTTTTTTCTGTCTTCTCCAGTAGAAGGTGAACCGCATGAAGGCAACTCATCATTGGATGGATGAATGAACGTATGAATGAACAGATGAATGAATGATAAAGCCTTTTCCGGAGCCCCTGTTGCCCTCCCCTTGGGGTTCTGGGCTCTCCTTCACTCAGGAAGCTTTCACATGTGTGCTATTCTGTGGGGTGAGCTCGTGCAGGTGAGCATGGTGAGGCCACTCCTGGGACAGTGACAAGTGACTGCAGTCCCTCTGGTGACACAAAACTGGAGAGCACATCACACCCTGTGACTGCCCTCGTGGAGCTTACTGTCACTGTGTCCGAGAGGCTCACCCACTGACTCAGCTGGGGAGGGGCAGGATTGGAACCCTGGTCTGTGGGACTCCAGAGAAGAGCTCTTTCCCTGCCCATGAAGCCGAACCCACGCTGTCTGGGGAGCAGCTACCACGGGTGATGCGGGGCGGTGGCGCCCTGCCGGGGTGGGTAGGAGGGGCCAGACATGCGGATGACACTGGGACCAGCCCTGGGCATCTGGCCCACGGAAGCCTGACTGAGCTCAGAGCCAGGTTTTCTGCTGGCTCTGTCCCTTCTCGGCTCTTCCTGTTCCTCATCAGGCTCTCTGGGGCATCCATGGGCTCCGGCTGGCTAGGTGCTAGTGTGCATGGGACGCAGGGGGTGGCAGTGGGCTTCCTCCGACAGGCAGGGCCAATGACACCTTAGCGTCAGCCACATCCCAGCACCAGGGAGGAAACGGGGAAGGAGGTTGCGGTGAGGGGAGCAGCCGTGCAAATGTGCTTGCTCACACTCAGATGTGGGCACACAGATGTGGGTGCAGCTATAGCTGGGCACACACAACAAATACACACTGACACGTGGACAGTTGCATGTGCTCAGCAAACGGTGAGTTGAAGGGTCTCAAAGGTTTCTTTAGCTCTGCCAATAGATGTCCTTTTAGTGTGTTCCCACCCCTAAGAGAGAGGCGATGGCTGGGAGGAGGAGGAAAGTCCAGGATTGGGGACAAATTATCAGATGGACTGAGGATGCTTCCAAACACTGTCTCCTCACACTCTTGGGTCTCTGAGGTCCTGGCTCCTCTGTGTGCCTGCCTGGCCTTTTGACCACGACGATAAGTGCTCCATTACCCCTTATCATTCATCCATCCATCCATCCATCTACCGGTCTCTCTGGAAGATTTTTTTTTTTTTTTTTTTTTTTTTTTTTTTTTTTGCGGTATGCGGGCCTCTCACTGTTGTGGCCTCTTCCGTTGCGGAGCAACAGGCTCTGGACGCGCAGGCTCAGCGGCCATGGCTCACGGGCCCAGCCGCTCCGCGGCATGTGGGATCTTCCCGGACTGGGGCACGAACCCGTGTCCCCTGCATTGGCAGGCGGACTCTCAACCACTGCGCCACCGGGGAAGCCCTCTCTGGAAGATTTTACTGAGCACCTGTTCCAGCCAGTCCCGTGGAGGCTATGGGGCTAAATGGAGAACAAGCCCTGTCTCCGCCTACATGGAGCGTACACAGCTGCCGTGCAGCCGTTAAACAGTCACACAAACAATTACATAACTGCACTGGGTCAAACATGTGAGTAACACAGCGCACCTGACTGGGGGGCCAGGTAGACTTTCCCCAGGACGGGATGCTTATGCAGAGGCCCCTCAAGGATGAGAAAGGTGCAGGGGAGAGGGAGGGGCAGGAACGGCCAGGCTGAGGGAGGTGGGAAGGGCCCGGGAGGCGCCTTCCAGGAACTGGCCGGCAGCGCGGCGGGGGAAGTGAGCAGGACGAGAGGGGGCAGCCTGGCCGGAGCTTGCAGGCTGTGCGGGCCGCGCGCGGTGTTTGGACCCCTCTTGGAGTACAGTGGAGCCAGTGGAGGCTTTACGTGGAGACTCAGTGACCCCGTGAGGAGGACACACCGGGACACGGAATTCTTGAGGCGGCATTTGCAGAAACCAGGTAAGAGATGACGACGGCCTTGGCTGGGGCAGTGCGCCGCAGGTAAGTGCACGGACTGCAGAGAGATTTCAGGGGCAGGCCTGACTGGATGTGGATGTGAGCTGAGGCAGAAGGCGGGCTAGCAAGTGACCCCCAGGTTCCTTGGCTGAGAAGCCAGGAGGATGGGGAGGCCTTCCACTGAGAAGAAAGCCCTGCAGAGGAGTCGGAAGCCAGAGAAGCCCTCCCAGGTCTGGGGCTGGGGCGACGGGGGGCTGATGTGATTTTATAGTGAGACTCGTGATGACCCCTGGGCTGGCCTAAAAGGACGAGGACAAGCTAGATTGCTGTGGAGGGGTTAGGACTTCCTAGGCTCCAAAGGAGGGAGAAGGTTGTATGCGTACGTTGGTGGGGGTGGCCATGGGCGCACAGGCAGGGGCGTATCCAGAGGTTTTGTGGGATCTGAAGCTTACACAGTCTGTGGACCTCTTCAAGAAAAAGAATACAAAATTTAAAAAAGGAAAAAAGGTACAGGCCCCAAAAGGGGCCTGTGCAAGTTAAGCGTTACCAGCTTTCTGGTAAGTAGCCTGTGGTGGGCCTTGGGGACCCAGAGAAGAGTAACAAAGGGAAGGGTGTGGTCAGGCGGCCCCAAGAAATGGCACAGACAGGTCTGCAGAGAGAAGGCCCCGTGGTTGAGGGCGGGGGGGAGGAATGAGGGCTTTAAATAAACAGCCGCTGGGACGGGGCTAGAGGCATGCTCTTCTCATAGGGAGGGCCGACACCGCTGGAGGTAAACAGCACCCAGGGATGGGGAATTCCGAGTGAGGAACATCAGCTCCGGCTGAGGATACCTCCTGCCCCCGCCAATGGAACGGGGACATGAGCCACTCCCTTGGAAAGGAAAGGAAGGAGCCACCTGGAAGATGGGGAGACTCCAGGCTATTCAGGTTACTGGACGCAGGGATGCAGGGAGGGATAAATGCAAGGAGGGCAGGCTCCACGGCACGCCGGGGCGGGTGGGCAGCACATACCCATGGTGGCAGAGAAGATGACGATGCCCAGCACGTTCATGCCGTCGCTGGTGCCAGGCTCCGACTTGTAAATGACCTCGGGCGGGGGGGTCAGGTCCAGGGCGAAGTTCTGCACACGAGAGCCATTCTCCTCCTGGACCCCATAGATGAGGATCCGCCGAGGAGGGGCCTCCTCCGGTGCCACCTTGGGGGACTTCACAACGGGGGTGGTCTTGGTGCGGTACTGTTGGGCGACATCCCAACCCGGAATGAGTCCAAGTGTTGTTACTAATATCAACAACAACAATGATAATAACATCTTGGAAGCACATTTGCATCCACTCATGAACTATTTGATTGACAATAACCCTGTGACACAGGCAGGACAGGGATTATTCTCAATTATTATCAATATTTTACCAAAAATAAAACTGAGGTTCCTTTATCCATCCATACACTACCCAGCCACACCTCCCTCCATCCTGCCTTCTCTCTTCTTTCTATGCCTCATTACACCCACCTGGGACCCTCTCTAATCATCCATCCATCTCCTACCTGGATAATCTACTTGGATAATCCTCCTTTCACCTGTTTATCCCCTTTCAACCATCCATTATCCATCCATAACAGCCAGCCAGCCCTGCCTTCCACTGATGGAAACTTGGATTTTCTATTTGAAAAGCTCAGCTTGTCCCGAGCTTTCTTGATGAGATGAGGCCCCAGCTGGGAAGAGTTGAGTGGCTGAGTCACCTACCTTTCCTCCTCAGCCCTCAGGGCATTCCTGAGTCTTTTCCTCTCATTCCTCAGGTACTAGGAGTCCACATAAGGGCTCCTATCCTCCCAACACCACAGTATCAATAAAGCAAGTCTTCTAGTGGGGGAAAAAGGGAACCACTCAGGATCTGTGCTTCCGTTCCCTCATCTGTAAAATGGGGTCTTAATAGTTAATCTACCTCGTTAGGTTAAATGAGACAATATATGTGAAGTGTTGACAGCAGGGCGTGGCACATGGTAAGCCTTCTGTAACCATTACTGCTATTATCACCACCACCACCATCACCATCGTAATCAACATCCCAACGTTGAACACTCTGTGCTGGGTGCTGGGCCTTGAAGGATGGGTAGGAGTTTGCCAAAAGATAAAGGGCATTCCAGGCAGGGAAGTGAAGTAGAGCAATATTCTCTCTTTCTCTCTCACATCTTCAATAATTCCCCGTCACTGTTGGAATAATATCTAAACTCCCTAGCCTAGCATTCAGGGACCTTCACTACCTGGCTCATCTCACAGATGAAGACCCAGGAGGTTAGGAAAGATACAGTGATTAGCTCAGGGTTTCACAGCTCCTTATTTCAGAGCCTCTTCCACAACCCTCAGCCACCTCCTCTGTGTCTCCAGGCCCAATACAGGGCCCCAGCACAGGGAAGAAGATAGGAAATGCTTGTTGGACTGAGTCAACCAACCGGCTGACATTTTAGAAGAGGAAAAGAATGGGAAATTATTAGAAGTGCAGACAAAGATTGGTGTACAAGGTTGTTGACCATAATTTCTTGTTTTGGAAAACAACTGAAAGGGGAAATGGGCAAATAAATTATAGCCAGCCTTATAAGAGCCAAACAGTTGCATCATCACTAAATATTGTATTTTTAAGAAACATTTAATAACCATGGAAAGTACCCATGATATAACGGGAGTGGGGGGAAAAACAGCAAGATGCATACCATATATGTCCTATGATCCTAATTTTATTTTTAAAAACATTTCTGCAGAGAAAAACAGACTAGAAACATACCTTCTACGATCGCTATTGCTAGGTGCTGGAACTACAGGTGGCTTTTATCCTCTGCTTTATATTTTTTAGTATTTTCCTAATATTTTACAGTGAATGTTATTACTGTTTTTATTAGGGGGAAAGGATTATTCTAAAAAGAAAGAGGAAACAGGCTTAGACGCAGACAGGTCTGGGTTCACCTACTAGCTCTGCCATTTACTAGTGATATAACCTTGGGCAAATCCTTTAACCCTCCTGAGCCTCGGATTCCTCGTCCAGGAGAGGGGCTGGCCCTACCCCAGGGAAGGGTTGTTTTGAGGACTGAAGGGGATGGTGTGTGCGCGCATGGGTGTAAACGAGGGCAGAGCAGGCATTCAGCAGGGGCTTCCCTCCACCCTCATAATTCTTCTTCGTGAAAAGTTGGAACCCAGGGCAGGAGTGTGGCCCCAGGAGGCTCTAAGGATCCAGGTCCTCCCACCACCTCTCCCTAGCGTCCCAACCCCAGAGACAGGGAGACTGGCTGGGCAAGCCTGTCATTCCTTAGCCGGGCCCAGGCTGGCCCTGCCTGCCCACCTCTCCATCGTCCGGGGACCCACTCACCTGTTTGAATGTGGCTTCCACCAGGTTGGCTGGGAACATGTTCCTGGGAAGAGAGTCAGTAATTGAAGAATTCCAGGATAGGAGGGCCCTTGGGGTCATCTGAACACTTCCCTTGGCAGTGAAGGACTTCTATGATCCTGCCCCACCTCCCTATGCAGTCTTACTTCTTCCCACCACCCCCATCCCAGGACTTAAAGCTCCAACACCATCTGCATAAGGTTCCCAAAACACGCTGCATACTTCTCCAGCTCCAGGCCTTTGACCACTGTTCCTTCTGCCCGAAATGCACTGCCTACTTCTCTGGCTGATTCCTACTCCGATCAAGCAGAGGCCAAGCCTTCCATGACTGCTCCAGCTGGACTCCACAGCCCTTGCCCTGTGGGTCAGCTATGCTCCAGCACGCTGCTGGATGGCACTAGTCACATGATTGCTTCCCCCACAGACTGGCTCCCTTGAAGATGGGACTTGGTCATTCATATCTTATCTGTGGCTCCCAACACAGGACCTGGCACATAAATGGGATCATTATTCTCGTTAATATAATTTTCATAAAGCTAAAGGAGGAGGAAGTCTTGTCCTACCAGATATGAAAGCATACTATAAAGATGTAACTGTCAAAACGGTGAGATACTGACGCAGCCGTCAATCGAAAAATCAACGTAATGGAACCTGTAGCCTAGAGACAGAACCTGGGACATTTAAGTATTTCATATTTGATAGAAGTTGCTTCACAAATCAGTGAAGAAAGGAAGGACTCATTCTAGAGAACTGCATAACCAACTATTCAGAAAAATAAAAACTAGATCTTTATGTACACTGCACCAAAATAAATCCCAGATGGCTTAAAGAAATAAATAATTTAAAAAATGAAACCATAAAAATCTAGAAGAAACACAGGTTAATGTTTTGTCAGATCTCAGGATATGGAAGGACACTCTAAGAACAAAATCAATAGATTTTACTTCATTAAAATTAAGAATTTCCTAAGTGCAACTTAGTATCCTGCATTGGATTCTGGAATAGAAAAAAAGAACACTAGTGGAAAAACTGGTGAAATCCAATGAAGCAATTTAGTTAATAGTGTGTACTAATTTCATGTCTTACTTTTGACAAATGTGCTAGATGTAAGTCACTAACATCAGGGGAAGACGGGCACAGCTGGGAAGTCTCTTTACCATCTGTGCAACTTTTCTATAAATCTAAAATTATGCCAAAATCAAAAGCTAAAACAATTGAGAAGCTCTCTAAGACAGATTACAATACAAATAAAATAATAAAGCAAATGACAAACTGGGAAAACTATACAACAAAGTGTTATCATCCTAAATCTTTAAAGAGTTTTTACAAATCTTGACCTTGTTTCCATGTTCACTGTCTGTCTTTTCTCGCCAGAACATCAGCTCCCTGGAGGGCAGGGATCTCTGTTTTGTTTTCCGCCGTGTCCCCAGCACCTGGAAGAGTGCCCGGCACGTAACAGGCACTCAGTAAATATTTGCTGCATACATAAATGGACCACAGAAACATTAATACCTCAATAGAAAAGTGATGGAACGTCCTGACCAGGTTATTCACTTTGCAGAAGAAAAAAAAAACATAAGTAGCCAAAAAACCTTTTAAAAAATGTTCAGCGTGGCGCGGTGGTTAAGAATCCGCCTGCCGATTCAGGGGACACGGGTTCGAGCCCTGGGCCGGGAAGATCCCACATGCTGCGGAGCAACTAAGCCCGTGCGCCACAGCTACTGAGCCTGCCTAGAGCCCGTGCTCCGCTACAAGAGAAGCCACCGCAATGAGAAGCCCGCGCACCGCAACAAAGAGTAGCCCCCGCTCGCCGCAACCAAAGAAAGCCCGCGCGCAGCAATGAAGACCCAACGCAGCCAAAAAAAACCCTCATTAAAAAAAAAAATGTTCGGCTTCACTGAAAAAGACATTTTCACCTATCAAACTGTTAAAGAAATTTTCAAATGACAGTACCCACTGCTGAGGATGTTTGGTGACTCCCTCACGTGGTTCTGGCAGCAAACTTTGTGTAAAGCAATTTGCAGTTCACAGCGAGGGTCTTTGCCTTTATAATCTGCTTTAGGAACCTAACCTAAATCAGAGATGCTAACAAGGAGTTTTGCTCCTGTGCTGGCACTTCCTTGAACAGGCCGTGCGCCTCGTGTGCACGTTCCTCCTCTACCTGGACCCTCCGTCCCGCTCACTCTTGCTCTCGGCAAGTCTCTCCTTTTGCGAGACTCAGCTCACACATGCATGGAGTTATACACATGAGTATGAGTGTGCGTTCTTTCTTAACTTTACACCCTGGCAGCCACTGTTGGGAAGCAGAAACTGTAATTTTTTTCACTGTTGCTAAAATACAGGTTCAGGGTTAGCATATGGCAGGAGAAAGAGGGCTTGGAATGAGCTACCATGGCACAAAACTGGTAGAGAATGGTCTTGGCTTTCCCCACTGATTTCAGCTTTGTCACAAGGGAGAGAAGAAGCAGGGTCGGGAGCTGAGATCACAGAAGCTCACATGAGGCTGTATTTTGATGAGTGGTAAGCAGATTTCTGCCACCAGAATAACAGCTGCCTGCAAGGGCTCTGGACAGCAAACAGAGCCAAAGTCACGCCAGGCACACAGCCTGCCGGAGCGCATGACCTACCGGCCCTAGGCGCTCCTGACCAGAATGGAGGAGGCCCACACTGCATCACGTGGTAGCAGCTTGAAAATGTCTCCTGGGTACACTTCCAGTAGGTTCGAGTGACAAAGTGGTTAGAGGGAAGGCTGCTTTAGCATGAGCAGAAACCAAGGGTGTTCAAAAGGCCGTATGTAAGAAACCGAATGGAACTTATACCTCATACATACATCTCTCTACAACTTCCTTTAAAATGACAATAATTTAAATTATGTGCTGCAGCACGGATGACTAGTTGTCTGCCCAGTCTCCATGCTGTCTCCTTACTCACTAACAGAAACCCAGGCATGTTACAGGGACCAAGAAGGCCCTGACATCAAGCCCTGTTTCCCAGCCTCTCTTGCCAAAGGGGTGGCCAATGCGATGTAAGTGGGAGTCATTGGGTGGCATTTCCTGGAAAAAGCTTTAAAAGATGCCCATGCAGCCAGGACCCTTTGGTCCTTTCCTCCAGCTCTTTTCTTTCTGCCCGGAACATGGACATAATAGCTGGAGCTTCAGCAACCTTACTGAACCATGAGACACACTGATGATAAAAGCCAAGCGCTTAATAAGTCCAGCAAAGCACCAAGGTGGAGGGAGCACGGACTCCTGATGACCACGAGCTGCCACCTCTCTGCTTATTTTTGGGAGAAAGTGCAGGCCTTTACCTTACTTAAGCCTCTGCTGCTTCAGGTTTCTGTTAAGTAGCAGCCCAAAGCATTTCCTAATACATGTGGTCATACTAATTCTCAATGAACTTACCCTCAGATTTTAATAAAGAAGTATACCTCTGATTATTAAATGAAAAAATATGCACCATTTTCTTTTGGCTTTGAAGACCCATGGGAAGCCTTCCTGTGTGCCCCATGAGGCCTGTGTTCCCCGTGGTGGTTACGTAAAATACAGACATAATGTGCCTGGGAGACGTTAGCAGCCAAGCCCATCAAGTATACACACACTCTGCCCTGGGCCTCCCCACACATCTCTTGGGGCAAGGCCACAGTCCACCTCGCTTACTATTTGTAAGTTCCCACTGTGACGTTTCCAAACTCACCCCCATCCCCAATCCAAGCTCCAAAGGTGGGAATTATTCCTTTCCAAGCACAGCTCCCAAGAGCTTCATCCAATCCCTGAGCGGGTAACTGGGAGCTATAAATAGACCCAAGTCATTACTTAATCTCTCTGGTGTTTTTGAAAGATTGGAAAACAAAGAAGGGGCCCAGCTCTGACTGGTGTTCTGCTTGGGTTTGTTCTGTGAGGCTGCTCTGTGAGCAGACGTCAGTTTTCTGGAACCCCTGCTTGGAGCCCTGGGAAATGAACTCATGCCTTGGAGAGTCATCCAGGGACATGGCCTGTTGTGTTCCTCAGGACCATCTTTGAGAGACGGACGCGTATCTTCCCTCCCTGAAGGATGCAGTGGGCCTTATTTCCCTGTTCGGTTGGACCCCTCATCTTTCTGACTTTTCCTTAGGCACACCTGCCTCCATTTCCCAGTTCCCTGCCCTGGTCCTCTGTGTTCTCGGTTGGTAGGCAACTGCTCTGGGCCAGAGCAAGGGTGAGGGGGCCGCTGGTACCCTCATCGCTGGTGTCCTCATTTTCTGCACGGCCTCTCAGAATGTCAGAGCTAGAAAGGGTTGCAGAGAGTAGCTGTCCAGGGCACTCTTCTGGTCTGTCTGTCCTAAGGTGGCTGTCAGCTGGATGCAGGGACCTGCATTTCCCCCCTCTCCCTCCCCACCGGCTCTCAGCACAATGTCTTTGCCCTGAGCAGTTACTTAAAAAAAGTGGGCTGAATGGAACGAAAGTGACTGCACCCGCTCCCAGGGTGTCCCCATGCCTCCAGGCACATCCTGCCCGCTCCACGCTACCCTGCTCCAATCCATCCTTCCCAAACTCACCTCCGGCCTCCCCCTTCTCGAGTGGAAGAGCCACCCCCTCACCTGGGATCAAGGTCTGCAAGGTTGAGCTCTGCACCGTCCTTCCAACCTCGTCCCGGAACCAACCCACCTCCAGAACCTTCTGCTCGTGCCCAGAAGCCTCCTCACTGGCCTCTAGGCCTTTGTGTTTCGGAACCACAGAGCTAGAAGGGATCTTGAAACCGACGGGGGAAACAGGCCACGGGAGGGGGCTGGTCTGCCTGCAGCCACACAGCGACCACACAGAGGTGAGACGAGCTTCCCTGCAGGAAGCATGTGATCTCCCCTGCAGCTCTGCTCTCTGACTAAGAAATGGTGTCAGCGATGTCCAACCACCCAGCTTTGCAAAACAACTTGCTCAGGGTTGAGAGCGACTGGGGGAAAAACCTCAAACCAGAAGGATAGATTTTCACCACGTGAAAAGCAACTGAGAGCAGGAACTCCTCCTGGAACATTTGACTCTGACATGTGGGTCGGATCCAGAGCCCTCAGCCCCCAAGCAGGGGAGGCCATTGGGGAGGGCGGGGCTCCCGAAGCGCCAACAATCCTTCCACCACAAGGAAAGGCTGTTTCAAATCATAGGATCCAAGAAATGATGAATCATAGTCACCAAATCTCAGAAATAGTGCGTCTTAGACATGAAGCTTCTCAAAATTCCTCCTCCCTTGGCTTCCAGGCTGTCGGCTTTCCTGGTTCTCCTCCTGCTCCAGCAGCTGGACACAGCCCTCCAGTGCGGCTGGGGCTCAACCTGGCCTCGCGCCTCGTGTGCTCAGCCACTCTCCCTGTGCTGGTGCTTCTTCCTGCAGCTTCAAACCCTGCGGCTTCACCGATGCCCCGGCATCCCACATATGCAATCAGCAAACACTCAGCACCTCTGCCGTGCAGTTGCTGTTCTAGGCTCCGGAATACAGTGGGGTGATTTTTAATTTTTTTTCTTTGCGGTACGTGGGCCTCTTACTGCCGTGGCCTCTCCCATTGCGGAGCAGAGGCTCCGGACATGCAGGCTCAGCGGCCATGGCCCACGGGCCCAGCCGCTCCGCGGCATGTGGGATCTTCCCAGACCGGGGTACGAACCCGCGTCCCCTGCATTGGCAGGCGGACTCTCAACCACTGCGCCACCAGGGAAGCCCATAGTGGGGTGATTTTTAACTGGCCCTCCCAGAGCATATTTTATTCCAGTGGGGGAGACAGAAAAAGAAATACAGAAATACACAGAGAGGGTAGTGTCAGGTAGTAATCCAAGCTATGAGGAGAGAGGCTGACGGAGGCTGGGAGGCCCCTCTGAAGAGGTGACACGGCAGCGGTGTCAATGGAGGGAGGGAAGGGCCATCCAGGCAGAGGCAGCGAGGAAGACCAAGCTCCCAGACGGGACCCTAAGCACGTTTGGAGGCGTGCACAGAGGCCAGCAGGCTGGAGTGACGGGAGGGAGAGTTGGAGCAAAGGTCAGAGGCCAACCTGTGCATGGAGGGGGGATCATGACGGGCCTGTAGGCCATAGTGAGCATTGTGGATTTTGTAGACCTGTGACAGGTTGCGGGCAGGTTTTTAAAGGATCCCTCTGGCTGTTGTGCTGAGAACAGGCTGTAGGGAAACAGAGAGAAAGCAGGTGACCATACAGGACCCTCGAGTGAGAGGCGATGGTGGTCTGTGCGATGGTGGGAGTGGCAGAGGGAGACAGAAGGGGCAAGGTTTAAGATATTATTTTGAAGGTAGAGCTGACAGAATTTGCTGACAAACTGGATGCAGGATATGAGAGAATAAGAGAGGCATCCGACCAAGATGGGCAGGACTGAGGAAAGGACAGATCTATGGGGAAAATCCAGAGTTTAGCTTTGGATGTGCTAATTTCGAGATGCCTTTAGACAAGTGTATGTAAGAATCTGGAGTGCCGGTGAGAGGTTTCCACTGGAAACAAAACTCAGCAGCGTCAGTGTACAGAAGGTGTACATGGTACTAGATGAGATCACCAGGCAAGCAAGTGTAGATACAACAGACCTTGCCTGGGTCTCTCTGGCTCTTGACCCTGTGGGTGAGAACCACACAACAGGAACAAAACTGCAGGTATTTTTGTGATCTTTGGTTCATCACATCTCAAAGGATAAAAAGAACCTGGAGAATGGAGAAAATGGAGGGAGCGGTAGCTTGATTGCACTGAAGGCCCTCACTCGTGGATGCCTTTGCCTTGTCACATTGCCAACCCTTCCCACCCTGAGTCTGGGCGTGGCCACATGGCTTGCTTTGGCCAATAGGATGTTAGCAGACTTGACAAAAGCAGAGACTTGGGAAAATACTTGTATGTTTCTCTTTGCCTCTCTTGTTCTGCTACCTTCCTCGTAAGAACATGCTGGCTCTCTCTTGGAACCCTCTCACCACCATGAAATAAATACAGGCTGGTCTATGGGAAGATGAGGGACCACGTGGAGCCCAGCTGGATTATCTTAGCCAAGATCACCCTGGAGTAGCTGTTCCCAGCAGCCAGCTGCCTGCAGACACATGAGCAAGCTCAGCTAAGCCCAGTCCGAGTCAGCAGAAACCTCCAGCTGACCTGTAGACTTATGGTTGTTGTCTTGAGGTACTAGGTCTTCAGATGGTTTGTCACACGGCAATAGCTAACTGATGCAGAGGGTGAGGGTTTTTCAAGAGAAAGGGAAAGGGAGAGAGAGAGGTTGTATGCTGAGGATGAGAGGAGTGCTTCTCCCTAACTTTAAGCCAAGAGACCTTGGCGGCGTCCCCTAAGATCTGAGGTATGTAGGGGCTGGTGCCTGACTCACGTCCAAAGGCCTTGGGAAAGGGCTGCGTTTCCAGCAAGGATGTGTGTGTTTTTCACGGGCCAGTGCGGACCTTGCAGAAGGGACACTGCCTAAGAGGATCACCAGGGCGGGGGGCGGGGAGGTGTCCCCAGCAGAGGAGCTGACCAGAGGTCAGGCCTGAGGAGGGTACTGTGAGCAGCCAGATGGCGCAGGGAGCGCCCAAGTCAAGGGAATAACAGGTGAGAGACACCAGTGATAGGAGGGGCCCCAAAGAGCCCGCAAAAGCTCCGCTGAAGGAAACAACCGGGGAGCAGCTACCCCGGCTCACCCCACTACATAAAGGAGGACCTTCCTAGCTCACTCCCTCTCCCTCTTCACTGCGCCACCCCCGGGGCTAGCAACAGGGGAGTAGGTGCAGCAAGAAAGAGAGCAAAACCTGCTAGGACCTTCTTCCACTCCAGCTTTCCATGTCTGAATCAGATGCAAAAGGCTAGGACAGGATTCGCTTTAAACTGGATGAGTCTGGAGTTTTACTGTTAGACTGGACTGGGTTTCTTATATCTGAAATTGGTGAGAAAATGGGAGGGACCAGAGGAGCCCCCAGAGCACGTTTACTGGGGCACCCTATTGAGCCCAATAAACTGTTCCCAATGTGGTGCTTCCCCGAGCTCTGTCCCAGCCCTGCTGTCCTCACCCACACTGTCCTGGGAGACCCCTCTGCCATCAGGGCCTCCCTAACACCTCTACCTGCTGCTCTCCTAACCTCCATCTCCCGCTCAGACTTCCCCACAGGATTCAGATCCACCAGCCAACCATCAGCTGACGCCTCCCTCAGGAGGTCCGCACCTGCTCCAGCACTGTCCTCTGGCCCTGTGACCACGCTGCTGTCCACTCAGGTGCTCAGGCCAGAGACCTTCATGCCCTTTCAATCAGACTCCCACCGCCTCCACCCTTCCCCCCTTCTCACCGTCTCTTGCAGACTGATTTTACCTCCTGAGCAGCCTTCAGTCTTCCCTCTTCCCCCAGGCCCATGGCTGCCAGCCTGGCCCAGTCCCTGCCTCTGTCTTCCCCGCCTGCCATGCGCCCCACCTCCAGTCCACCAGCACTCTGGCAGACAGAGGGAGCCTTCTGAGTTGGAACATGCTACTCCTAGGTTTAAAACCCATTTCCGGGGGCGTTTAGGATAAAATGCAACTTGGGGCCTGATTGCCAATGCTGTTCATGGTCTGGCCCCAACCGACTTCTCCAGCAATGACTGTCCACTCCCCGCTCACATCTCAAGCTCCAGTCACACTGAATGGGCCATAACTTCTCCCCATAATACTACCTCCCAGCTCAGGACCTTTGCACAGCTGTTGCCTTCTTCGGGAATGCCCTTCCTGTGTCCCCTGTGCCCTCCCACTCATCCCATCTTGATGGGGGTGGACAGTTCAGTGTGAGCCCAGCAGGAGGCACGGGGGCTGAGGGGGCAGAGAGTGGCCTCTGCGGCTGTCCCCCTTGTTACCATTAGTGATCAAGGGCAGACCCCGAGCACCTCATCCCCACACCCTCTTCTGCCCCATGGGTGACATGCGGGGCTGGGACTGTGAGGTCAGCAGTCCCAGCCCCGGCATGGCGTTCCCAAGCAGGGTGCCGGCGGCAGGAGTTACCGAATGAGGTCCAGCAGGGGGTCTGCTGAGCTCATGATGGGCTTCCCACTATGCTCCGTCGTCTCCTTCTGGGCCACGCTGCCCGGGTGGATGATGGACACCATGACGATGCCCACGATGACTGCCATGAAGGTGGTCCACAGGTAGTACGCTACAGTGAGGATGCCCAGGCGGCTGGAGGTCTTGGCATCCAGGGAGGCGAGGCCGGACATCAAGCTGGGAGAGCGATAGGGGTCAGCGTCTGTGGGTGGGCAGGCCAGGCACTCAGGTGTACCCACTCTCGCTCCCTCCTGGCTCTGCCTAGCACCCTCACAGCATTCCAGAGAATGTGCAGGCATGGGGATCCCCCCACTAATCCAGTCCCCGAGGCTCCATCCAGCCTCTCTATGCTCTGCTCTGCTCTGCTCTCTCCCCCTTGCCCAGTGTCATCAGCTGAGCCCGTTCACACCTCTAGACCTTTCCATGTTTGGTGTCCTCTTAGTACCTCCTTTCACTTGCCCAAATCCTACCCGCAGGTAAGACCAAGCTCAGCGCCTCCTCTTGGGTGAAATCTTTTAGGAGCCCATTCTGGGGGTCCCACAGCTCCCGGCCTCCTCTGTCATGACCCTGGTTGTCACTGTCACTGTCTGTCTCTCTCATCAGACTGAGGACATGTGAGAAGAGGAGCAGATCTGACTTCTCTGTGGGCCCCTCGTGCCCAGCATGAGCTCTCTGTCCTGCCACCAAGCAGGTGGTTACTGTAGGCTTTTGAATGAACTAATGAGTGAGAGTAAATGAGTGAGTTAGAGTCCTGGGCTGGGACTTGGTGACCTGGGTCCTAGTCCCAGTTCTGCCCATTGGCTATGTGACCCAGGCAAGCAAGTCACTCCTCCATCTTTAGGCCTCAGGATCTGCATCTAAAAAATGGGGCCATGGTTAGATTTTTCCTTGAGAGGTGCCACCCTGTGGCCGTCTTGGGTTAGTGCCCCGGCCCAGACTCTCCTCTCGCGAGACTGTATGGAGAGGCTTGTGGGTCTCTCTCCTCTTGGCTCCTCCCCACTCCCCGCCTGCCCTGACCCTGGCTCTCTGCCCACCAGAGCAAGTCAGCCCTGGAGCTATTTTTCTCATGACTGTTTGGCTGGGGATGGGGGATGGGGGCAGGTGGGGAGCGAGAGATTAGCTAAGGAGATGCTTGCCCTTTGCTGCCAAAAGGATTTTTCCCCAAAGCCTTTTCATTCTTTCAGATAAAGGAAGTATTTGTCTGGTTTTAATCATGTAAACAAGAGCAGATAATCTCTCCGCATCCACCTCCTCTTATCATTAAGCTACATCTAGCATCAGGGCTGAGCGCAGAAAGCCTTTCCTGCACCCCACGGTAACTGCTGCCTGTGAGCACCCTGCTCTTCCCTGCTTGCTGTAGCAAAGCCTCACTCCCCTTTTAAAATGCAGTTAAAGGGTCCCCTCCTCCAGGAAGCCTTCCCTGACCATCAGGCAGGGGTAAGGCCCCTTCTCTGGGCTCCCATGGCCCCTGTGCTGCCCTCTGTCC
Organism: Delphinus delphis; assembly: GCF_949987515.2. Lineage (NCBI taxonomy): Eukaryota > Metazoa > Chordata > Mammalia > Artiodactyla > Delphinidae > Delphinus > Delphinus delphis. The sequence goes on from NC_082683.1 coordinate 44,067,471, forward strand.
CAGCCCCACCTCATTGAACTGTTGACTATTTACTGGAAGCACCACCAGGGCTGGGCCTGGGTCTGATTCAATGCTGGGTCCACAGAGCCAGAACCAAACTACACTGCTGGAGTGTAGTTTGCTGAATGAAGGAGTGAATGAATGAATGAATGAGTCAATGTTTACAACCTCCATTCATGCCTGTCTGCCAGGACACCATATGTTAGTGATGGGCTTAGGGTGGGTCTTAGATATAAATCCTGAAGGGCTCATAATGAGATTGTGTGGCCAGGAGAAATGGGGACCACCCTGCAACATCATCCATGAGAGAGATCATCCCCAGACAAGGGCCAGCACCTCGGCCCAGGGCCAAACAGGCCTCTGACCATAACAGAATTTCCTCACAGCCATGGGAAGCCATGGCCCTGAGAAGAGGCCCTGCTCGAGGTCACACAGGACACTAGTGGCCAGCTGGACCGCAACTCATTCCCCAGCTCCAGGCCTTTCCTCCTTCATCCATGTAGTTATTCAATCCTTTAGCACGTGCCCACTCTGTGCCATGCCCTGTGCCCACAGAAAGAAATCAGAAATCAGTCCCTGACCTCAAGTAACTCCTGGTCTGGCTGCTGCGGGGGGTGGGAAGAAGATAGACATGGACACTCAGGACAGAATTGGACTCAGGTAACCAGGGGTCAAGGTGTTGGCATCAATACCACAAGGGAGGGGACAAGGACGTGCTATCTTTATTCAGAGGAGCGAGGGATCACTTGTAGCTAGGAGGATCAGGAAAGGCTACGTGGAGGAAGGGGCACTGGAAGATGAGGCAGATTTGGAGACGGAACAGACGTGCCAGGCAGTGGGACACCAGAAGATAACAGGGAGGCTGGAAAGTGTGGGGACACTGTGGTGTTTAATGTGGTCAGAGCTCAGGTCATATGTGAGGCAGAGTGAGATATGGGGCAGAAAAGATGGACTGAGCTCAGGAGTAGGAGTGGCCTTGAGCGCCAGGCCAAGGGGCACACAGGGGAGAATGGGGTAACACACAACACATCTAGCAGAATTTGCTGGATGTCTGAGAAGGGAGAACTAAGAAGTCCTTAGATCTGAGAATATCGAAGTAAACCAAGTATATAGGGAAGGTCACTAAAGTGGTATTTGTAAAGCAAAAAGCTGGGACCAACTTCAATCATCAAGGCAGATTAGATTAAAAGTTACAGCATATCCATGCAGTGGGCTTCTAAGCAGCCATCAGAAGTGATGGTGTCATTGGAAAGATGTTCCTATTTTATGTCAAGTGGAGGAAGCAGAGTACAAGATAGTTTGCAGGGTGCCCTGGAGCTCCTGTGACACAGACCCCTCTCGAGGTTTGTGGTCCAGATAAACATAGACATGCCTGAGGGATTGTGCAGGAGAGGGGTGCAGATGAAAATCAGATCTCAGAAAGGGGCAAAGGGCTCCTCAGAAGGCCACTCTGAGGAAGAAGAGGTCTAACGTGGGGGTGGTGCAGCTCAGGGATAGAGCAGATGTGGTAAGGAAGGGAGTGCAGGTTCTAGATATAGCAGGAGTGGACCCCGGACACAGGGGCTCTGGAAGGGAGAGGGCTGATGAATAAAATGGAAAGCATTCCATCACCTGGGACACGAGCAGTTCCGCTGTGGAACGTCGCTCCCGCTCGCAGAATGGAAAGGGCTTTTCTACTGGCTGAAGAGAAAGGAGAGCAGCCGAGGTGGGAGCGGTTGGGGAGGAGCTGCTTGACAGTATGACAGAGCAGACCCTCCCTCCCCAGGCTGGTGCCGGCAGTGCCAGGGTGACCGCAGGTGATGGCGGAGGCCGAGCAGACGGGAGCTAAGTGTGGGGAGGGCCTCGATTCCGCGTGAGATGGCGGCCACTCCCGGAACTCACAGTCACCGGAAAGGATGTTCAAGTGACTTCCTTGACAGCCTGCCATTTGGCTGGAGGGGCTCCTCGGGGTCTAGACTTTTGGGCCAAGCTGTTAAAGTGACTTTCTGAGAACCTACAAGCTGTTAAAGTGACTTTCTGAGAACCTACAAGCCGGAGTGGTGTGCTCTGCAGGGAGTGTTAGGTCACATGGACATGCACAGGGGAAAAACTAAAGTTTAACAGTAGCTGTCTTTGGGTGGTAGGATGATGGGCAAGTTTTGTTCTGTTTTTAATGTTTTTCCACATTCTCTATTATTTCGAGAATAAGCATGTCTTGCTTGTATGATGAAAAACACAACCCCTCAAGGGCCAGCAGCCACAGAAACTGTAATTCATCTGGAGCTTAACTGTCCCCAAACACCTGAACATCCACCTCATTTGATCCTTAACTTCTGTCAGTGCTGCCCAACAGGATGATAATGTGAGCCACTGTAATGTTAAATTTTCTAGTAGTCACAGTAAAAAAAAAAGAAAAAAAGTCAAAAGAAACAGGTGAAGTACATTTTTGGTAAAATTAACTTTAATAACACTTTATTTAACCCAGTTTACCCAAATTATTATCATTTCACTGTGTAATCAACATAAAAATGCTTAGAAAAACGGCTTCTGGTTTAAATTTTTAATTTAATTAAAAACAAAAAGTTCAGTTGCTCCATTGCACTAGCCACATTTCAAGGGTGCAGGAGTCACTTATGACTAGCGACTGCCTTCTTGGGTTGTGCAGTTTGAGTTACAGATAAGGAAAATAAAGCTCAGGGGGCGGAGCTAACCCGCCAAGCTGCCTAGTTGTGAAGTTAAGACTGGAACAGGGATTCAGCCCTGTGGGGTTTCCCTTCTCCCACAGTGACTCTCCATGGTACGACCTGGTTTAACTCCTGTGCAAGAAAAGGCCTTCCGGTTTTGGCTAACCATGATTTTAATGTGATTCAGCCCATGTAATGCCTATTTAGTTCAACGCTCGGAGTTCATGACCTGCCCCATGGCTACAGCCCTCAGATTTGTGGTGGTGAGCTCCCCATCTTTGGAGGTATCCAAATGGAGGCTGGGTGGCCACCTGTTGGAAGGCTAGATCAAGGCTTCCAGGCTGAGTGGGAGATTCCATGAGGATGACTTCAAATGCTCCTTCAGGCTCTGTGATTTACGGTGAGGGGAGAATAGGTAACCTTGCCTCTGCGACTCCCACGATGGCCGGGTGCTCCTGGGAGTCCCCCACATCCTCGAGGGCCCTGGCAAAGCACCTCAGGAAGCCCAGAGGTCTGGGACTCCCTCCGAAGCCATCTGGCCACCCACCCCCACCCCGCCCCCAGGGCCCGGGATTATGGTTCAAGAGCTTGATGTGACTGGGGAGCCGGCTGGTTCCTGGGCCCAGCCTGTTTCCATCTGGTAACCCCTCCACTTGCAGGGGGCGGGGAATGGAGGGAGAAAAAGGCCACTATTGACCCTCACCTGTTCTCACGCCAACCCCTGAGGTGGGTATGGTGACCCCATATGACACCAGGAGGCACCCACCGCTGCCTGCACACTTCACTGCAGAGGGCGGACAGGCTGCTGAGACTGCTGGGGGCCCCTCGCTGTTTGAAGTCTTGGTGGCTCCCCTTCGCCCTCAGGAGCTGTCCACGCTCCTCCAAGGCCTCTTGGGTCACTCTCCTCCTCCTCACTGGCACCTCTCCAGCCGCCCCGTTCTCCCTGCTGCTCTTTGCACCATCTATGTGCTGGTTGTTCCTTTAGCCTGGTACTCTCCACCCACACCCCCCAAGCCCTCACATACCTGCCCAGCCCAACCAATTTCCACTTGCCCTTTCCAAGGTCAGCTCAGACATCCTTCCTCTGGCAAGTCTTCCCTGATACAGCGATCTCACCTACCTCCCCAGGGCACCCTGTGCTTCCCAGTTTCTTACACGGCACTCTGCCGGCATGCTCAGCCCTGAACCCCCACGGCCTGGCCCAGCTCTGGCGCAGGGCAGGCTGGCGGGAACACGTGCTGCGCGAAGCAGTGAACGCTGAAGGAACCCAGTCCCCTTGCCCCTGTCCTCCCTGGTTTACTTTCCCATCCTCTCCTGCTGCTGCTACCCATCTCTCTAGTCTCCACTCAGGTACTTCCTCCCTCTGAGGGCCTCCTGAGCCCGCTGACTAGGCCAGGCAGCTCCCGGATGCTTCTGCACGCAGCCCTCACTAGCTGGGAGCCTCGGGCAAGTTCCTCAGCCTCTGTGCGCCTCAGTTTCCACTGGAGGATAGAATGGGGATAACGATGGTTTATTGTGAGCATTGATCTAGGTTTAGAATAGCGCCTGGTACATAGCAAGTATTCAATATATTCCAGTAATTAGCACTCTTCTGTGATGGCATCGTCTGTTCTGTGACCACCTGCCCCAGCAGACTGTGAGCTCCTCCAGGGAAAGGCTGAATCTGGCTCAGTTCTAGGCCCTCAGAGCCCGGGGCCTGGCCTGGCCTGGGTGCAGGTTTGCTGGTGTGTATGCGTGATGTTAAGCCAGGGTGGAACTCTAGACTAGTTGTGAAAAGGGGTGACTTCCGAGCTCTGATGACCATGAGTGACCACTGTGGGTTCCCGGAGGAAAAGTCACCTGGACCAGCCTTGGGCCCCTTGCCAGGTTTAGAGAAAGGCCCCTGGCGCTGTGTGTCCGTGTGACATCAAGCAGTTGACACCGGGTCCTCTGAGAACTTCGGGGAATGATTACCACAGGCAGTCCCCTCTTCTGAGTGCTGAGAACCTGAGAGGGTCTCTGGAGGTGTACTTCGGGGCTCTCCCTTCAGCCCTCTCCTTCCTGGTTGTTTTATCAATGCCTTGGCCAAGGGCACTGACAGCATGTGTATCAGATTGTAGAGGTTGGGAAGCTGGGAGGAATAGCTAATGTGTTGGATGAGGGAGTTGGAACCGAGCAGACCTCAGGCCAGTTCTGACTGACACGATGAAGAAGAACACGGACACATGCAGAGCCATGCTTGGCTTCAACAGCTCGGAGAGCGCAAGCTCTGGGGTGGAGGGGGGGCCTGAGCCGCAGTGGCAGCACGTGGGAGGGGGACTTTGGGGGTTTGTTTGCTGCCAGCTTGGTGAGTCACTGGGGAATAAGGGTGCCAAAGGGGTGGGGGGCCCTCAGCCTGTGGGGCTAGAAGCCCGGAGGGCTTGCTGAGGAGGCCACGGACCTGCCCTGACGTTAAGACCCTCCTGGGAAAGGGACAGGGGAGGGAGGTGTGTGTCCCATAGAGGGCAGCTGGGGTAGGTGGCAGGGGACAGTGAGCACAGCAGAGCAGACCCCGGGAACACTGGGATGGATGTGGAAAGCCACAGGGAAGCAGATCTCAGCTCAGCACCAGGAATAACTTTCTAGCAAACAGAGCTGTCCCGTCCTGGAAGGGACCACCTTGAGAAGCAGTGAACTCCCAGTCACTGGAGGTGTGCAAGCAACTTGCTAAAGTCACACAGTGAGTAGGTAGCTTTGAACCTTGGTCTACTAGCGTGACAACATCCATAGTCACGACATCCTGCACTAGGAAGTTAAAGGCAGGAAGGAGCCATATCCTTGGGCTGTGGCTTCGTGTGACCCAGTCAGGGAGGCTCTCCCAAGCTGGTCCCTGGGTGCAGCTGCAGGCAGTCCACCCGACAGGCAAGTGGATGGAGGCATCTGGGGGTCCATGGGAGTCTCATCAGCCCTTCCAAATATTAAGGTCTTTTTCCTTCCCCTGAGCAAATGACAGGCCCAGCAGTTGACAGCAAGTGCTACGTTAGCACCGAATTATGCTTCCCGGCTGTCCCTGCCACAGCCCCACCCTCAAGCCAACTCCTTCTAAGACCTGAGGCAGGAGGCCAGACTCCCACTTGGCTAAGGTCTGGGTCATCTGGTCCCAGCACTCCCTCCCAAGGGCAGAAATTCCTCTACCACTTCTGATTGCACGCCTCAGAGGACAGAGAACTCACTACCTCCACTGTGGGCTAGTTATGCTTATTAGTATGAAATCTGCCTCCAGGAAAGAGAATTTCCACACTGGGCCCAGCCCTGCCCTCTGGAGCCACACAGACCAAACCTCTTTGGTTCCACTTTAGATTCCACGGGATGGAGGCAGGTAGGAAGGTGGGGAGGGAGTGCAGGGCTCAGGGGGTGGGAGAGGGAGGAGGTGGCACAGAGACAGGCATGGGCCTGGGGTGGCGCTGCCACCCTGGCATCCCCAACTGCCTTCTGCAGGTCTCTCCTTCCCAGGCCCCTGGGCATGGGGAGGGGATCGATTGGGAACTCAAAAATAACAAGCTTGGGGCTTCCCTGGTGGCGCAGTGGTTGAGAATCTGACTGCCAATGCAGGGGACACGGGTTCGAGCCCTGGTCCGGGAAGATCCCACATGCCACGGAGCAACTGGGCCCGTGAGCCACAACTACTGAGCCTGCACGTCTGGAGCCTGTGCTCCGCAACAAGAGAGGCCGCGACAGTGAAAGGCTCACGCACCACGATGAAGAGTGGCCCCCCCGCTCGCCGCAACTAGAGAAAGCCCTCGCACAGAAACGAAGACCCAACACAGCAAAAATAAATAAATTAATTAACAAACTCCTACCCCCAGCATCTAAAAAATAATAATAATAAAATAACAAGCTTGAGCTCAGTCAAAAGCAAACGCTGGAGCAGCCGCGGCTGCAGCCCTCCGAGAGCTCACTTCTGACCATCGACCAGTCTCAACCCCTTTCCACTGGAAAGGCTGCGTTCCTGAGTGTAGTAAGGGTCGATCCAGTTCCCAATCCACGTGAGCGGAACCCCTGCCCCTTTCTTTCCCACAAGGCAAAGAATGGCAGGTGGGAGGGAAACAGTGTTCCCACGGGTGACCGTTACTCTGCTCTACGGTTGCAGACAGTTGCTAGGAATGACTTCCCTGGGCTGCCCATCACTGGTTTTTACGACCAGTGCCACTACGCCATGGTTAGGAGCCCTGCTCCAGCGGGAGGGAAAGACCCCACCCAGAGGGAACACAGGTCCCCTGCCTCCCTTCCCTCCTGCATCAGGGCTGCTGGTGTCTACTCCCCAAAGGCCCTGGCTGGGCCTGTCTGCCCCAGGCACTCAAACGAGACCCTCTCCATGCAGTGTCTCCACAGAGAAGAGTAGCAGCTTTTTCAAAACCTCACCCACCTCCCCAGGCTCAGAGAGGCCCCCAGCACGCCCCACGTTGAACAATTGCTCTGTGTGCTATGCGGTCCCAGAAACGAAGGAGGTGGGTTTGTGGTCCTCAGGTGGGTGCAGAGACCTGCAGTCTGGACAACACGAAACCCTGGGTCATGGCTGGGATCGAGAGAGGCTGGAAGCAGGGTCTAGCCCGGCCTGGGCATCAGGGGTGGGGGCTGCTGACTGGATCCTTGAAGGATGAACAGGAATTCTCTAACTGGAAGGGGGAAAGAGCACGGGAGTCTGTGCTGGGTGATAAAATCTGGGAGTTTTTCAGAGTCGCCAGGCTGACGGTCTGATCCCACCCGCAGCCCACAGCTGGGCCATGTTTCCCCTCCTGATGAGTAAGGCGATCAGGTGACTGGGCAAGAGGGCCAAAGAGCGATCCCAGGGCTCCCATCAGAGAGGTCAGCAGAGCTCTGCTAAGAACAGTTGCCCCACGGCTTGCAGAAGCCGTGGCTGCCCATTCCTCCTGCCCTCTCCCACTCACTGTCTATCCTGGGACGCCCCCGGCACACTGGCTCCCAAACCAGACTCCGACGGCTGCTTGGCCCAGGACCATCTCCAGTAAGCTAGAACGTGGGTGTTTGGGAGTTTTCTGCCAAACTAGAGTTCCTCAGGAAGGGGGAGAAGGGAGTGTTGGGTTTCTTTGGCCAAACGTGACTTCCTGATTCTAAGAAAAATCAGTTTAAAATTCTTACAATACAAAGAAAAGCAATACATACACATGCACACACACACACACAACATACCCATATGTAAGGACCCACACCACACATTCACATACTAACCCACACATGCCCTTGGATCTCTCTGCTGCGATGTAGAGCTTACAAAACATTCTGCCATGTTCAGCATCAGTGAATCACAAACACATGGATTCAGTTTTGCTTGAATGATGCCTGGTTTAAGAAATTGAAGAATGAGGGGAGAGGAGGGTTTGGCAGAAAGCAAGTGGAGACTTGGAGGCCCCAGCTGGATTCAGATGCTGGTTCGACCCACCCCTGGTTCCTTGCATTGCTCTTGCCTGGAGATGTGTGAAAACAAGGTTCAGTTGACTTCCCAACGTGAGAAGCAAACTCCAGCCTCAGTGGGGAAAAAACGCCCCTTGGCCCCAACACACACAGCACCTGCTGGGAATTTCTTTGTAAATCTGCAGATGGCGTTGTGTCCATTCTATGGCCGAGGTGAAGAGTGTGATAAATAACAGAGGCTGAGGTACATCTAGAATCCTGGGGCATAGTGGTGCCCCAGCAGGGTATCCAGCAGCATTCTGAGTGTCTAGTAAAAGGAAAAGGGCTTTGCAAACTCTGCTCCAGCCTCTGAGTGGAACAGTCATATGTGATTACAGAGATGAGGGTGTGGCATGGGCATTTTTATATCATGTTGAATGAAAAAAAGAAAAAAGCAGATAGACATACTTTTGCAGAAGTAACAGTAAGGTTTCCTCCAATAACTTAAAAGAACAGAAAGTTGCCAGTATTCTTTGGGTTAAACCATAAATTAAAAGCAAAAGGGATCAGAGTAGCAACAAGTGGCGTTACAGGGAGAAAATGGGAAAGGAAGGCTCCAAAGTCTTGACTTTCTAATGAAAGAAGGTGTAATTAGCATGGAATCAGTCATCAGTGGAGCAGAGAGAAGAGAGTGGAGAGTGGCAAAGTACTCAGCACCGTTCAAGTACCACTCATGGGAGAGGGGGCCCTAGTTCAAGGACACGACAATGCCGTGGCAGGTCCTAATCATCAGACTACTAGTTCCTATGCCAACGGAACATGAGGCAGAGTTTTCTAAATTTTGTCTGAGGCTTTTGTGTTCAAAGGTAGAGACAGCAAGTCTCCTTACAGTTGATTTTGTTTTTAGAAGAATTTTTCAAATGGCGAATGCAAGGCAAGAAGGCGCACGTTGTCCAAGGGAAGGGAGAGATTTGCGGTTTGATGGAAGTACCCCTCCTTGAGACCTTAAGATCTGTAGCGTGATGGAAAGGGGCACCAATTTGCATGAGAGGCTCAGGAGCCTTCCCAGAAAAAAGAGACTAAGACCCCCAACCCCTGCTTCTTGCAATTTGAAGTTAGAATCAGGGTATACTAGAGTGCCCATGATCAAGGTCTGTCAGCACTAAAGGACTCCAGGGCTAACCCATCAGGATGGAAAATGGACTCAGGGATCAACCCCAGGGAGCTAAGCTCATGGCATGACTGAGGTTGCTTTGAGAAGCAACAGTTGAGCTCTTTGGTATGATCTAGGGGCCAGAGCAGAGCATCCCTGTGGCTTGAGCAGGGACGTGTCACTGCAAGGGGCCATGTTCAGGCTTGAACCAAACCATGCAAGACCTGTGTTCAACAGTGACACCATATGGAAGGAACCAGAGCAACAGGGCTAGTGGCGAGATCAGATGTTCCAGTTCTCTCTTTACCTACTTATAAGCTGACCTTGGCCAATGGATGCAGGCCTCAAGAGGAAGACACTGGGCTTCCTCTTGAAGAGGAAGAAGGAGGAGGAGAAGAAGAACCATATTCGGCACATTCAGTTCTCAAGTCAGTATATAAAGCAAAAACCACTCATAATTAAATTTGCCCTTGAAGATCCCTTAAGTTGTTCGTTAAGTTCAGGAGGTATATAATTTCATTCAAGACAGGTTTCATTCAAGACAGTTTTGGAATGGGTTGCTCTTTCTTAAGGTGAACACCAGCTGAAGCAGTCAGCATACACTTAGCAGCCATGATGTAAAAAGGAAACCAAACCACCCTCTCTTCATGGCCTAGAATCACAATAACGATGTGGGGAGATGCTCACTCTGAAAGGCACTTGGGAACTGAGACTGGCTTAGAGTGAGGTAGACCCAGCCCTCCCATGGTACACTCACCCTGGACATAGCTCTTCAAATGGGGGAAGCCACTTGTCTCCTTTAAATGATTTCCTCTCTTTTTCATAGCATATGTAATTGAATTCACTAAATTTAAATGCACATACGATGGAACTCCACCACCTTGGGCCCCAGAAACTAACTGAAAATGGCAAACCTGGACTCCTACTGGTTGTACCATTAAATAATTAAATTGTCCTGCCAGCAAACAGATTTAACCAGCAGGGTCCCCAAGTGATGAGCCTATAGGGGGAAATGCTCTGGCCAGAGGCTGTGTGCATCCGTCCTCCTCGGCAACTGTATTTATCTCTGTGGATGAATCAATTGGCATTTCGTTTATTTGGTTGCCTCTTGTCAGCATCAGAGGACAGCCCTGACCAGCTCAGGGACTCAGATGAGGTTGAGCTTCTGAACCAGTCAGCCAAGGACCACACGCTGGGCCTAGTGAATTCACTTAAGAATGACAAGAACAAACATTTACAGGAAGAACAGTGGCAGCATTAAGGCTGTGGAATGACGGGATTTTTGTTGTTGTTATCCACAATGTTTGTAATTTGCTTACATAACTTTTTAAAGTACCAACCTTTTTAAAAAGACAACTCCTAATCATCCTCCAGGGGTCATTTCAAATGAAGGTCATAAAACTTCCCTGAATTCTGCCTCAACTTTCCTTCCACTGCTCTTTTTTTTTTTTTTTTGCGGTACGTGGGCCTCTCACCGTTGTGGCCTCTCCCGTTGTGGAGCACAGGCTCCGGACGTGCAGGCTCAGCGGCCATGGCCCACGGGCCCAGCCGCTCCACGGCATGTGGGATCTTCCCGGACCAGGGCATGAACCCATGTCCCCTGCATCAGCAGGTGGACTCCCAACCACTGCGCCACCAGGGAAGCCCTCCACTGCCCTTTATTTATTTAATAAGCAGCTCTTAGTCACTTACTATGTACCAGACCCTTGATGTTCCTGAGAAAGCAGTGAATTCAAATTCTTCAGGATTCTTTTTATGGTAAGGGGGTTCAGAAGAAATTCCTTGATGAGCCACTTGGACCAGAAGCTGAGCAACGCGTCCTCCTAACCCCACTCCAGGAACAGGGCATGAGTGGAGGTGACTTATAAAGACAAGGAAGGCACTATTTTTGGCTGGTCTTGGAAGAAGGGTAGAGAGAAGGAAGGTGCGGAGAGAGAAAAGAGGTGGACACACCCTAAGGTGACCCCCAGTGATCCATGCCTTTCTGTAATCCCCCTCCCTGTGTGGGTGAGATCTGTGACTTGCTTCTAATAGAATATGGCAAAGGTGATGGATATTACTCCCATGATTATGTTATATAAGACTTTGCCTTAGAAGACTGGAGAGAGATGATCCTCCTCCTGGCCTTGACAAAGCAAAGAGCCATGTTGGGAACTGCCTTTGGAGATGGTCAGAAGGCAGGGAACTACAGGTAGCCTCTAGGACCCGAGGGTGGACTCCAGTTGATAGCCTTTAAACAAGGAAATAATTTCTGCCAAGAACCTGAATGGGCTTGGAAGTGGATTCTTCCCTGGCTGAGCCTTCAGATGAGAACACAGCCCAGATGACACTTTGATTGCAGCCTTGTGAGACTCTGAGCAGAGGATCCAACTAAGCCATGCCTGGGCTTCTGACCCATGGAAATTGGTAGATAGTAAATGGTGTTAAGTCACTAAGTCTGTGGTAATTTGTTACACAGCAATAGATAGCTAATATACAGACAGAGAAAGAAAGAACCAAGAGACGGCTGAAGGGCTTACACTTCTAGATGCGATCCTCACCTGTGATCTTGCTCCCAACTGTTGGTGAAGTTGCAAAATTTAGGAACTGCTTGAAGCAAGGGAAATATACTTGAATGGGAAACTGGCAAAGGCTGTGCCTCATGACTGCTTGTAGGAATGTGAGGGCAGAGAAAATCAAGAGGCAGTAAGAACTAGGAATTCATGGAAAATGAGGAGGCTTCGACGATCATGGCATGGGGAATGGTTCTGGGCAAGGTGACAATGTGCAGTATGGAGACGTGTGGTCTATGCCCCTGCAAAGGCCGCCGTGAACACAGATGTGCAGGACTCAGATGGAGGAGTGCTACATGCACTGTACCTGTATCAATGTTGAGGGAGCACCCGAGCATACCTGAGTCAAGGGAGACTTTCTAGAGGAGGTGACAAGCTGCAGGTGCTAAAGGAGCACGAGGAAGGAAGAGGTCACCCCAAGGGGCTGCCTGCTGAGAGAAGGAACACAGGTAGAGGTTTTCATGAAACATCTCATCTGGGCCTTGGAGAAGACTGGTGATGTATCAGGAGCTATGCTGGGTGCTTCAAGCGCATTATCTTATTTCATTCTCAGAATAACCCTGCGAGGGACGGAGGTGTTCTTCCCATTTTACAGACAAGGTCACTGAGGCTCAGATGCTAAGAGACTTGGTCAAGTTCACACATCTGGTGAGTGACTCGAGACCCTGTTCTTCCCCTGGAACCTCTGCTGCCTGCTCACTCCCTTCATTGTGCCTTACAAAGCCACGACTGGCCAAGGATAGGTGGCCCTCCGCTGGACTGCGTGTGCCTGTCTGAGGAGGCGGTCAGGCTGGGGGCTGGTTTGGAGTGGATTCTAGAGAAAAGAGGCCCACGAGCTGGAAGATGTCAGATTGTGGGAAGAATGACTGAGTTGGGCTCTAACCCAGGCCACAAGCCCCACCTCCCTCCCCCTGGGGCTCCGTTCTCTGGAACAAAGTGGCTCTGTGGCTGTCTCCCTGCCGATGGTGAGACCCTCCAAGGCAGGCACAGGTCTTCTCTCCCCTCGCATCAACCCCACCATTACCTCCCATACTTCTTTACATCTCATCCTCTCTCTTTGCTTGTCTATTAGATTTCCGTCTCCTGCAAAAATCTGTTACGCTGACCACCAGGAAGAGGTTAGTGTGAATGACAAGGGGGAAGTGAACTGACCCCCTCCCAGTAACTCACATAAAAACACAGCAGTGCACATGGCTCTTCTCCAGAGAGGGGTCATGGCGACTGGTTCTGCCCACTGGCTGGGCCATTTCTTGTTCAGCAGCATGAATGGCTAGTCCAGATAAGAATGCTAATTTATTTCTATGTCACTACTGTGCAAAAAATGGTGTCTGTACCCCATAATGTGGTGTGCCAGCTGTGAGTGTGAATTCATTTAACTAACAACACTGTGTCCATCCAGGGTTAAAAGCAGCATCAGGCATGGAGACAGGTCATCATCACTAGTTACCAGTAAATGAAGGGCTGGGAGGATTTCACGGAAGAAACTTGATCTAGGTCTTGAACACAGAGGGGGACTTAGCTAATTAAGAGAAAAGGGCGTTCATGGGAGGGGAGCAGCATGAACAGAGGTGGTATGTGGCACGCTTAGAGGCTAATGAGGTGACCAGCCTGATGCCAGAGGCTTGGCATAGGGAAGGGTGGCAGGTTCTACTGGAAGAGGTGGGAGCACCCAGAGTCATGGGTGCCAGGCTTGCAGGTTATTGGAACTGAAGCAAATGTGCCTTGATGTGTATCCTCCCACTGCCCTGGAGCAATTTATACTGCAGGAAACCTCTGTCTCCTGGTGGGGGGTACAGCTTGGGGGCCCTGGGGACCGAAAAGCAGCAGTGCTCATGCCAGGCTCTTCAGGTATCCAGCCAGAAGCCCTGATCCCAAGACATCAGGGTTTCTTTTCAAACCCTTAGAACACTTGTGGAGCTTTTAAACTTGTTTGGGCCCTTTGGCAGTTCTGGTTCAGTAGGCCCGGCATGAGACCTGACGTCTGAATTTCCAGAGTAGCTTTGGTGACTCTGCTCTGTCCGGAGTGACAACCGCCACACCAGAGTGGTTGCTCCTTGAGGATACGGATGCCCCGCCCTGGGCTGGCCAGGAGCAAGAGATCAGGTGACCGTGAGCGATGGATGGATGGATGGATGGATGGATGGACGGACGAACGGATGGATGGATGGATTATAGACCAGTTGAAGCTAAAGGAATGAGAGCTCAGGGATGGTGCAGTTTGGAGCTCAGAAATGTGTCATTTCCCCCAAGAAGGTTTAATTCTCCCGTAGTAGGAAAGTTTTAAAGCACTTCCATTTTTCAGTGACATGGCTGCTTTGAACCAGCCGAAATTGTATAATAAACAAATGAAACATATGAGCACACACTGGCTTTTCTCAAGTTAATACCACATTTCGTTTCCAGCCAAGAGAAAGCACTTGAGTCTGGTGGTGAGAGACCAAATCTTTGAGAGCCAGGACCCAGAGAGCTGGATGGGCCCAAAGTCACTGGGTAACCTGGGTAAACTGAGACTCAAGGTGAGGGTGCTTGCCACAAGATCACGTGATTTGGGGAGAAGCAGGTCTGGGACCCAGGCCTTTGACTCTGACTTCAGGATTTTAAGTTAAATAACGTGCCCAAGGTCACACAGCAAGGAAATGGCAGGGCCAGGATAGGAACCCAGGTCTGTCTGACTCCAGGGTCTACTCAAGGGCCTCTGCCTTGGAGGCATTTCAGTTCTGAGTAAGAGGCAATGCCCTGGCCGTAAGTAAGGTCAACAATAAAGGACGATTGGGACTTCCCTGGCAGTGCGGTGGTTAAGAATCCGCCTGCCAATGCAGGGGACATGTGTTTGAGCCCTGGGCCGGGAAGATCCCACATGCCGTGGAGCAACTAAGCCCGTGCACTACAACTACCAAGCCTTGCGCTCTAGAGCCTGCAAGCCACAACTACTGAAGCCCACGCACCTAGAGCCTGTGCTCCGCAACAGAAGCCACGGCAATGAGAAGCCCACGCACCGCAATGAAGAGTAGCCCCCGCTCGTCGCAATTAGAGAAAGCCCACGTGCAGCAACAAAGATCCAATGCAGCAAAAAATAAATAAATAAATAAACAAAAACACAATAAAGGATGGTCAAGCTGCCTAACAATATTGCAATACAACTGGGAAAAAGGGAAACAACAAAAAAAGTCCTGTGCTTCCTGCATCGACATGCTTACTTGGCTGTCATGTAATTATTTATTTTCTCATCAGTCTCCCAGGGCAGGGCCGTGTACCAGAAAGCACAGTGCATGATTGCTGAATTCATTAATCCACTTGGCAAGTATTAATAAGCACCTATGATGAGCCAGGCATTTCGTGTGAAGGCCAGAGTGGAACCTTAACAGAGTATTGTATCTGCCTTCACAGAGTTTACAGTCCAGTGGAAGATAAACAGGTTAACACTTGAATCCATATAGAATAACAGTACAAAATGACTGCTGTGCAGGAAAAGGAAATGGGCATGCTGGGGGAGAGCGAAGGTGGTGGTGAAGGGGCACAGGTTGGGAGGGCCTTTCTAAGGAGGTGACATGGAAGTTGAGATCTAAAGGAAGAGGAAGGGAAAGACGTGTAAAGCATTGAGGAAGCGTGCTCCAGGCAGAAGGGACAGCATGTGTGGAGACCCTGAGACGGAGGAAGGGTTTGGTCTGCTTAGGAAACTAAGAGGTCTGGGGACTGGAGTGAATGAGGCATGACATGAGGTGGGGCACAGGCAGGGAGGATCCTGCAGGGCCGCCAAGGTTATGTTAAGGATGCAGGGGTTTATTCTAAATGCCACGGGAGCCACTGAAGGGTTTTAGGTGAATGAATGGCATGGCCCGCTTGGCTTTTCACAAGATCACTCTGGCCACCAGGTGGAGAACAGATGGGAGGGGAACAAAAACCAGAGCTGGGAGACCAGTGAGGTCACTGTGGAGTCTGCCCTGTGGTAGGGGTGATGCTGGGCTGTAATTGGGGGGAAGAATCAGCTGGAGTCGCTGCTGGAAGAGCTGGGGGTGGGGGAAGAGAATAAATACGGAGGCTTGAATAACTGGGTAGGTGGAACTGCCGCTTACTGACCAGCAGGACACAGGAGAAGGAACTGGTTTGCGGGTAAAATCTCAGGTTGGTTACGCTAAGCTGAAATCCTCGTGAGACATCAAGTGGCAATGTCAGGTAGGTAGTTTGAGTGGCACTCAGAGGGGAGGTTGGGGAGGGAGATCTATATTTGGAAGGGCTGGACTTGTAGGTGGTATGTTAAAGCCGTGAGGACAGATGAGAAAAGGCCTGAGAAACTACAACGTTCAGAGGTTGAGTAGAGAGAGAGAAACTCGGCTCGGGGGGGCAGGGAGCAGACAAAGCCAGAGAGTGTAAGGGCATAGGGAGGAGTGTTTCAAGAGGGAAGGAGTGACCAACTGCTGTATCAACTGCTGTGGACAGGTCACGCAGAACAAGAACTCGGAGTGTCCTTTGGGTCTAGCAATATGGAGCCTACCAGTGACCTTGACAGATTCCCTGACTCAGTGAATGACTCAAAAGAAGCATGAAGAGGAGACAACCACGGAAGCGGGTTGAGGAGTCAGGGAAAGCTTCTGGAGGGAGGTGGCCTTTCAGCAGAGACTTGAAGGCTGAGTCCTGAGAGACCCAACTGCTGCCTGCACAAAGCCGAACTGAGCTTAACAAGGCCTCCTGGGGGCAGCAGAAAGCACCATTACCTGGCCTCCCGGGCGGGGGGACCATTATCTCCACCACCCTAGAGGGAAAGGGTTAGGGTTCTCAGCAGGGAGGCTGAGAAGGCTGACGACCCTGTCCCAGGGGACAGAGCCCAGTACGTCCCTCAGGACTCAGAGGCTTGTCCACTTCCCTCCCTGCGCGCAAGTCCTGGGAAGTGAGGATTCCAAACCCACCGTCTCAGAGCAAAGGGCTCTTAGACACCATCTGGCACCGCCAACTCATTACACATCTGGAAAATCTGAGACCTGGAGAGGACCAGGGGCTTGTCCAAGGTCACCAGCACACCAGTGGTAGAGACCAGGTGACCTCCAAGGATTTGCTGTGGCCCCACCCTAGTGGGTAAAGACTGAATTCTTTTTTTTTTTTTTTTTTTTGCGGTACGTGGGCCTCTCACTGCCGCGGCCTCTCCCGCGGTGGAGCACAGGCTCCGGACGCGCAGCACAGGCTCCGGACGCGCAGGCCCAGCGGCCATGGCTCACGGGCCCAGCCGCTCCGCGGCACGTTGGATCCTCCCAGACCGGGGCACAAACCCGTGTCCTCTGCATCGGCAGGCGGACTCCCAACCACTGCGCCACCAGGGAAGCCCCAAGACTGAATTCTTTAGCCTGGCATTCAAGGTCTTTCATGATCAAGCAAGAACCCATCCTCCAACTTCATCTCCCACCTGTCTGCCCTCATACCCTGTGATCAGCCCTGAACGTTTAGCAAATAGATAGCCTCCTACAGTCCTCGCAGCAACCTTTTGGAGTAGGTGTTACTATTATCATTTTACAGATGAGGAAACGGAGGCTCAGAGAAGTCTGACCTGTCCAAGGTTCCACAGCCAGTACAGCACAGAGTTGAGCCAGGATATCATCTCGTGATCATCTCCAAGGTCATCTTTTCCCCCATGTCTTGCTGCAATCACCACAAAGAGCCTCTCCCTGGGAACAGTGTGTGAACTCCCTGGCCCCGAGCTACCCTGGAGTCAGGTCACGTCCCAGGACTCCAAATCACTTACTCAAGTCACTCAAATGTCCACTGAATGGGACTGAAACAACTGGTGTCACTGAATGACCCAGACTCCAGCGCCTGTGCCACAGTCTACGCCCCATGAAGCCCCCAGAGTCACACCACCCAGAGCCTGCAGTCCAGCTGTCCACAGCAGGAGGAGGCGCCTACAGAATCCGTACAGAATCCTCTTCCTGCAACCCCACCCCAGACCTCCCAGCCAAACACCCGCCCCTCACCTGGAGACCACCAGCGGTAGGATCAGCATCTTCAACATCCTCATCAAGAGCTCTCCGGGAAACTGGAAGTAACTGATTTCCTGAAAACACAGCAGGAGTTGGGGTTATAGCAGGTAGTACAGACTTCACAGTTGCTTTACAATCTTCAAAGCACCATTTCATCCGTATTCTCCTGTCTAGCCCATGGACAGCAGAGTCCATGGAGAAAACACTGGCTTTGCAGCCAAGCAGACTTGGATTCTAACCTTGGCCCCCTAGAAGTAGCTGCGGCCTTAAGCAAGTTCCTCGGCCTCTCTGAGTTTTTCTCATCTGTAACAGGAGGGTAATAACCACTTCACAGGGCCACTGGGAGGCTTAAATGAGAGGATGCACATGAAGCACTTGGCAGAAGGTCTGGATGAGAGTAAATGGTCAGTAATCACAGCAGATAACAGCTCTCCCCCACCTTTTCGCCATTCACCTGCCTAGCCTTGCTACAAATCGGTCTCATGTAACAGATGATAAGTGGCGAGAGGGCAGGGCTGCCTACTGTTCACACATTCATTCAGCCCGTACTTTGGCAGCCATCGTACTGGGCACCCAAGAGTGAATTAGGCACCGTTCCTGCACTGGAGGAATTGTCAGTCTACTTGATGAAAAGACTGACTCGTAAACAGCATTTTTGAGTCAGTTTCCCTTCTGCACTGGGTTCCCTCGCCCCACACTTTTGTCAATTCTTACCGACCCTTGAAGCAGGGCTCACATTTAAAATGCTGAAAGAGAAAGAATCGGATTGGTTTGTGAGACACCGCTCTCAGTATTAAAGAGCCCTTACTGGGCAGAGTTCTTGCGCCGGGCTTCCTCATGGGCTGCTGGTTCCAGCCTATCTGCCGGCCAAGCCCTTGCCCAGTCAGCTCTCGCCAGAGTAACCGGTCACATGACTGGCACCTAACAGCGCAAGAGGAAGGTACTCCAAAGCCCAGTTAAGTATGAATTTCGGATAAACAACAAATATTGGTTCTTTACTTACACTAAAAATTATTTGGGGCTTCCCTGGTGGCGCAGTGGTTGGGAGTCCGCCTGCCGATGCAGGGGACGCGGGTTCGTGCCCCGGTCTGGGGGGATCCCGCGTGCCGCGGAGCGGCTGGGCCCGTGGGCCATGGCCGCTGGGCCTGTGCGTCCGGAGCCTGTGCTCCGCGGCGGGAGAGACGATAACGGTGAGAGGCCCGCATACCGCAAATAAACCCCCCCCCCCAAAAAAAAAATTATTTGTTGTTTATCCGAAATTCAAATTTAACTGGATGTGCTCTTTTAAAATTTTTACATTTAACTTAGTTCAATTTTGCTATTTCTGGCAATGCTAGCTTGAGTCCACTTTCCTCAGAGGGTAAGCTTCTGGGTGAGGCCAGTACGTGGACTTGCAAACACCATCTGACTTAAATTTTTGTACTTGTAACTTTTTTTTTTTTTAAACACAAAGCCAAACATAACCCTTGGTTACTGGCCTGATGCTTTGAAAAGTCGCAAATTATAGAATGTTGGTGCTGAGAAGGGGTTTTACAGATCTCCTAGTGCAGCTGACAACACATTTTACAGCTGAGGGAGCTGAGCCAGGAGAGGGAGGTGATTTGCCCGCAGAGTGAGTTAGTGACAGTGCAGGACCGGAAAACAGGCCTCCTAGTCCCCTTCTATTACCATTTCCAACACACCAGAAAATCAACTTTTAAAAATTTACCCATCGTGGCTATGTCTTTTGAATTAATTTTAATCCCTGTGTATCTTCTTTAATTTAGATAACACTATAATGATAAAAAGGCAGCCGTTCCTCACCCATCTCTATGCTTAACCCCAACTTCCCAGGAGTGACCGTCCCCAACTCCTCTAGCTGTTTTTCCTTTAGTATTGTTATTTGTAAATAATATGGTTATAATGCTATTTCGAGATATATCTTTTTGACATCTATTAACTTCCCTGCCATGACAAATGAGGACTTAATTCTTACTCCTTTTTTCCTCCTACCATTTCACCATTATATCAATTTTTGGTTTAACTAATTGTCAAGGTTTAAAATATTTTGATCACAAAATATTGCTCACCATTGAGCCAACCATGCCTCCTTTCTGTACAACCTTCAGTTTTCCCCTGAAGTTAAGAATTGACTGATTTTTCATTTACCTTGTTTTCTGTGAGCCACTCATTAATTTCTTCCAAGTGTTTTAACATTGCTTTTTAAATGTCTAACAATAGTATTTTCTATATACTCAAACACATAGGTCCGTTTCTAGGCCCCTGGGACCTCAGTGCAAGAGCTCTCCATCCTCTTGTTCCAGGTTGGACAGATTGCTCTCTAGGCCCAGTGGTTGTCAGGGGTCTCTTCTTTGCTGTCATTCTGGGACTTTTTCCCATATTGGAACCCTTCTTTCCTGGATCCCTTGCCTTCTTGGCTTACTTCTTTGTTTTGCTGGAATATCTCCTTTGGTAGCTTCCTAGTAAGCGTGAATGGGAGAGAAACTTCTGAGTCTTACATAGTAAAAATTTTTTATTCTAGCTTTAACTCTGATAATAGATTGGCTGTATATAAGACTCTTAGTTTAAAGAATTTCCTCTCCAAATTTCAAAGGTGTTTCCTCTTTGTCTTCTAGATTCCAGTGTTGCTTAAGATGTTGGGAGCCTTACTTCCTATTCTTTACATTAGACCCAGTTTATTCCCTCAGAACCATTTAAGGATCACCTATTTATCTCCAGTTTTTCTGTACTTTTCATGAAGACATACCATGGTATGAGATTTTCTCCTTTCTTTTTAAAAAATTCATAGTGCTGGGGTTTCCCTGGTGGCGTAGTGGTTGAGAGTCCGCCTGCCGATGCAGGGGACACGGGTTCGTGCCCCGGTCCGGGAAGATCCCACATGCCGCGGAGCGGCTGGGCCCGTGAGCCATGGCCGTTGAGCCTGCGCGTCCGGAGCCTGTGCTCCACAACGCGAGAGGCCACAACAGTGAGAGGCCTGCGTACCGCAAAAAAAAAAAAAAAAAAATTCATAGTGCTGTGCATACCTTTTACTTCAGAGAAATGTTCTTGTTTTCTCTGTGAAATTTTTCTCTCCATTTTTTTCTGTTAGCTCTCTTTAAAACTCTTGTTAGTAACTTGAATGTTAGACATTCTAATTTTCTTATATGTTTCTATTTTTAGCTCATTTTGTTTTACCTTCTGGAAGAGTTCTGCAGCTTTATCCCAGCTATTGATATTTTTATCATCTATTTTTAATTTCCCAAAGTTCTTTCTTGTTCTCGAATCGTTTCTTCTTTTTGCACCCTGTTCTATTTTATGGTCACTGTACCTTCTCTCATGTCTTCAAAGAACTTGAGGAAAGGTTTTAAGAGTTTTCTTCTACTCCCTGCATTGCCTCTGCTTCATTAGAGACCTACCGTTCTGTTCGTTTGGTCTTCGGCTTCTGCTTGTGTATAAGTGTGACACACTAAACTGCTGTGTGCATGAGTGGGACTTGTCAACTGATGGCTCCTCAAGGAAGGCTAACAGGTGAAGATGTAGCTTTTTCACTGGGGGCAGGGTGAGATGGGGAGAATTCCCCTTCACAGCAGAATTTGGAGATCTTTCCTCTGAGGCTTCAGTGAGACAAGTCCCTTCCTGCCTCTGGCTGTGTGTGGGGTGGGAGGTGGGGGGATGGGGCTGTACTTAAGCCCAGCTGACAGCAGTCTTGTGGGGACCCCACGCTCAAGATGCAGATGTCCACTAATTCACCTGAAGCATGCGCCTCACCACCTCCCCTCCCCCAACGCTTACAGGTGGGCCTAACATCCCTAAGTCAACCTTCTCTGGTTCCTTGGGACAGGCAGGGGGATAGAGTTAGTGGATGAGGGGTCCCCTGATTACATGAACTGTAGGGGTCGAACTGCTCCAGTTACAAAATTCTAACCAACGTCCCTGATTTCAGCTGCATGCTTAACCCTTGCCTCCTGCAGCGCCTTGCACTTTCAGGTCCAGAGCCCTTCTGGAGTTCTCCAAGACAAACTCAGGTGGTATCTGCTATCATTCTGCTTCTACAGACACAAGATTTCAGCTTTCTGTGCTCTACTAAATGAGATCATTCAACTCTATCCACTTCCCATCCAGGAATTATTGTCATTCCTCGACTTCTTTTCTCGGTTGTCTCCGTTTGTATTGTCTTTGTTCTTGGGAGTTTATATTTTTAAACAATTCCATTACTACAGTTTTAGTGGTATCCCAGGAAGGAAAGAAAAATGGGTACAATTATAAATTCATCATGGTTTAACTGGAACTCTCAAAATGATCTATATTTTTAAATGAGATACTTATTTCCAAAGATAAATCTTGTGATTTTGTAAGTTCTTTTCACAAATAGAACATTCTACCATTTTGCACATTGTTTATGATTTTTGCCTTGTTGCATAAGCTTACAAAATAAGAAGGGTTTGGTTTCTGAGTCACAGGCAGAGATCAAATAAACAACTCCTGGATTTCAAAATAAGATGCTGACAAAGCCAATTCCTGACAAGTAATTGTTCTAAGACTCCACATCCTTCCTTCAATTTATCTGGCAGGTTAATCCAGACCAGAACTTGTTAGCGCTTCCAAACAGATGGGGAAGGCAGCTTTGGCAAAGGAGGCGCCAGATGAGTTTGGCTTTTAAGAATAGGCATTCCAATTTGTTTTCACAAAATAATCTTCCTGCAAGAAATATATTTTCGTTGCTGAGGAAAATTAAAGAAAGTGGCTTGCAAATTGTTTGTGCCATTGCCAATTTAATTCAGGCATTAGTTGAGGGTTCTCTCTGTGACACTGAGCTAGGCTCACCTTTTGGTTCAAGAAAGCCCATGTGATAGTCAGCAAGTCAAAGGCTGATGGGAGAAATAGACTCTGAACAAACAGCTCTGAAGCAAGACCTCCAGCAGCTGGGTTCCAGTGGAGGGATGAGCATGGGGTGAGTGTGGGAGGAGAGTGGGCAGATGTGGGTAGGTCTGGAAGAATTTTCATAAGATATGGGATCTATGAGGCGGTTCTTGACGTTGGTAGGACTTGGACAGGTGGGTAAGGGAGGGAGGAGTAAAGTAACACTCACTAAGCACCCACTGTATCCAGGCACTGATGAATCCTTGTTTACTCCTCACAGCAATTCTAGCAGACATACAGTCCCACCCTTTTCCATTTTACAGATAACGAAACTGAGCTCCAGAAAGGAGACAGGAGTTGGCCTAGGACCACACAGCCATTCACTAGTAGAGTCCAAGTTCAGGGTTCCTCTGACTCCAGAGTCTATGCTTCTCCCTAAATAACTGATAGCACCTTAACAGTGTAACTATAGTAATAGCGGGCTCGATTCCCAGAGAGGCGTGTTTTCCTTTTAATGGAAGACGAAATCTGATACCTTGAGCCCCGGTTGTAGAGAACATATTAGATATCACTGAACTGCAGGAAGAGGAATATTATGAAATAAGGAATCTTCCAGAAGCCCACTGACAAAAACTCTCCTTGACCAAACTTTAGACCGGCCATTCTGAGCCCTCTTTTCAACTAAGCCTCATCCTTTCTTCATCCTGCTTCACCCATTTGTAGCGTAAACCCTGCTAAGTCAATTTAGTGAGAATCCCCCCAACTCTGCCTTCAACAAAGACCTTGTTAGTGGGTTTAGCAAGACTTCCCCTCCCCTATCCTTGATGTCTCCTCTTAGTAATTTTCTAGTCACTGACCTCACTGTGCTCATTGGCTGTAAATCCCCAGCTGCAGTTGCCGTATTTGAGTTGCTCCTGATCGCTCTCCCCTGTCGCCATGGTCTTAACACCTATCACAGTAGTCCTGAATAAAGTCCTCCTTACCATTTAACAGTGTTAGAAAAGTTTTGCCTTCGACAGCATGAGTGTCCCTCCGTCTCCCGCATGAGATGAGCGCTAAGTGAGAAGAGGGCCCTTCCCCAGGCAAGGCATCATCACCCTTGCAGTTACACAGGCCAGAACCCTGGGGGCCTGCATTGCCTCCCTGTCCCCCCAACCCCACATCCAATCAGCCACCACATCCTGAAGCTATCTCTTTGGGAAACAGTTCTCAGATCTGCCCTGCTCATCCCCACTGTCATGTCTCACCCTTCACCTGGCCCCCTGCCAGTCCCGCCACTACCCCATCCTCCACTCAGCACCAGAGGGATGTCTCCAAGCTCAGGTCTGACCATGTTACTGCTCAGAGCTTCTCATGGTTGCCCCAAGCCCGTGCTCGGTGCTGGGATCTAGAGGCCTGATGGCCCCTGTGCTCTAGCCCCTGCCTCACAGCGTACATTCCAGCTGCTGTGAACAGCTTGCTCCACCTGCCCCCCCCAGCCCCCCGCAAACCTCTCATGCCCCTTTGCCTTGCTTCTGCTGTTACCTCTGCCTAGAATGCCCATTCCGGCTCTCTGCCCGTGAGCTGCTTTAGGAGGTATTCTCTGATGCCTGCTTTGCATGCTTATAGGATCCCATTCTTCCCTCCCCTACAGCTCTTAGCCTGTGGTTATTCCAAGAAGGCATCCTTACCTCTCTTTCACCTGGAGATGCTGGTGTGAAGCCACTTCCTCTCTCACTCTAGTCCTGCAATGCGTTTATCACACCCACTTCACAGAGGAGAAAACTGGGACCCAGAGAGGCAAAGTGACCCACTGTCATGCCATCGGGGAGCCACGGAGTGGGAATGTGACCCCCAGATTCCTCAGGCCCACCCAGCCCTCCGAGATGGGGACCCGTGATGCCCCGCATGGCTGACCTGTGGTGAGAGGTGCCGGGTCCTCAGGAAGAAGCCGAGGAGGCAGCCCACGGTGACAGAGAGCACAGACAGGATGAGCAGTCCATTCCGCCTGCACACATCCCGCCCTCGTGCCAGGATGGCACCCAGCACCATGGCGAGCCCAGCCTGCTGGCCCAGGGCACAGCACCATTCCATGCACGGGAGGCCAGCCCGGGCACAGGGTCCTGGCTGGGGGCTCTGGCTCCTCAGCCGGCAGGTGGTCAGGGTTGCTAAGCGCTAGTTGCCAGCCCCACGGCCATGGCCCGCGTGGTTGCCCCAGAGGGAGGCCACAATCCTATTACCAGCTGCATCATTAGGAGCCGGGAGCAGATTAGAGCCTGGGAAATTAGAGCAGGCCATGTGGTTGGGGGATCAGACCTCAAAGCCAAGTGCTCCTTTTAGAAAGGGGAGGGGACAGGGGACTGGTGGGAGGAAGAAGAGAAACATTTGTTTGGTTGGTTTGATTTTTACCTCCACTTCATTCCAGAAAGCATTGAAGGCAAGGCAATAACTGGCAATAATAAATAACAATAAACTAGCAAAATAATGAATAACTAGCAATGCTAGCAATCGTCAGCATTAAGCATTTATTGTACACCATGTGCTGTTCTAGACACACATTACTTGTATTAGCACATTTAATCCTAGCACTAAATCCAAGAAGTAAGTACTGTAAGTATCATTTTACAGATGAGGAAACTGAGGCAAAGAGAGGTCGGGAAACGAGCAGGTTGTGTGGGAGTCCTGTTCCAGTTGCGTTACCTGTGTGAACGATTGGGAATCATCCCAACAACCCCAGGGGTCCAACCTTCATTTTACTGAAAGTAAAATGAGATTGAGACCCCAGGAGCCAGAGTCCCTTGGCCATGGGACTCCGGCCAGAGCTAGCAAGTAGCAGAGTGGAAATCAGGCCTACGTTGTTTGGTTCCCACCACGTGTACAGGTGGATGGGTTCAAAGGTGCTTCTCAATATTGTGGGGAATGTAGGATTTGAGTCCAGTGGACCCGAGTTCAAACTTGGGCTGTGTTACCCGTTGTGAGGTATGTCCTTCAGGGCTGCTTTAAGCCTAAAACTGGGAACGCTGTAGGTTCTCAGGGCTTATTATTTTTAGAGAGACAGTGCCCAAGGGACCTACTTTCAAGTCCCAGCTCTGCCACTTACTAGTTGTGTGATCCTGGAGCAGCCATTTAGGAGCACACTGCCTCAGTGTGCTCTTTCCCCAACCAAGCAGACATAATAATAGCATCTACTTTGTTAGGGCTGGTGCAACATTCCATCCAGAGAACATTTGTGAAAGCAGGAATGAACTGCAACATGCCAAGCAGGGAAATGGCTGTTAGGGTCACCATCTATATTTAGCGTTTTTAGATAAAGGTGTTTTTTTGTTTGTTTTGGGTGGGGTTGTTTGCTTGTTTTGTTTTGTTTTTTGCTATTTCTTGTGGCCTGGCCTGCCCTTTAAAGCCAGAGGGAATTAACTCTCGTCTATTTCACCAGGAGTCTGTAATCTCATTAGGGGCAGTCAGATGACAGCAGGGAGCTCTGTCTGTGGGTCTGTGGTGGGCGGTGTGTGCACAAGGCTGCCCCCCCTGACAAAGGGGACGGGGCCAAGAAAGTGGCAGTGGACTGCAGTGCAGGCCCCGAAGCCATGGGCAGAGCCCCGAACTGGGAAGGGACCCTCAGATTCTGGTCTCAACCAGCTCTGTGACCTTGCCCTCTCCAGACCTCAGTCCTGCCCTCCTTAGAATGAGAGAAACAGCCTAGCTGCTTTCTAAGGATCCCTTGGTTCAACGAGCCAAGCTTCCAAATCCCCTGCTCTTTGCCAGTAGCTTTGTGGGTGTGGGGATGGATATAGGCTCTGAGGGTGATTTTTTCCCCTCCAACTCTGACTCTTAAAAGCAAGAATCTACTGATGCACCTTCAGCTCCAACAAATGCCTCATTTTCCGGTTGACCAGGTGGGTTAGCTGCTGTCTAAAAGAGGAAACATTCTGAATAGATATTTGGATTTGCACTTAATGTTCAGGCCTGGCCTTTAGCCGTGAAGTAGGTGAGTTTGGCTCTTGCATTTCAATTCCAAGACTCTGGATCCCATGGTGCCCTCACAACTGTCCCTGCCTGCCTCCTGTCCCTCACACTCTGACATGACCATGTCCCAGGCTCCAGGCCTTTCCTTCCGTTGCTCCCACTGTCTTCAACAGGGGAAGTTACAATTCACTCAAGCAAATGTTCTTATAGCACCATCTCATGTCATCCCTCCTGGGTACTGGGGAGATACCAAGACTATTGAGGTGCTCTAGGAAAGGACTAACTCACACCAAAGTGTAAGTGACTGATAACAGCATACTAAGGATATTTGCAAATCAGATAGAAAGCTCCTGGATAAGAACCCTTTCATAGCTCCCCATTGCCCACAGAATCAATTGTCTTGCAATGTTACTAGATGTGCACAAATTTTTCCATAATTAAAAACAAGTCAGGAAAAGTTGGATGAAATAAAGTTAAGCCCATTCTTTACTCCAGGAAGCTCAAAATCAGACTGCTCAAGTTCATATCTTAGCTCTACCACTTACCAGCTGTGTGACCTTTACCCCCCTATAAAATTTCTTAACCTCTCTCTAAAATAGGAATGATACAACAGGACCTAGTTCATAGGGTGGTGAGGTGGGTCCGATTTGGTGATGCCTGCCTGGTGCCTTGCAGATACTCACAGGTGGTTACTATTAGTTTTAGCAAAACCTTTACAAAATTCACATATGTCGGAGGGAGTCTCCACGTGGGGGACACAGAAACCCAGCCCTCTTCTGGAGCTGAGAGTTCCATGGGCCTAGTGTTTGGGGAATACACACTGGAACACTGCTGCCCCCAGGATGAAGTCCCTGGCTCTGAGGTCCTCAGGAGCTTTGCGCACCTCTCCAGCACACCGCCTGGGCCTCCTCGGCATCATACCTTGAGTTCCTATAATACCAAACAACTTTGAGTTCCTTGAGCCCTGCATCCTCTCTCAGGCCTCCACACCTATGCTCAGGCTATTTCCTCTGCCTGGAAGGTCTTTGTCTCTAAAGTCACAGGTCAAATGCCCCATCTTCCCTGAAACCTTCGCTGACTTCCTCAGATACACACACCCTCCCTCCGCTCCCACTAACTCAGGCCCTTCCTCAGTCACCACCGGGGATTAACCCCAGTTCCCGCCCCCAGTTTTTTTTTGGCCGCACCACACATCTTGTGGGATCTCAGTTCCCCGACCTGGGATTGAACCTGGGCCACAGCAGTGAAAGCCCGGAATCCTAACCATTAGGCCACCAGGAAACTCCCCCCAGTTCCCTTTTAAGTGGCTCTGACAAGGAAGTAAAAATCTGTGAGGATCAAATTAAGTCTCTGTTATCGTGTTATTTGGAAACACCTTGGTGGATCATCCTCAAAGTTAGAGGGGAGCCCGGGGGAGCCCCAAGGGGCAAGGAGTTGCCCTCCAGAGCAGCGGAAACTGATGGGCAGCAGGAAGCCCGGGAGATGCTTCTTGGGAGATTTGAGCTGCACTGATTAAGATGCTATGGACAGAGAAGATAAACAGTGTTGTCAAAAAAGAGCCCCAAATCACAAGAGCTGCCCACTCTGCAGGAGTGAGTTTGCAGTCGGACTGTTTCTCACCATGGCAACCCTGTGCAGGATGTGCCACGGTAGACAGCTGCAGGGTCAGTTTATTTGCTAATTATTAATGATTCTCCAGGGCCGGCAGAGGGGTCAGTTCAGCTCAGGAAGGTGGGTGGAGGAAGGCTTCTCGGAGGAGGGGTCATTTAGTCAGAGACCTGAATGAGCCAGGAGTTAACCTGGGGGTGGGGGCAGGCACTGGTCGAGGGGGAGGCAAGAGGAGATCTTGTTCCAAAGAGGGGCCCAGGCTGGAGATGCAAGAGCTGCTTCTGGGAACCCTTGACCCAGTGGGCTGGAGCGGCCAGCAGGCCTGGGGCCTCACTCCTTCCACCATGTATCAAGTGAGTTTAGGTTGAGCTCTCTGAGCTCCCAGCTGGGTTTATGGTGTTGACAGCTCTGGGTCTGTTGGCTGCTTTTCAGAGACATACCAGAGGCGCCTTCATCTCCTCCCTGACACGTCTCCCAGCTCATTGTAGGCTGGGCCCTTCTCGGAAGGTTTTCTGTGGACAGCTAACCCAGCTGGGTGTGGATTCCTGTGAGCGTTAGTCACCGAGGGGCTGTCCGACCTCCGCTGAGGCTGGTCCTTTCCTGTGTTTGCCTCAGGATGGGATAAAGTGACATTCCTGTGACAGTCGCCTTCCTTCTTCCATTTCCAGCCCCCTGTCTAGATTCTTCATCTATAGAAGTGGCCTCGAGCACGCACGAAACCACTCAGTTGCTGTTTGTTGAGCACCTATTATGTGTCAGGCTCTGCCCAAGAGCCTCGCACCAGTCAAGTGTTGAGGTACAGGAGAAGGGCACAAGTGCTGGTTCTGTTCAGTCCAATACAGTAGCACTACTTAAAATGAAATTAATGAAAACTAAAGTTTAAAATTCAGTTCTCTGAGATGAGATGTCCCAGCTCAAGCAATAGGGCAGAAAAAAGGGGCAAATTCCTCCTTCCTCTGTCCTTTTGTTCTATCCCAGCCCTCAACAGATTGGAGGAGGCCCACCCACACTGGGGAAGGCCATCTACTTTCCTCCATCTGCTGATCCAAATGCTAATTTCAGCCAGAAACACTCTCACAGACACACAGAAATAATGCTTATCCAGATATCTGGGCATCCGCTGATCCAGTCAAATTGACACATAAAATTAACTACTGCAGTCCTTGAAAAGAGTTTCTGGTCACCTGGTGTGTGTAGACTTTGACAAGGAGAGCTGGTGCCAAACCAATGTTGTCATCACTTGAGCCATTGAATCAAATAAATGGACTGCTAGCCACACCTACATAAATTTGGGACTTGTTCAAGCAGGCACACTTAAACTTGCTTCAGTAGAGTTTTCTTCACTGAAGACAACACTGATCAATTTGTAATGTGATTAAAATGTTACGATAACAAGGAGAATATATGTCCTGACATAAAAAGATAAAAAATAATAAACAATAACAGTAAGAGGAAAAAAAAAAGAATTTAGAGGTGGTGATAGCAGAGCATTAAACCAAGCATGGAGCCCTTCTGATGCCCATGAAACCAGTCCTGTTTAAAAGACTGGCTGGTGAGGCTTTCAAGAACCCAAGGGCAAGAGTAGAACTGAGCTGCAGAGACCTTCTGAACTAGGTGCTCAATTGTTACAGAATTCTCTCTCTCACCCGCTCTCCTTTCTGCCTGTCTGATCCATTCATTCATTCTTCCTTCAACACAGGTTTACTGACACCTCGTGTAGGATGGTGATTAAGAGCACAGACTCTGGAACCACATGACTGGTGTTTGAATTCCGGTTCCTAGACCAATGATCTGTGTGACTTTAGGCAAGTTACCCTGTGTCTCAGTTTTCCCATATGGAATATGGTGATAATATTATTCTATCCTATAGGGTTGTTATGTGGATTAAATGAATTACATGTGTGAAGCACTTCGGACAGTTGTCTGATCATAATAAGCACTATATATTTGTTCCTATTATTATCATTATTACTATGTTCCAGGCATATTCTAGGGATACGGCAATGAACAGAAATAGTCAAACAATCTCTGCTCTCATAGGGCTGACGTTTTGGTGGTGATATTTGTGCTACATTATTCTTTCTCTAATGGAGAAAACGGAGCATTTCCACTACTGCTCTGGTCCAGTGGAGGAAACATGGCTACCAGAGCTCCCTTTCACTCCAAGTCCAAAATTCCCAGGGTAGGTTCTGATTGGCCCAGCTTAGACCAATCATCTGTGGCTAGTAGGGGCAGGGGGCAGGGTCACATTGTTGAAAATTGCTACTTTCATGGAAACCCTGTAGATGTATGTGGTAGCAATTAGAAAAGTGGACTGAATAGACACAGCAAAGTAGTACATTATCCTAGTCATTCAGCTCTTGGCTTTCTTTTCTTTCTTGTATAAAATGCCTAACATCTTATCCCCTGTAAGGCTGCTCCAGAACTTAGGATCAGCTGCTCAACTTTCGCCATTGCTCTGCCTTCTCTGATGCCTCTCTCTCCCCTTTATGGCAGCAGGCACCTGGGGCCCCACCCACAGTGGGCTCAGAACAGACTGCAGGCCACCGTCTGGTCCAGGTGATTTCTTACTCCTCAGCCCACTGCTTCTCACTTGTTTGGGCCCACAAGGCCACCAACTTAGTGAACCAGCATTCAACACTCAGGCTTAAAGACCACAAGGAGCCCTAGACATTCTGGAACATTCTCTGAGGCCCAAAGAGAGAAAGGAACCTGGGCAAAGTCACTGGAAACTAGGTGTCAGGTCAGGAACAGAATTGGGGTCTTCCTCTGCCTACTCTTCCGTCTTCCCTAAACCCGGGAACACTCTGCAAAGAATCGTTCCGCTGTTGGCTGTTATTTTGCAGCCTCTGTCTCCTTTATGGTCTAGACTTTGCTTCTACCTCCTAACTTGCATGGCAGTAACTGTATGGACCCTCTTCTGGGACAAGCCCCCTCCCCTCCCCCTGCCCACTGATTCCTGTACAACCTGTGTCCAGGCTCTTGCTGCCGCTGCCTCTGGCGGTCAGATGCTCTTTTCCTTTGGGAAGGTGCTGAGGTCGGTGGTTGCTGAATGGGAGAGGCAGGGCGGGGGACACAGGACAGCTGTCTGCAGAGCCACAGTGGTCAGTGACTGGGGAAAGACTTGGGGAGTTGGGACCACGGATGTTAGGGAATCAGATTAAGAAATTGAGCAGGGAATGGATTCAGCCTTAGTTTCTGATGAAAGCTGCGGTGAGAGTAGGCCAATGCACAGAGGCTCAGGACGGAGAGTGAACAAGTTAGGGGAAGGGCAAAGATTTAGGTTCCTGTTCCAGTACTGAGGGATGCTTTCGGGGAAGTCATTTGACCTCCCAGAGCCTTAGCTTTCTCAGCTCAAGGATGACTCCTTGCTTCATGAGGCTGCAATGGGGCTGTGAGACAGGCAAACACAGTGGTGGGGAAGAGGGCTTTGGTGTCAGACAGACCTGAATGTAAACCCAGCCCCACCATTAACTAGCCTTGTGACATTTTAGGCGTGTGGCCTCACTGCTCTGAATCTGTTTTTCCTCACCTATGAAATGAGGATATTAATTATACATAACTCATAGGGCTTGGGGAAGTTTCAATAGAATCTTACATGAATAATAATTAATACAGAGCTTGGCACGTACTAACTGCTCAGTAAATGGTTGCAAGGTATAGAGACCCCAATGAAGAAAACTTAAACTTAAAAGAGCAATTTATTCAAAAGCTCTTGAACCTTCCCTCCTTCCCACCACATCCCCATTTCACAATTGCTCAGCGTTTTAGAACCTGACAACCACATATATCTAAGAATGGAATAGGCTACCTCTGAAGGCAGTAAATTCCTTGTTCCCAGAGAAAAACAAAAAAAGCTGGGAGGTGTCTTGGAGGGCACACGACAGAAGGGATTCAAGCAACTAATGGGATAGGGGTGAGGGGAGGAGGGCACTGGGCTACAGCCCTCAGCGATCTTTTCCAGACCCTCTCCCACACAGAGTCCACCCCCACCCCAGATGTAGAGGTGGGTGGTGACCACTGAAAACTCTTATCTGGGCAACACTAAGGAAAATCCTGCTGAGAACCGGCCACCAGGAAAGTCCACTGTAGACAGGTCTCTCCACATCATCACACACACCTGTGTCTGGATTTCCCCTTCGTAGAGCCGGGGGCTGGTCCTACGAGAGGAAATGGCTCAGGTGGCTGGCCAGCGGACTCCTTCAGTCACAGCCTGGCCAAAGAGGGATCTGCAGTGATCACAGAGAATCTCCAGGCCAGAGATGAGACTTCATGGGAGCAGCAATGAGGAGTTCAGGGAAGCAGTTCACAAACCTGCCCTCCTGGGCCTTCTCAGACAGCCAGACCAGACATTAGACCTGGGCACAACTGCAGACTGGTCATCTGATCAAATGATTCTCCTCTCTGGGAGGAAGGGGTGCGGCACAGTCCCTTGGCGGGCATGGCACAACTTCTGAAGGAGATTTGGCTTTCAAAAGCATGCCCAATACCACAATTTCATTTTGGAAAATAAACACAAATCCCCTTTTCTTTTACTCCATGAGCTACAGAGTAAAGCTCAACAAAAACTTCTTGGCTGGTGGTACTGTTTCTACCTAACCCCGCCGGCCAAGAAAATTCCCAAAAAGCTAGGGGAGAGAGAATGTTCCCCTGGAAGGTCCACATCATAATCTCTGGGGAGTATGAAACTTTTCTGTTCTTCCAAAGAGAGTATGTGTTCAAAAGACTACAAAAGGTCAGAAGTGAGCTGGTTCTGAGTTGTAATTAAATCTTATCTTTTCTCATTAAGTCCAGGACTCTTTAATGCATTGATTGATTGAATGATTGTTATGTGGCACTTGAGGAAAACAATGTGGGCAATAGTATTTAGAATTTTTAGCCGTTAGCTTGAGTCAAGAGGTCAAGGTCGGGGTTGGCTCCTGTTGGGGTCAGTAAGGCTGGCTCAGCTCCTTGGTCCCAAACTCTTATGAAGGGGCAAGTTCGCTCTAGCAGAAGGCTGTTGTGCTTCCCTCGGCCCCTAGCTCTGATCAGTAAAATCTAAGGATGCCATAATTAAGAGCATAAGTCTTAACCATCTCATGTGCTGAATATTTAAAAGAGGGATTTTATTTTATGTCTCTCTTCTCTTCCCAAAGTAACCAGTCTCCCAAGCTTTGTGTTTTATCGTTCTACTGCTTTTCTTTATAGATTTGAATGTATTGGTTTTGCCTATTTCTGAACATATGTAAATTGATGCCATTGAATTTTTTCTCCACTTTATATCATGGTCTAGAGATTCAGTGTCATCGAGTGTAGCTATAATTTCTTTTTTCTATGCTATGTAATATTCCGTGGTATGAATGGAATATACATAGATATATATTTTTTGTTTGTTTGTTTGTTTGTTTTTGTTTTTTGGCTGTGCTGAGCAGCTTGTGGGACCTTAGTTCCCCGACCAGGGACTAAACCCGGGCCATGCAGTGAAGTTGCCGAGTCCTAACCACTGGACCACCAGGGAATTCCCTGGAATATTATATATTTATCATATATTGTAGATAGACATTTGTGTTTTTTCCAGTTTTGGACTATCATGAATAATGCCACTATAAACGTTAACTGCAGCTGCACTTGTGCAAAACTCTCTCTAGGTTACATACATTGCAATGAAATTGCTGGCTCATAGCTTCTGCAGATGTTCAACTTTACTAGGTAATGCCACCTCTTTTCCAGATTACTTTTACCAGTTGATAGATTCATCCACAATCTACGAACGTTCCCTTGCTCCACGTGTACACCAACATTTGGTATAGATTAATTTTTAACTCTTGCCAATCTGGTAGGTGTGAAATAGTATTACGTTATGGTGTCTATTTGTAACCCTGATTACTGAAATTAAATATATTTAATATGTTTTTGAGCCATCTGTGTTTCCTTTTCAGTAAAATTCCTGTTCTTTTGCCCATTTTTAATTAGGTTGTTTATCTTCTCTTATTGATTTATCTTCTTTATATAATCTTTCTTACCTGTTTTATAGAATCTGGATATTAACTCTTTATCATTTATATGCATTTCCCTGTTCATGGCTTATCTATGATATCTTTAGATAAACAGAATTTATAACTATTAACGTAATTGAATGTATCAATCTTTTTCTTTATGATTTGTCTGTGTCTTATTTTAAAAATCTCCCCTCCTCTATTAAATTACTCTTTTAGGTAAATTTCTAAGAATTGTGTACTTTTACTTTTCTCATATGGGTCTAACCAACTGGTTAAAGACTAATTTAAGAGTCTACTATCATGTTTTCCTTAAGGTTAGCTAATTGTCCCACTACCACATGTTGAAAAATCTATCCTTTCACCTTGAACTAAAATGTTTGCTCTGCGGTAAAATTAAGTTTTGTGTGTGTTTGGATCTATAATGCCACTCTGTCTTAATTACTATAAGTTTATGATAATTCTTGATACTTTGTCAGGCAAATATCTTTTTCTTCCTTTTTAGGAATGTAATAGTTTTCAATAAAGGCACAAAAAAATTAGGAAACCACTTGTCAAATTCCAGAAAAAAATTGCGATTTTTATTGTAATTGCATGGAAATTATTTTTATCAATCTGGTAAATTTGATATCTTTATGATATTGAATCTTCCAATTCATGAACATGATATATCTTTCCACTTATTTAGATCTTGTTTCAATAGTTTTATCATTTTTCTCCAAGTGTTGAACATCCTTTTCTAGATCTGTTACTACATACTTTACTTTTGTTGATGAAATTGTAAATAGTATCCTGTTTTATTGCATTTTGTTTGTTGCTGGTATATAGAAATACAACTGATTTTTGTTCCTGGATTTTATATCCTGTTGACTACCAAATTCTCTTATACTTTGAGGTATTCTATGTAGACAAGCATATTATCAGCAAATAATGATAGCTTTGCTTCTTCCATTTCAATGCTTCCACATTTTATATTTTCCCCCCCCTTACTGCCATGGTTAAGACCTCCAGTACAAAGCTGAATGAAAATCATGATTCGGGGCATCCATGTCTTGTTCCTGATCTTAAAGAGAAATGCTTTCAGCATTTCATCAGTAAGTATTGTTATTGTTATAGTTTTTTGGTAGATGCTCTTTATTAGATTAAGGAAGTACTCTCTTATGCTTAACTTGCTAAAAGAGTTTTTGTTTTTTGGTTTTTTTATAAGTATATTTCTGAACTTCCCAGAATAACATTTTCCTACTTATCTTTTTGTTATTTTTTTAAAAAGCTTTATTTAGGTATAATTTACATATCATATGATTCACTCATTTTAAGCATGGAATTCAATGTTTTTTAGTAAATTTACTGAGTGTGCAATCATCACCACAACCCAATTTTAGAACATTTCCATCATCCCCAGAAGACCCCCTCATGCCCATTTTTAGTCAATCCTCAATCCCCAGGCAAACACCAATCTGCTTTCTATATCCATAGATTTGCCTTTTCTAGATATATTATATAAATGGAAACATAAAATATGTGGTGTTTTTTTTATTGGACTTTTTTCACTGAGCATAATATTTTTGAAGTTCATCCATGATTGTAGCAGGTATCAGTGATTCATTCCTCTTATTGATGAAAAGTATTATACTGTATGGATATAGCATACTTTGGTTTTCCCACTCATCAGTTAATGGACATTTGTATTGTTTCCACTTTTTGGCTTTTATGAATAATGTTGCTATGAACTTTCCTGTACAAGTGTTTCTGTGGACACATGTTTTTGTTTATCTTGAGTGCATATCTATGAGTCGAATTACTAGGTTGTTAAACATAAATTTATGTTTAACTTTTTAAGAGATTGCCAAGCTATTTTCCAAAGTGAATATACTATTCTACATTCCTGTCAGCAATCTACGAGGATTCCGATTTCTTCACATCCCTTCCCACAGTTATTATTCTCTGTCTTTTTAATTATAGGCATCCTAGTGGGTATGAAGCGGCATCTCCTTGTGGTTTTAATTTGCATTTTCCTAATGACTAATGATGTTAAGCATCTTTTAATGTGCTTATTAGCTATTCATATATTTTCTTTGGTGAAATGTCTATTCAAATCTTTTGTCTATTTAAAAATTGGGTTGTTTGTCTTCTTCTTGATTTGTGAAAGTTCTCTGTATTCCGAATACAAGACCTCTATCAGAATTATTACTTACAAGTATTTTCTCCCAGTCTGTGGTTTACCTTTTCATTTTCTTAGTAGTGTCTTTTAAAGTACAATTTTTTTAAAACAATAGGTTTTTATTATGTATTTTACTCTTTTTCTGTTTCTTTTTCTTTTTTTTGGCAGTGCTATGTGGCTTGCGAGATCTTAGTTCCTTCACCGGGGATTGAACCTGGGCCCTCGGCAGTGAAAGTGCAGAGTCCCAATCACTGGACTGCCAGGGAATTCCCCCAATTTTTAAAAATTAAATCAAATTTATCAATTTTTTCTTTTATGGATCATGACTTTAGTGTCACATCTAAGAACTCTTTGCCTAATCCAAAGTCAAGAAAATTTTCTCCCAAGTTTTTTTCTAAAAGTTTTAGCTCTTAAATTTTGGTTTATGTTCATTTTGAATTAATTTTTATGTAAGGTGTGAGTTAAAGGTATAAATAATCTTTCTGCATGTGAATATACAATTCTTCCAGCACTGTTGGTTGAAAAAACTTGTTTTTGTTTTCTAATAACCCTATTGTGGACAGAGAATGAGGATCTATGAGAGTAATCCTTTGAGATTTGTAGAGATTTGCTTTCCCAGTGAATGTCTGATTTTTATAAATGTTCAGCTTGTGCCTATAAAGAATGTGTATTCGGTAAGTGATGGGTGCAGTGTTATATGTATATCCATTAAATCAAACTTAAGAATACATTAGTTCAAATCTTCTATATCTGTACTCATTTTTTGTGTGTGTTTGATCCATCAATTACTGATGGGTGTTAAAATCTAACAACATGATAGCAGATTTATCTTTTTCTTCTTGTCCTTTTGATTTGAAATGTATATATATATTTTTTTAAATTTAATTTTATTTATTTTTTTATACAGCAGGTTCTTATTAGTCATCCATTTTAGACACATCAGTGTATACGTGTCAATCCCAATCGCCCAATTCATCCCACCAGCACCACCCACCCCCTGCCGCTTTCCCCCCTTGGTGTCCATATGTTTATTCTCTACATGTGTGTCTAAATTTCTGTCCTGCAAACCGGTTCATCTGTACCATTTTTCTAGGTTCCACATATATGCGTTAATATATGATATTTGTTTTTCTCTTTCTGACTTACTTCACTCTGTATGTCAGTCTGTAGATCCATCCACGTCTCAACAAATGACCCAATTTCGTTCCTTTTTATAGCTGAGTAACATTCCATTGTATATATGTACCACAACTTCTTTATCCATTCGTCTGTCGATGGACATTTAGGTTGCTTCCATGGCCTGGCTATTGTAAATAGTGCTGCAAAGAACATTGGGGTGCATGTGTCTTTTTGAATTATGGTTTTCTGTGCGTATATGCCCAGTAGTGGGATTGCTGGGTCATATGGTAACTTTATTTTTAGTTTTTAAAGGAAGCTCCATACTGTTCTCCATAGTGGCTGTATCAATTTACATTCCCACCAACAGTGAAAGAGGGTTCCCTTTTCTCACACCCTCTCCAGCATTTGTTGCTTGTAGATGTTCTGATGATGCCCATTCTAACTGGTGTGAGGTGATACCACATTGTAGTTTTGATTTGCATTTCTCTAATAATTATTGATGTTGAGCAGCTTTTCATGTGCTTCTTGGCCATCTGTATGTCGACTTGGAGAAATGTCTATTTAGGTCTTCCATCCGTTTTTGGATTGGGTTGTTTCTTTCTTTAATATTGAGCTGCATGAGCTGTTTATATATTTTGGAGATTAATCCTTTGTCCGCTGATTCATTTGCAAATATTTTCTCCCATTTTGAGGGTTGTCTTTTTGTCTTGTTTATGGTTTCCTTTGCTGTGCAAAAGCTTTTAGGTTTCATTAGGTCCAATTTGTTTATTTTTATTTCCATTATTCTAGTAGGTGGATCATGCTGTGATTTATGTCAAAGAGTGTTCTTCCTATGTTTCCCTCTAAGAGTTTTATAGTGTCCAGTCTTACATTTAGGTCTCGAATCCATTTTGAGTTTATTTTTGTGTATGGTGTTAAGTAGTGTTCTAATTTCATTCTTTTACATGTAGCTGTCCAGTTTTCCCAGCACCACTTATTGAAAAGACTGACTTTTCTCCATTGTATATCCTTGCCTCCTTTGTCATAGATTAGTTGACCATAGGTGTGTGGGTTTATCTCTGGGCTTTCTACCTTGTTCCATTGATCTATGTTTCTGTTTTTGTGCCAGTACCATATTGTCTTGATTACTGTAGCTTTGTAGTATAGTCTGAAGTCAGGGAGTCTGATTCCTCCAGCTCCATTGTTTTTCCTCAAGACTGCTTTGGCTATTCGGGGTCTTTAGTGTCTCCATGCAAATTTTAAGATTTTTTGATCTAGTTCCATAAAAAATGCCATTGATAATTTGATAGGGATTGCACTGAATCTGTAGATTGCTTTGGGCAGTATAGTCATTTTCACAATGTTGATTCTTCCAATCCAAGAACATGGTATACCTCTCCGTCTGTTGGTATCATCTTTAATTTCTTTCATCAGTGTCTTACAGTTTTCTGCATACAGGTCTTTTGTCTCCCTAGGTAGGTTTATTCCTAGGTATTTTATTCTTTTTGTTGCAATGGTAAATGGGAGTGTATAAAAATCTTTCAGATTTTTCATCATTAGTGTATAGGAATGCAAGAGATTTCTGTGCATTAATTTTATATCCTGTAACTTTACCAAATTCATTGATTAGCTCTAGTAGTTTTCTGGTGGCATCTTTAGGATTCTCTATGAATATTTGTAATGAAAAATTGTTGGAAAAATAAGCAGCTCAAAAAAAAAACTATGTGTTTGTTCCTGACACATAGTAGATTCTGCATACATGTTTGTAGACAAAATATTTGTAGACAAAAAAACTAACTTGTTTTTGATCTCAGTTGCCTTCCTTAGGACCTGGTCACTTGCTTCTGGTAGGTCCTGGTAAGCCTTGTAATTGATTTTGAATGAGTTACCAAATTCAGATTTTCAAGAACTAAATTTTAGGTAGAAAACAATTATTAAAATTAAAAATGAAAGTAAAACCAAAAAACTCCATAAAGTCAAAAGGCAAGTGACAAACTGGGAAAAATTATTTGTTACTCATGTCACAAAGGATTAATCCCCCTAATATCTAAAAAGCTTCTAGAAATAAAGGAGAAAAAGAACATCGATCTAATAGAGATGGGCAAAAGACAAGCATGAAAAGTTCACAGGTAAATACAGATGGCCCTTAAACATATGCAAAGATGGTCAACTTCATTCAAAATAAGAGAAATATAGATTAAAATGACTAGAGGGTGCAATTTTTTACCTGAAAGATTGGCAAAAATCCAACAGATTGTATTTGGTGAGTTTGTGGTGAAACAAACATTCTCATCATTGCAGACAAGAAAGCAAAAACCTCTGTGAGCAGCAAACACCATCTATGAAATTTCCAAATTCATTTGCCCTTTGATCTTACACCCCACTTCTAGGAATTCATCCTCTGACTCGAATAAATGTGAAATGACGCATGCACAAGGGTATTAAGTATGGTAATAGCAAACAGTAATAGCAAAAGATGGAAATAACCTACAATCATTAAGCGGGAGATGGTTAAATACTCCATGGTATATCCACACTACGAAAGCATAGGAACGTACAGGAAATAATGAACTTTGTGTTTAATAGAAAGATCTCTAGTGCATGTTAAGTAATAAAACTAAGATGCAGAATAGTAATTGTATAAGAAGGGGAAAAACAAGAATGAATATTCACGTTACTGCTATTTACAAAAGAGACACTGGAAGGATACATCAGAAATGAAGAGAAATGTTTATTAGACTAGAGCAGTTGTTCTCAAATGCCAGCATGCATCAGCATCACCTGGAGGGCTTGCTACAACACAGATTACTAGTCCCACCCACAGAGCTTCTGCTTCAGTAGGTCTGGGATGGAGCCCAAACTGTGCATTTCTAAAGTTCCCAGGTTACCAGTCAGGGGATCATATTTTGAGACCTACTGGGCCAGAAAAATAGAATAGAGTCAGAGGCTGGAGTAAGTCTTCTCAAGGTTTATACTTTTTTATCACTTTGATTTTTTTTAAACATATGAAAGTATTACCTACTCAAAAAGAAATCTCAATTTAGGGAAACCAATGTGTCCAATAAAATAACCTGCTCCTCAATCACTGTCTATCCCTTGAACTGTTTTATTTTTCTTTATAACACTTATTATTATACCTAAAATGATGTTATTTTGTTTACATGCTTTTCTCCCTGTCCCCCCCTCACTAGACTAAAGTCAAGACATTGCCTTTCTATTGCTCACTAATTTCCAACATACTATGTATCTGGCACATAGTGGGTGCTCAAGAAACAGCTGTCGAATGAATAAAGTATCTGCTGAATTCTCTTAATAGACAGTCAGTGATCCTTGGTTGATCACCTGGGGAGCTTTTAAAACTTACCACTGACCCTGTTAAATGCCCGGGTTTTGATGTAATGTGGGGAGGTGGACCCAACATTAGGTTGAGGCTGATGGGAGTCATTGGTCTAAACCACAGCAATTTAGAGACTTATGGTTTGTATTCTTAACATAAAATGTATTAGTATATAGACCTTGCTGCATTTTTGTACATTGCTTTTGGGACCGGTTCCAAGACCCTTTTTGATCGGGAGACTGATGTCCTCTCTCTCCTATCTCTTTAGGCTGCCTATTGCAGATCTGGAAGCCTCACTGAAAAGATACCCTAATGCCCAAGACCCTCTTCTGGGCAAGGTCTAGTTCAGGCATTGATTGATGGAACACAGTTAACTTTAATGGTCTTCAAGTAGGTTTCCCCCATTGTGAAGCAGAGCAAGGCAATGAGTCTGAATGCTGGGCGCACAGACTTTGCCCACTGCCATGACATTATACTTCTGCTGTGAAGTCGAGGGGCCTATGGGCTCAGGTGACACTGTGTTGCAATCTTGCAAAGTCATCAGAGTGAAAAGAGATTGGGTTTCGGAGGCACAGAGAGGTGGCATTCAACCCTATTGGCCCCTCACCAGTTGTGTGACCTTAGGCATCTCTGGGCCTCAGTTTCTTCATCTGTAGAATGGGAGTGCTAATGCCCATCTCTTGAGGTTGCTGGGAGAATCAAATGCTATAATGTGCATGACACATAGAACCCAATTAATGTTAGTTGTTTCTTGGCTTTTCAATTTAGTTGTTGCATCAGCTGCTTTTATAGTTCTCCCCTGGGGTTTATTAAGTAATAGCTGTAAAAGTTTATAACAGGTCACAAGTTGGCAGCCTGCATCTTTATTTTGATTGGCTTTCAAAGTGTTTTACAAAAATCCGACTTAATTGCCAACATTTAAAAACTAGAGATCTTACATAAAAATCTGGATTTGTGGTTTCATTAGAAACATCTGCACGACCATAATCACTGGAACGAAGTTCTGGCTTCTTGCTCTGCCTGCAGTCCCCATGACTCCTCCACCTTCCACCTCACCACCCCGCCTCTCCCTGGGTTCCCTGAACAGCTACCCGCTGAAGGCTTTGAGTCCTAGATTAAGTCCTCAGTGTATAAAGAGCTTTCACTTACTTCATCTCACTTGAACCTTACCCATGAGGTAGATGTTACTACAATCCCCCATTTTACAGGGGAAGAAACTGAAGCTGAGGTGTTATGTGACCTACTCAGGGTTGTTCATACCAGCGACAACAATCAATAGCTAATGTTTATTGGGTATTCAACATGCGCCAGGCATTATTCTAGGCACTTTACATTGTCTTGATTAATTTAATCCTCACCACAATGTTATTAGATGTTTTCATTATCCCTATTTTATAGATGAGGGAATTGAGGCAGAGAGAGGTCAACTAACTTCCCCAGGGTTAGACAGCTAGAAAGCACAAAGTAAACCCAAGACTTCTGAGTCCTAATCTGCACTTATTCTACTGCACTGCAACATAGTCTTGCCTGCCTTCCTCCCTTTCTCTTTTTTAAAATAGGCAAATCTATGGCCCCCAGCTTCTGGTAAGATTTTGTAAGGCTTTTTTTGGTGGGGAGCAGGTGGGATTACATTTTGTAATATTTACTTCCTGCTGTATCCTCAGCACCTAGAACAATGCCTGTAGCATAAGCATAAGAAACACAGCAAAGGAAAGAATATAGTAATAAAGGTATTAATCATTATCATCAGCATTTAGTATTCCTGGTGTCTGTAAATAAGTTAATTGGTTAACTAATTAGCATAAAGATAAAGAGGACCTACTGTGTGGACATATAATGGGTTCCCTGCTCTTGAGTAGCTCAAGTCCAGGTGAGAAATACTGACAAATATAATTCAAATACAAGATGTACGTGGACATGTCACTTGCCAAGAAAGTTACTTTTCCCATTAGAAATGATCAATGATCTACTTGTGATGTTTTCAGTAAAGGCTAAAAATATAATCAAGTTAGTTTAGAATGATAATTATCTTACTGAGTTTTTATTTTCAATAGTGAAACTGGGTCCATGAGACAGGAAGACCTGAAGTCTGGAAAAGTTTTATGATGAAAACACAAGACAAAATGCAATTTGAAAGAATTTCCTGCTAAAATATTCCTGTGTCGCTGGGGTAGGCTCATGGGGATCCAGCAGAGACATTGAAGTTTAACATGTTTGATAAAACTAATTTCTACCACTGTTTCCCTTACCAGGGCTTCTGCAAAGTCCAGGTAAGGACTGCAGCCTTCCTGAGACAGGTGGGAAAAATAGAACCTACACAATTTAAATATTCAACATAGAGCTTCAAGAAGTTAAATATATCCAAAGAAGATGAAATTCCTATCTTGAAGAGATCGCTGCACTCCCCACAGCAGCATTATTCACAACAGCCAAGACATGGAAACAACCTGAATCCACAGGCCCCTCTACTGCAGAAGTAAAATGCTAGGGCAACGGGCAGAGTCAGTGGGCCCAGCATTCAGACTCATTGCCCTGCCCTGCTCCACAGTGGGGGAACTTACATGAAGACCATTAAGGTTAACTGTGTTCCATCAATCAGTGCCTGAAGTAATTCTTGCCCAGAAGAGGGTCTTGGGCTGAAGAGGCAGAGGGGAAACACATCACACAGACCTTGCCAGTGGAGGTACACCCTTCCCTGCCACCACGGCCCACCAGTCAGTTTGTACCTGTACTGCCCGTCTCGTTCCTTTTTT
This sequence comes from Delphinus delphis, assembly GCF_949987515.2. Classification (NCBI taxonomy): domain Eukaryota; kingdom Metazoa; phylum Chordata; class Mammalia; order Artiodactyla; family Delphinidae; genus Delphinus; species Delphinus delphis. Next base: position 44,110,888 of record NC_082683.1, read on the forward strand.
CAGCTAAAAAAGAAAATGCTTCAAAGAATATGTGTTCATTGTTGAAATGTAAGAAAAACACAAAAATATCCTGTATTCTAACACTCAGAAATAGCTTTTTAGTTTATACTCCCATACATTTTTCCTTTTTTTTTTTAACATCTTTATTGGAGTATAATTGCTTTACAATGGTGTGTTAGTTTCTGCTTTATAACAAAGTGAATCAGTTATACATATGTTCCCATATCTCTTCCCTCTTGCGTCTCCCTCCCTCCCACCCTCCCTATCCCACCCCTCTAGGTGGTCAAAAACCAACGAGCTGATCTCCTTGTGCTATGCGGCTGCTTCCCACTAGCTATTTTACATTTGGTAGTGTACATATGTCCATGCCACTCTCTCACTTTGTCACAGCTTACCCTTCCCCCTCCCCATATCCTCAAGTCTATTCTCTAGTAAGTCTGTGTCTTTATTCCCATCTTACCCCTAGGTTCTTCATGACTTTTTTTTTTTTTTAAGTGGTGCTGGGAAAACTGGACAGGTACATGTAAAAGTATGAAATTAGAACATTCCCTAACACCATACACAAAAATAAACTCAAAATGGATTAAAGACCTAAATGTAAAGTCAGACACTATCAAACTCTTAGAGGAAAACATAGGCAGAACACTCTGTGACATAAATCACAGCAAGATCCTTTTTGACCCACCTCCTAGAGAAATGGAAATAAAAACAAAAATAAACAAATGAGACCTAATGAAACTTAAAAGCTTTTGCACAGCAAAGGAAACCATAAACAAGACCAAAAGACAACCCTCAGAATGGGAGAAAATATTTGCAAATAAAGCAACTGACAAAGGATTAATCTCCAAGGTTTATAAGCAGCTCATGCAGCTCAATAACATACATTTTTCTACGTTTAAATATTGTTTTGCAAAAACTTTCATATTGCTTCTTTTTCCCTTGCGCTAAAATATGCATAACACAAAATTTACCTTTTTAACCATTTTTCGGTGTATGGTTCTGTGGCATTAAGTACATGTACAGTGTTGTACATCCACCACCACCTTCCATTTCCAGAACTTTTCCATTCATCTTTCCCAACTGAAACTCTGTACCCTTTAAAAACCAACTCTCCATTCCTCTCTTCCCCAGCCCCTGGCAAGCATCATTTTACTTTCTGTCTCTGTGAATTTGACCACTCTAAGTACCTCGAATAAGTGGAACATATACTATTTGTCTTTTTGTGACTGGCTTACTTCACGTAGCACAATGTCCTCAAGGTTCATCCATGTTGTAGCATGTGTCAGAATTCCCTTCCTTTTTAAGGCTGAATAATGTCCCATTGTATGTATATACCACATTTTGTTTATCCACTCATCCATCCATGGACACTTCGGTGGCTTCCACATTTTGGCTCTTGTGAATAACGCTGTTATGAACATGGGTGTAAAAATATCTGTTTGAATCTCTGCTTTCAATTCTTTGGGGTATATACCCCAAAGCGGAATTGCTAGATCACATACACACTGCTTTCTTTTTCCAGTTTTTAAAAATTGTAGTAAAATACACGTAAAATATAATGTATCATTTTAACCATTTTTGTTTTTTTGGCCGTGTGGCTTGTGGGATCTTAGTTCCTGACCAGGGATTGAACCCGAGCCCTCGGCAGTGAGAGCACGGAGTCCTAACCACTGGACCACCAGGGAATTAACCATTTTTAAGTGTACACTTTAGTAGTATTAAGTACCTTCATTTTCTTGGGCAATTATCGCTACCGTCCATCTTCAGCGCTCTTTTTATCTTATAAAACTGAAACTCTGTGCCCCTCAAACAGTGACTCCCCATTCTCCCCAACCCCCAGCTCTCAGCAACTACCATTCTACTTTCTATGTCTATGAATCTGACTATTCTAGGAACCTCATATAAGTGGAATTATATGGTATTTGTCTTTTTGTGACTGCCTCATTTCACTTAGTATAATGTCCTCAAGGTTCATCCATGTTGTAGAATATTGCAGAATTTCCTCCCTTTTTTAAGGCTGAATAATATTGCTTATCCATTCATCTCTCAATGGACATGTGGGTTGCTTCTACCTTTTAAATATTGTATATATTCCTCTTGATATATTATGAACATCTTTTCATATGAATAACCAAATTTCCCCAAGGCCTTCTTTATAGCACATTATATGGCTGTTCCACAATTTAGTTGACAAATCCCCGTTAGTTAAAAATTTGGTTTGTTTCAAAATTTTGGCCCAAGTGGTTTGACAAGATGTTTTTAAGACATGATAAGCATTTAATCCCTGACTTTTATCATCTCACTCCTGGGAACGTAGTTTGAGGATATGATGCCAATTAAAAATTTCATTTGTACTAACTTTTGGGAAGAAGTATGGCTTAATGACAAAGTGTGGGTTTTGAAGACAGACTGACCAAATTCCACTCCAGGCTCCCCTGCTTCCTAACTTTATGAATCTTTGGGGACATGTTGATTTACCTCTTAGAGCCCCATTTTCTTCATCTGTAATACCCATCTCCCCCCTCAAGCTCTTTTTTGCTTCAAAGAATTATTGATTGTGAGGCTTAGATAAAACCACACAGAGGGAAGTGTCTGGGCATGTGGTATCATAGGCACAGCATAAATGGTGGTATTATTACTATTATTTTTCACTGCAACATTATCTGTAACAAAAAGTTTGGAAATAGCCTAGATATGTAACAATAGGGATATAATTAAGTAATTCATGCCTGCAGCTTCACTCTATGAAATATAAGCATGAACACAATGATGGAGACAAGGGGGTCACATGGGATAATGTCTCCATTCTGAAGTTGAATGAAAATAAAGAATTGCGAATACTAGTTTTATAATACTCATAAGTATAATGAATGGAAGAGAATATGAAGATATAGAAAGAATCAATATGCCTGGTGAGGATCTTGGGTATTTTTTTTGTTTCTTTTGAAAAACGTTTAGGTGGTTTTAACAGTGTTTCTATAAACATAGTACTCAAAATCACACAATTATTTGACCTGAGTAAAAGAAATTTCTTCCTATGGGTGACTATTCTTTTCCTATGGCTGCTGCAACAAATTACCACAAACTCAGTGCCTTAAAACAACAGAAATTTATTCTTTCACTGTTCTGGAGGTCAGAAGTCCTAAATCAAGGTGTCAGCCATATTAACAAATTGAAGAATAAAAACCATATGATCATCTCAATAGATGCAGAAAAAGCTTTTGACAAAATTCAACACCCATTTATGATAAAAACTCTCCAGAAAGTGGGCATAGAGAGAACCAACCTCAACATAATAAAGGCCATATACAACAAACCCACAGCAAACATCATTCTCAATGGTGAAAAACTGAAAGCATTTCCTCTAAGATCAGGAATAAGACAAGGCTGCCCACTCTTGCCACTCTTACTCAACATAGTTTTGGAAGTCCTAGCCATGGCAATAAGAGAAGAAAAAGAAATAAAAGGAATACAAATTGAAAAGAAGAAGTAAAACTGTCACTGTTTGCAGATGACATGATACTACACATAGAAAATCCTAAAGATGCCACCAGAAAACTACTAGAGCTAGTCAATAAATTTGGTAAAGTTGCAGGATACAAAATTAATGCACAGAAATCTCTTGCAGTCCTATACACTAACAATGAAAGATAAGAAAGAGAAATTAAGGAAATAATCCCATTCACCACTGCACCAAAAAGAATAAAATATCTAGGAATAAACCTACCTAAGGAAGTAAAAGCCCTGTACTCAGAAAAGTACAAGATACTGATGAAAGAAATCAAAGATGACACAAACAGATGGAGAGATATACCATGTTCTTGGATTGGAAGAATCAACATCATGAAAATGACTAAACTACCCAAAGCAATCTACATATTCGATGAAATCCCTATCAAATTACCAAGGGCATTTTTCACAGAACTAGAACAAAAAATCTTAAAACCTGTATGGAGAAATGAAAGACCCCAAATAGCCAAAACAATCTTGAGGGAAAAAAAACAGAGCTGGAGGAATCAGACTCCCTGACTTCAGACTATACTACAAAGGTACAGTCATCAAAACAGTATGGTACAGGCACAAAAACAGAAATATAGATGAGTGGAACAGGATAGAAAGCCCAGAGATAAACCCACACACCTATGGTCAACTAATCTATAATAAAGGAGGCAAAAATATACAATGGAGAAGAGACAGCCTTTTCAATAAGTGCTGCTGGGAAAACTGGACAGCTACATGTAAAAAACTGAAATTAGAACACTCCCTAACACCATACACAAAAATAAACTCAAAATGAATTAAAGCCCTAAATGTAAGACTGGACACTATAAAACTCTTAGAGGAAGAACACTCTTTGACATAAATCACAGCAAGATCTTTTTGATCCACCTCCTAGAGTAATGAAAATTAAAACAAAAATAAACAAATGGGACCTAATGAAACTTAAAAGTTTTTGCACAGCAAAGGAAACCATAAACAAGACAAAAAGACAACCCTCAGAATGGGAGAAAATATTTGCAAAAGAATCAATGGACAAAGGATTAATCTCCAAAATATACAAACAGCTCATCCAGCTCAATATCAAAAAAGCAAACAACCCCATGAAAAGATGGGTGGAAGACCTAAACAGACATTTCTTCAAAGAAGACATACAGATGGCCAAGAGGCACATGAAAAGCTGCTCAACATCACTAATTATTAGAGAAATGCAAATCAAAACTACAATGAGGGGACTTCCTTGGTGGTGCAGTGGTTGGGACTCCACGCTCCCAATGCAGGGGGCCTGGGTTCAATCCCTGGTCAGGGAACTAGATCCCACATGCATGCTACAGCCAAGGTTTGCATGACGCAACTAAGGAGCCCTCCTGCCACAACTAAGACCCAGCATAAGCAAATAAATAAATAAATAAAATTTTAAAAAAAAAACTACAATGAGGTATCACCTCACACTGGTCAGAATGGCCAACATCAGAAAATCTACAAACAATAAATGCTGGAGAGGGTGTGGAGAAAAGGGAACCCTCTTGCTCTGTTGGTGGGAATGTAAATTGATACAGCCACTGTGGAGAACAGTATGGAGGTTCCTTAAAAAACTAACAGTAGAATTACCACATGACCCAGCAATCCCACTACTGGGCATATACCCAGAGAAAACCATAATTCAAAAAGACACATGCAGGACTTCCCTGGTGGCGCAGTGGTTAAGAATCTGCCTGCCAATGCAGGGGACACGGGCTCGAGCCCTGGTCCAGGAAGATCCCACATGCTGCAGAGCAACTAAGCCCACGAGCCACAACTACTGAGCCCATGTGTCACAACTACTGAAGCCCGTGCACCTAGAGCCTGTGCTATGCAACAAGAGAAGCCACCGCAATGAGAAGCCCATGCACTGCAACGAAGAGTGGCCCCTTCTCACCACAACTAGAGAAAGCCCACATGCAGCAACAAAGACCCAATGCAGCCAAAAATAAATAAATAATTTTATTTAAAAAAAAAAATGTCACATGCACCCCAATGTTCATTGCAGCACTATTTACAATAGCCAGGTCATGGAAGCAACCTAAATGTCCATCGACAGATGAATGGATAAAGAAGATGTGGCAAATATACACAATGGAATATTACTCAGTCATAAAAAGGAACGAAATTGGGTCATTTGTAGAGACGTGGATGGACTTAGAGACTGTCATACCGAGTGAAGTAAGTCAGAAAGAGAAAAACAAATACCGTATATTAACGCATATATGTGGAATATAGAAAAGTGGTACAGATGAACCTGTTTGCAAGGCAGAAACAGAGACACAGATGGAGAGAACAAATGTATGGACACCAAGCGGGGAAAGGGTGGGTGGATGAATTGGGAGATTGGGATAGACATATATACACTCTTAAGTATAAAATAGATAACTAATGAGAACCTGCTGTATAGCATAAGAAACTCTGCTTAATGCTCTGTGGTGACCTAAATGGTCAGGAAATCCAAAAAAGTGGGGATATATATATACATATACATGATTCACTTTGCTATACAGCAGAAACTAACACAACATTGTAAAACAACTCTACCCCAATTAAAAAAAAAAAAAAGAAAGAAAGAAAATCCCAGCTCCCTGGTGACAGAAAAAAAAAAAAAAAAGGTGTCAGCAGGGCCATTCCACCCCAGAACCTCTGGGGGAGAACCCATTCATTGGAGAATGATGCCTCTCTCCAAGCTTCTGGTGGCTGCCAGCAACCCTTGGCCTTCCTTGGTTTGTGCCTGCATCTCTCCAGTCTCTGTCTTCACATTGCTTCTCCTCTGTGTCTGTGTGGTCCCCCTCTGACTCGCTCTTATAAGGACACTTGACATTGGATTTAGGGTCCACCCGTATAATCAAGAATAATCTACTTATCTTAAAATCCTTGATTTAATTACATCTGCAAAGATCCTTTTACCAAATAAGGTCACATTCACAGATCCCAGGGAGGATGTGGGCATATCTTTTTGAGGGGCCATCATTCAACCCACTATAAGCCATTTAAGAGAATTCAGAAACCGGGGAGGGTGGGGGGGAAATTCAGAAACTTGGGGGAGGGAAACCAAGCTGAAGCATCAGAACAGATGATGGTTATTGGGGGAAGAACTAGTGGAAGAAAAGGAAGACAACTTTAACACAACAATAACAAATAAAAATGTTTGTTGAATGGATGGAATGAATTGAAGGGAATTGAGGATGAGCTATAATAGAAGCCTGAAGTCCCAGATTTATCTCCCAGCGTCAATAATAAACCATGGACTTATTAAATGTCTGCTGTCCACTCATCACTGTGCTGAACTCCCCTCCTCACCTCTTAACCCAGCTTTGCCTCTAGCTTGTGTCCTATTTGATAAATGTCTCAATCTGAAAATGAAAATCATAGATGTGTGTGTGTGCTGAGAGATCAAATATATAAACACAATTGTCAGATCATATTTGACAATTGAATTTTGACCCACAAACTCTGCAGCAACCAGCTTGGGAAGCAAAACCACAACCTCTGAAGTAATCAGCCCAAAACAATCAGGACTGAGTCAACAATGGTCAGCTGTTTGAATCTTTGCTCTCACTTCAACTCAGGACCAGCCAGAGAAAACCAAATTCGCTCCCCAAACCAATTACACAGATGTCCCTCTTCTAGTCAGCTGTTCCACTCCTCTTTGCCAACAGCCTCCAATCAGAGTACCCTTGAAGCCTTCACTTTTTTTCCACTATAAAGCTTTCCTGCTCCCTAGCCTGCCAAATGCAAGTGATGGTGGCCGTCTCCTTTGCTATAGCAAGCTTGGAATCAGCCCCTGTTTGTTCTCATTTGGGTGGTCTTTATTTCCACAGTGCAGTCTCTTCCTTCTGCTCAGTTGAGCGCACTTAGGCCCCTACCCCTTGGCTATTCCTAGAAAGTTGAACCACTCTAGGTTAAGGTGAAGTGTGTTGCTGCAGCTTCAAGTTCTTAAATTAAATTCTGGGGAGTAAGTCCAGGAGATTTACTTTTAGAGAGATTTCAATGAATTCTTGGTTATTCTGAATTCTTTGGAAAATGGAGCTTTCTAGTTAACTGAACTTTCTGGTTGACTCAATCAAAGGGTCTGAATGCCCTCAAATATGGCCCTCACTGAACAGACCTTAATGATTCTTAAAGATGCAAATGGCATGTTATAATTTCACAAATGTTATTGTGAAAAGTCTTGAGTGCCACGCAAAATGAGTAGAAGTTGGATGGTGCCAGCTGAGGGGCTACACCCACCCAGGGGGCTATTTTTGAACTAAGTGCCTAACAGGAGCATGTTTTCTTATTATTTCTTGCTCATAGAATGGAATACAAACTGCTCTCATATACCATCACCACCGTGGGGTTCCCTGATTCTCTTGGTTGTTTAGATTGTGGATAAACAGGCTGTTGCTTGGTTACTGGGGAGAAAATCTGGAGGCAGCAGAGATGAGGAAAGCAGTGGGCCTGTAGAAAGAAGCCTCAGAAGAGGCTCCTGAGAGGTTGCTGTGCCCGTGAGACACTGGGACTACAGGATCTTCCACTTCTGTTAACTATGCAAGGTGGCAGTCACCAGTTCCAAAGCCCTGAGAAGACAATTTCCCTCAAAACAGCAAGAGGTTCTTCTGACTCTGCCCCACCCCCTGCCTTTTAGAATTCAAAATATCCTCTTCAAGTTATTTAGCTCTTTTCATAACTGTGTTTACACAAATTGAATAAATAAAATTTACTTAACATTTCAAGTTCAAGACCTTTGGCTGGTCACTGCATATTCTATGTTTGAATAAAATTTTGAGTTTGCACATCAGCAAGAATTGTGCCATGAAAATTTATTTACCACAAAGGCCAAAGGCTGTTCTCCTTGTCTACATCTCTCTTTACTTTCCCTTCTCTTCTCCTTCCCCTTGCCCCACCCATACTGAAATTCCTATCATTTCCCCAGCATACCCGTACCCTTCCTTGTCTGAGTCTTGCATACGCTGTTCCCACTACCTGGAATGCTCTCTCCTCTCAGTCCATCTAGTGTACCAAACAATCCTTTAAGACTAAATACAAGAGGGGGTTCTGGGAACAGAGCACACTAAGAAACACCAGGAATCTATCTTCGCACCTAGACAACAATTGCTTTGGCACAATCTGTCTGATGTACCTATTTTGGTACTCTGGAGTCTGTTCCAGGCTTGCAACTTCCAGAGGAAGGCTTGGATAGTAAATTGCAGTTAATTTTGGTCAATTTCAGTTCTTTGCACAGGAGCAGCTGCCCACCCTCCATCCCAGCCATGTGGTAGGCAGCTGCGCATATGTTCCTGGAGTAGCTTGCTGGAGCTGGAGTGAACAAAAAGGGTCCTGTCCTCCACATGTCAGGGGTCTGTGCTCTGATCGCCAATTGCTGTTTCTGATCACAGAGGCACAGACAAAGAGGTGGCCCAGCATTGTTGCTGTACCTCCCCTATCGTTGAAAGCCCCTACCCATCCAGCCGAAGTGACTTCAAGGGAATTTAAAAGGCTGGTCCCCTTCCCCCTTCATTTTTTTCTTTTTTATTTAAACATCTTTTTTAGAGTATAATTGCTTTACAATGGTGTGTTAGTTTCTGCTTTATAACAAAGTGAATCAGTTATACATATACATATGTCCCCATATCTCTTCCCTCTTGCATCTCCCTCCCTCCCACCCTCCCTATCCCACCCCTCTAGGTGGTCGCAAAGCACTGAGCTGATCTCCCTGTGCTATGCAGCTGCTTCCCACTAGCTATCTATTTTATGTTTGGTAGTGTATATATGTCCATGCCACTCTCTCACTTTGTCCCAGCTTACCCTTCCCCCTCCCCGTATCCTCAAGTCCATTCTCTACTAGGTCTGCATCTTTATTCCCGTCTTGCCCCTAGGTTCTTCTGACCATTTTTTTTTCTTTTTTTAGATTTCATATATATGTGTTAGCATACAGTATTTGTTTTTCTCTTTCTGACTTACCTCACTCTGTATGACAGTCTCTAGGTCCATCCACCTCACTACAAAAAACTCAGTTTCATTCCTTTTTATGACTAATATTCCATTGAATATATGTGCCACATCTTCTTTATCCATTCATTTGTTGATGAACACTTAGGTTGCTTCCATGTCCCATGTCCTGGCTATTGTAAATAGAGCTGCAATGAACATTTTGGTACCTGACTCTTTTTGAATTATGGTTTTCTCAGGGTATATGCCCAGTAGTGGGATTGCTGGGTCATATGGGAGTTCTATTTTTAGTTTTTTAAAGAACCTCCATACTGTCCTCCATAGTGGCTGTATCAATTTACATTCCCACCAACAGTGCAAGAGGGTTCCTTTTCTCCACACCCTCTCCAGCATTTATTGTTTGTAGATTTTTTGATGATGGCCATTCTGACTGGTGTGAGATGATATCTCATTGTAGTTTTGATTTGCATTTCTCTAATGATTAATGATGTTGAGCATTCTTTCATGTGTTTGTTGGCAATATTCTTTGGAGAAATGTCTATTTAGGTCTTCTGCCCATTTTTGGATTGGGTTGTTTGTTTTTTTGATATTGAGCTGCATGAGTTGCTTGTATGTTATGGAGATTAATCCTTTGTCAGTTGCTTCATTTGCAAATATTTTCTCCCATTCTGAGGGTTGCCTTTTTGTCTTGTTTCTGGTTTCCTTTGCTGTGCAAAAGATTTTAAGTTTCATTAGGTCCCATTTGTTTATTTTTGTTTTTATTTCCATTTCTCTAGGAGGTGGGTCAAAAAGGATCTTGCTGTGATTTATGTCATAGAGTGTTCTGCCTATGTTTTCCTCTAAGAGTTTGATGGTGTCTGGCCTTACATTTAGGTCTTTAATCCATTTTGAGTTTATATTTGTGTATGGTGTTAGGGAGTGTTCTAATTTCATTCTTTTACATGTAGTTGTCCAGTTTTCCCAGCACCACTTATTGAAGAGGCTGTCTTTTCTCCACTGTATATTCTTGCCTCCTTTATCAAATATAAGGTGACCATATGTGCGTGGGTTTCTCTCTGGGGTTTCTATCCTGTTCCATTGATTTATGTTTCTGGTTTTGTGCCAGTACCATACTGTCTTGATTACTGTAGCTTTGTAGTATAGTCTGAAGCCAGGGAGCCTGATTCCTTCAGCTCCGTTTTTCTTTCTCAAGATTGCTTTGGCTATTTGGGGTCTTTTGTGTTTCCATACAAATTGTGAAATTTTTTGTTCTATTTCTGTGAAAAATGCCCTTGGTAATTTGATAGGGATTGCATTGTATCTGTAGATTGCTTTGGGTAGTAGAGTCATTTTCACGATGTTGATTCTTCCAACCCAAGAACATGGTATATCTCTCCATCTATTTGTATCATCTTTAATTTCTTTCATCAGTGTCTTATAATTTTCTGCATACAGGTCTTTTGTCTCCTTAGGTAGGTTTATTCCTAGATATTTTATTCTTTTGGTTGCAATGGTAAATGTGAGTGTTTTCTGAATTTCACTTTCAGATTTTTCATCATTAGTGTATAGGAATGCAAGAGATTTCTGTGCATTAATTTTGTATCCTGCTACTTTACCAAATTCATTGATTAGTTCTAGTAGTTTTCTGGTAGCATCTTTAGGATTCTCTATGTATTGTATCATGTCATTTGCAAACAGTGACAGCTTTACTTCTTCTTTTCCAATTTGAATTCCTTTTATTTTTTTTTTCTCTGATAGCTGTGGCTAAAACTTCCAAAACTATGTTGAATAATAGTGGCGAGAGTGGGCAACCTTGTCTTGTTCCTGATCTTAGTGGAAGCGGTTTCAGCTTTTCACCATTGAGGACGATGTTGGCTGTGGGTTTGTCATATATGGTCTTTCTTATGTTGAGGAACGTTCCCTCTATGCCTACTTTCTGGAGGGTTTTTATCATAAATGGGTGTTGAATTTTGTCGAAAGCTTTTTCTGTATCTATTGAGATGATCATATGGTTTTTCCCCTTCACTTTGTTCATATGGTGTATCATGTTGATTGATTTGCGTATATTGAAGAATCCTTGCATTCCTGGGATAAACCCCACCTGATCATAGTGTATGATCCTTTTAATGTGCTGTTGGATTCTGTTTGCTAGTATTTTGTTGAGGATTTTTTGTTTGTTTGTTTGTTTGGGTTTTTTTGCAGTATGCGGGCCTCTCACTGTTGTGGCCTCTCCCGTTGCGGAGCACAGGCTCCGGACGCACAGGCTCAGCAGCCATGGCTTACGGGCCTAGCTGCTCCACGGCATGTGGAATCTTCCTGGACCAGGGCACGAACCCTTGTCCCCTGCATCGGCAGACGGACTCCCAACCACTGCGCCACCAGGGAAGCCCTTGTTGAGGATTTTTGCATCTTCATCAGTGATATTGGCCTGTGGTTTTCTTTCTTTGTGACATCTTTGTCTGGTTTTGGTATCAGAGTGATGGCAGCCTCATAGAATGAGTTTGGGTGTGTTCCTCCCTCTGCTATATTTTGGAAGAGTTTGAGAAGGATAGGTGTTAACTCTTCTCTAAATGTTAGATAGAATTAGCCTGTGAAGCCACCCTTCATTTTTTTCTGTTTTCCCTTTTGGGAGAGACGTTAAACACTAAGAAATTCAAAAACAACTGCATATGTGGGGAAAATTAGAAAGTGTGTTTGCCCAGGGAAAGACTCAGAAGAGACCTGAGAAGACCTTTAATTTATACCACAGGCTGGTCCTCAGCACAGAGACAACTTACAGCAATTTTAAAAAAGAACAGTAAACAAAACAATAACAAAAAAACAGCAAACCCTGGGGAAGGGGGAGAATCTGATTTGCAGAGTTACCCCATTATTAGATTCAAATGCCCAGTTTTCAACAACAAAAACAACAACAAAACCCAGAAGGCATACAAAGATCAGGAGAGTATGGCCTATTCGAAGGGGAAAAAAAAAATCAACAGAAACTTTTCCTGAAAAAAACCTAATGGCAGATATACTAGACAAAGACTTTAAAACACCTGTCTTAAAGATACCCAAAAAACTAAAGGAATATATGCAGAAAGTTAAGAAAATGATGTATTAATTGGAGATATCAATAAAGAGAGAGAAAACCTAAAAAGAAATAAAGAAATTCTGGAGCTATAAAGTACAGTAACAGAAATGAAAATTTCACTAGAGGGATTCAACAGCAGATTTGAGCAGGCAGAAGAAAGGTTCAGTGAACTTAATTATAGAACAATGGAAATTGCTTCCTTATACTTATGTCCTGGACACTGAGATGAGGGGAGACCAATAGATGGGGTGTCATGGCTCATGTGGGCAAAACAGGGCTGGAGACAGTCCCCTGAAATTCTCCCCAAAGTGGACCTGTTGAAGTGTGAAAATAACTGAGAGAGAGAAAGAGAGAGAGAGAAGAGAGAGAGAGGGAGAGAGAGAGAGAGAGAATGTGCTGTGGATGGACTTCCCCATGACAGGAAAGTGGCTGAATTCTTAAAGTACCAGGATGGTTAGTTTAATGCATCAACTTGGCTGTCCACGGCACCCAGATATTTGGTCAAACAATATTCTGGATGTTTCTGTGAGGGTGTTTTTGGATGAGACTAACATTTAAATTGGTGGACTTTGAGAAAAGCAGATTGCTTTCCATAATTTGAGTGGGCTTAATCTAATAACTTGAAGGCCTGAATAGAACAAAGACTGACCTCCTGTGAGTGAGAAGGAATTCTACCAGCGAATGGTCTTTGGAGTTGAACTGCAACCCTTGCCTGGGTCTCCAGCCTCCTGGCCTACCTTGCCGATTTTGAACTTGCAACTCCGTAATACGTGAGTCAGTTGTCAATTCCTTAAAATCTCTCTCTCTCTCTGTCTCTGTCTCTGCCTATGTCACTCTCTCTCTCAAAACACACACCCACACCCACACCCACATATATATACACATATATATATATATATACACACACACACACGTATCTCCACACATTGTTGGCTCTGTTTCTCTGGAGAAACCTAATTCAAGTATCTTCCATGCCAGGGAGTCTAGGTGGGAACCAATTAACCACAGAAGAATGTTAGGGGCTCTGTTCAAATGAATATTTGTCACTTCTTGGCAGACATGGAAAATTATCCAAGAGCAGGAAGCCAGTTCAGGATGCATCAGAGGACTCTCCCTGACTTCTTCCACTAATCCCTGACCCTATTAATTCATCTAGTGACTGATCCTTTCTACTGCCTGCATTTTCTCTCTCTTACTGCTACCACCCTAGTCTGAGCCATGCAGAGAAATTCCCAACCCATCACACAGGGCCCTCTATGGACTAACTGTTGCTAACTCCCAGCTTTTATCCCCGCCACTCCCAACATTGGCTCTGTGTGCTGGCTGCGAAGAACTCTTTGCCACTACTTTTATAATCCATGCTCTTTTATGCCTGTGTGTTTTTCAGTCATCTAACAAATCTCTAATGAACGTAGATTGACCTTGTGTTCAGCCCTATGCTAAAGGCTGACCCCATAGCACCAGGCCTCAGGAGCTCAGGGTCTAGGGGAAAAACAGGCATGGAAGCAGTAAAGTGTGACCATGGGTTGGCAGTGCCCCAAGAGAGATCCGTACAGACCATAGAGGAGAGGAAAGAAGCACGTGGTAAAGACACTTCGCAGACGGCAGGAACATCACAACTTCACACATGCTCTTCCCTCTGCTGCCTTGTACTTAGTCCCCAGTGAACTTACCCGGCAGCTGAGTATCATGTCAGCCCAGCTAAATATCATCTCTCTACTCAGTAGAGCTACTGTAGCCTCCACTGCTCTCTCCAGAGACCATTCACTGTTCCCTCTCCAGGGCTCCCTAACATTTCATAGTTACCGCTTTCCTCATTTATCACATTGAATAATACCTCCAAATACCACTTGTTGAGTGTTTACTCTGTGCTAGGCGTGTGCTCGCCCTGCAACCACCCTGTGTGGTATCTATCACCATTGGCTCAGAGGGGTTAAGTACCTGCTCAGCATCTCATGGCTCATGAGCTTAATCATTTAAAACCCCAGGGCTGAGCATCCTGCCTGACGAAGAGTAGTTAGTAAATTCAAATGGAACGACATTGTAAAAAGTTGCGCAGCTTTGCAAGCTCACTGGACTGGAATAAAATAAACTAGAGGTATTTGTCAGGGAAGTCTTCAGAAGCAGAGAGATTTTGTTTCTCTTTCACCACCACTGACGATTCTCACCGTCTGGGGACAGGGCCAGGGAGGGAAGCCGGATGGTCTCCCTCTTTGGTACAGGTCACAGCACCTTGCTGCCACTAGCCGACACGGCGTGGAACGCTGCAGCTCTGTAACGGCCATTTGGGAAGCTCTCCCTTCTGTGTGCCAGTTGGGGTCTCTGCTGGCTGGAGGTGGCCCTGCTGAAGGCCAGACATTTGCAGACAGGATTTACAAAGTTCTGAGCTTTTGTGATCTCACCCGCACGCCTGGCTGTGGGGCGCAGACTGTTTTTCCTAGGCTATCAGCTCTGGGGTGGTGGAAATTACACCAGACTTGGGCTCTGATGCCTGGGTCTGGTTCTCAGCCCTGCCACTTTGCAGCAAAATGACACTGAACCTCAGTTTCCTTTGCTGTAAAATGTAAATGATGATTGTTCCTCCCTCACAGGGTTGTTATGAGAAGTAAGACATTACACATGGGACGTGTTTTTAACTGCTTGTTGCTGTAACATGCGAGAGATTGTTAGTAACTCAAGGAAGCAAGAGTTCCTCAAGCCGCAGTCTCAGGGTGATGTACCCAGCATGGTGAGTACACACTTACTAGCAAATGCCAAGATGTCTAGACAACCCAGTCAGTTTATCTGAGTTTATTATTGACAGCCACACAACAGGGAAATTACTCGTTGAGCTGATTGGACCAGATTTGGTTATTTATAGAGGCCCTTTGGAACTAGCCCAGGATCTGGAAGCAGGCATTCTGGAAATGAATCCTAGATCCCCAATTTCTCTTTGTGTGAGCTAAGCGTTGTTTTCTCAGCTCTAAAACTGGGACTAAAATCTCTACTTTGTACGTGCCCTGTGACCCAGCAATCCTGCTCTTGGATTATAGCCAAGAGAAGTTCTCTTACAGGTGTATAAATAAGGGGACATGTTGGAGGATATTCATCATGGTGGTGTCTGTGGTAGTGGACAGCAAAGGGCTTGAAGGTTTTCACTGCCAGAGGAAAGGATGAGTAAACTGTGGTGGGTGCAGCTATAGGATTCTGAGAGCAGGTGCAAGCAATGAACTAGACGCACATACAGCAGCAGGGATGATTCTTCAAAACTGACTTGGGTAAAAACATAAGAGGCAGGACGTGTACCATGATACCACAGACATGAATAAAAACCAGAAGCACACACGAAACAAGAGAATATATTTTACAAGGATACATGCATATTTACAGAGCTATATCAAATGCACTAGAATGGATGCCTATGAGTGGAGATTAGTGGTGAGGGGGGAAATTGAAACCAGAAAAGAGCATTGCACAGACCAATGACAGTAATGGGCCATTAACCAAGAGGTATGATCAACTTGATTTCCTGCATCAAAAGTTTAAAAATATCCTTCCCTCAAGGTGTTGTCAGAATTATACACATTGTCCATAAGCACCCCTGGCACAGTGCTTGGCACATGGTAGGTGTTCCATCAGCTTTTTGTCTTTCACTCATTGAACACAAAATGTACCAAGTATCTACTTTGTGCTGGACATAGTACAAGGAGCTATGGAAGAGAGAGACTGTGTGTCTCTCGGGGACTTGAGATGGCAGAGGGGATGTGATAGCATCAGGAGGAGGGAACCCTCATCTGGGATAGCAGAGATCATGCTGTCAGAGCCCTTCGCTTTCCAAATTGAGGCTGAAAGAAGCGACTTGTTCAAGATCACACAGCAAATTACTGATGGAGTTCAGGGCAGCTATCCGGGTCTCCAGGGCCCTTTCCAGAGCATTAGCCAATCCAGCACCTCTGAATCCTAGACCACTGTGAGGCTTGTCACACCTTTTACCCCAATAGTCCTCCATGAGGCCCCTTCCTTGTTTAAACACCCAGCTCTGTGTGTGTGTGTGTGTGTGTGTGTGTGTGTGTGTGTGTGTTTAATGGAGAAGGGAATCAACAGAGTGTTTTTAAAATGCAGTTTGGTAGCTAAAACCTTTCAGGAGACAGAGTTGAAGCTCTAAGGAGTCAGCTTCCTGCTCTTCTTCTTCTGGGCTTGTCCAGCTGCTTGAGTGACTCTAGGTCAGAGGTTTCCAATCAGAAGCAACCTCGACCCCCAGCCCTCAAAGTTGGCCCTCAAATCTTCCCACCCAAATGCTACTCCAAGGAGAGGGAGAAGGGTCCCTATATTCCCCTTCTAGCCTTTATTATCCTTTTACTCATCCCTAAAATATCCTATTTCCCCCCCAGGTGACAGGTCCTCCAGAGGAGTAAGGAAGTCTCTGATGGAGCTCCGGACTCTGAGATTTGATGGAGGGGATGGGAGAACCCTGGGCTGGCTCACCCCACTCACATGGGGTGCTGTGTCTCGGGCAGCAAGTCCTTGTGAAGGCTCCAGGAAAGTGAGGAGGTGATCAGAGAAGCCCAGAGGAGGAGGGGTAGACATGGGAAAGGGGAAGGACCAGTCCCTGAAGACTCTGCCAACATCTTGCCAGCCTTGATTCACAGGGCTATAATAGCCTTTTTCTACAATTTTAGAAAAACTCAAAAGTTTTCCCACAGATTTCAAAATGAGATTGGCAAAGAATGGAATAACATACTGACTTTCCAGGACAAGCATGATCAGCTACGTGTCAGATATAAAGCGAGATGAAGAGGAAATAATTCTCTCGGGTACGGGAACTCGCCATCTCCTGGGAGTTCGGCACAGCCCTGAGCTGGGATAATGGCGGTGCTGAGGAGAAGCAGGATGGCTAACATTTAATAAGCACTCTCTCTGCCCCAGGCGCTGTGCTAAGCCCCTGCTAGATTATCTCCATTGAGATCTCACACAGCAACCCCATGAGCTGGGCACTGTCATGTGACCATTTTATAGATGAGGAGATAACATGCAGAGCTATGGATTGCCCAGGATCACAGGATTGGAACCCAGATTGTCTCACAGCAGAGTCCATGGCCCTAACTGCTAAACCAAACAGCAGCTAAGCCATAGTCTGGTCATTAGGGATCTCCCAGCAAATGGCTGAGAACGCGAGATAAACAAATCCTTTCCACTCAGGGCAGGAATCCAAGTGCCCATCATTCAGTGCTCATTTTCCCTTATATTTTTTAGGAAATGCATTCCGGGAAAACATCAGTCTATAGCCCCTGCAGCATACTTTTGCTTTCTGTATTCTCAGTATCACCGCTAATATTTTATGGCGTGCTCTCTGCGAATTGAACAGCAGGGGTTTTATCACATCTAACCTTCCTTCCCTCGTAACTGATTTCCAGCAATGTTTTTCAGAACTCTCAGCAGCACCACTGTTTATGGAATGTTTGGATAACATTATTATAAGATATTTAAAGAGATTTTAGAACACAAAAAGCAAATACAAGCTACCACGGTTACTCGAAGAAATTCTGGAGCGTGTGAACTGGAGGGTTGCTGGTTCACACAATTTTGACGGGACCCGGCAAGGATTTCTGTTTACCGGCTAAGGTGGCGCCACCATGTGGCAAGAATGTGAACACCGTCCACAATTGACTTGGATAGCCAGTCTTGGAAGTTGTGGGTCCTGATTGTTTTTAATTCAGGAGAGTTGCATTATTTTAAAGTTGTACACATAAAGTCAGGCTTT
This sequence comes from Delphinus delphis, assembly GCF_949987515.2. Classification (NCBI taxonomy): domain Eukaryota; kingdom Metazoa; phylum Chordata; class Mammalia; order Artiodactyla; family Delphinidae; genus Delphinus; species Delphinus delphis. Next base: position 44,129,136 of record NC_082683.1, read on the forward strand.
ATTAGCATCTCATATCACACCATTTCAAATTATCAGGGAGCCTCTAAAGTACAGTGTGGGTGACCTATAGATCATGGTTCAAGACTCCTCCTCCTGTCACTTTCAGCTGATTAAAGCCATGTGTAGTAGATGGAAATTCTGATAACCTAACATTAGGCGCATCATAGAGGGGCCTTGGTTGCACCCTATCTGGCAAGTCCTCAAAAATATGGTGACAGATCGACTTTAAATGGCACTCTGAAATTGAACCAAAGAACCTTGGGCTTTCTGGGCCAGAAGAATATGAATGACAATATGGGGACCCTTCGGGAAGGTACATGTTAACTGTGTGAATTTAGTCACAGTCACAAGCTTGTTTGACTCAGTAGGGTGTCTTTACGTATATGTGATTTGAGAACCCATCCTGGATAGATTTCATTGGTTAAACTCTTAAAGTTCTGGATCTTATGACCTATGCCTATGTCAAAGGATTGTTGTGAGGATTAGATGACATAACATTGGTACAGCACACAGCAGAGGGTGGCAGTCAATAATTTTCGGTTGCTTTTCCTTTTACTATTTGAAATGTGCTTTGTAAATTACAAAGTGACAAATGTCATTGACAAATACTTGTTTGTATGATGTAGGTGGAGCTGGTCCAGTGGAAGAGACCAGTGTTTCTTAAATGCTCGTGTACCTGCAAGTCATCTGAAGATCTTGTTAAAATGCAGTTTCTGGTTCAGTAGATCTGGGATGGAGCCTGAGAGTCTCCATTTCTAACAAGCTCGCAGGTGATTCCAGTCCACCAGCTGTGCTTGAATACCAAAGGTATAGAACAGTGATCTTAAGCAGACTGTACATTAGAATTACCTACTTGTAAAGTGTGGACTCTCAGCCCCAACACTAGATCTACTGAATCAGAATTTCCAAGGGTGGGGTTCAGGCATTTATAGTTTTAATAAGCGACCCAAATGGTGCTGGTGCTCAAAATCTTCTTAAATCTCTTCTCCAGACAATTCTGATTCGTTCAATCAGCTGATATTTGTTGAGCTTCTACTCTGTGCCATGCACTGAACTTGGTGAGGAGGACAAACCAAAGAACAGCAGCACAAAGCATATGATAAATGCTGGACACTGAGTGCTTTATATGGGACAGGGGGTGTGAGGGCTCAGCCAGACTGTTCAGTCAAGGGCAAGGAAGGCTTCTCCGTGGGAGGGGAAGTTAGGACTAAGTTTAAAAGATGAATGGGACCAAGTAAGAACAACAAGAAGACGTAACATGCTAGAAAAGACTTGGGTTTACCCATGGGAGGGGTAAGTAGCTAAGTTAGAGAAGAAATTAGGAACAAGATCATAAAGGGGTGCTAGGCTAAAGAGTTTGACCTTCATTATGAAGTCTAGGGGTTTTTTTGTTGTTGTTATTTGTTTTTTTTTTTGCGGTACGCGGGCCTCTCACCATTGTGGCCTCTCCCGTTGTGGAGCAACAGGATCCGGACGCGCAGGCCCAGCGGCCATGGCTCACGGGTGCAGCCGCTCCGCGGCATGTGGGATCTTCCCGGACCGGGGCACGAACCTGTGTCCCCTGCATCGGCAGGTGGACTATCAACCACTGTGCCACCAGGGAAGCCCAAGTCTAGGGTTTTAAGAAGTATCTGGCAAATAGCAAACACACAATAAATGTTAGCCCTCATCATTAGCATTATTAATTATTATTATTATTAATGTCAGTTTGTGGTTTAGAAAGATTATACTGACAGCATGATGGAGAGGACTGGAGGGGACCTAAACTGGAAACAGGACAGGTAGTCACAAACTATTACAGTAAAGCAGTGAAGGACTTGGTTCCTGCAATAATTTAAAAACTCATACCTTCATGAACTGTTGCAAATTCCTTTCACTTACAAACTTGAGAAGAAGTCAGTGTAAAGATTAGTCCAGTTTTATTAATAAAGGAAGCTGAGGATCTGAAATAAACTGACTTGTTTAAGGTCACATGACAAGTACATGGGAGCCCCTGGTCTATCTGACTTCCCTTCTGCTGCCCACAAGGTGCACCAGGCAGAAACCCTATAAGAACACTGGGAAGGTTAGGTTCATTCCTCTTAGTTGGTGTGTTGATTGGCCTGGCCTCGAAGGGACCCAGAGTTCAGTCCTTGCTGCCGTTAGCTCCATATTCCCAATTACGGAAATTGTGGGAAACTGGAGCTCCTAACACTAGGATTCTCAGACAGTTTTGAGAGGTACCCGGATGTGGCTTCCAACTTTTCCCAACATGGTCTTGAAGCTGATGGGATAATGGAAGCAAAGCAGCAATAGCAAAAGTACAGATATTGGAGCAGGTGGCAGAGGTGAGTGGTGAAGTTATCTTGACCCATCCTTCTCTTCTTTCTCAGTTTTTGTGTTTTTTTTGGCCGTGCCATGGGGGATTTTAGTTCCCTGACCAGGGATCGAACCTCACCCCCTGCATTGGAAGCCCGGAGTCTTAACCACTGGACCACAGGGAAGTCCCCTTGTCTTCTCTCTATTAAAGACATGCCCCTTCCTCCAATCCATTCCCTCTCATTTCCTCCAGGACATTCTCCATCAGTTAATTTCTACCTGTATTTAATCTCTGTCTTCCCATTGGCTCCTCCCTCTCAGCCTTCAAATTTGCTCCAGTCTTGCCCGTCTTTAAAGGGTCTCCCCATATCAGTCCTGCCATATTCTCAAGAAAGGTTGTGAGGAAAATAAAGAACTCTCATGCACTGTTGAAGAGAATGTAAACTGGTGCAGCCACTATGGAAAACAGTATGGAGGTTTCTCAAAATATTAAAAATAGAACTACCATTTGATCAAGCAATTCCACTTCTTTGTATATATCCAGAGGAAATGAAAACACTAATTTGAAACGGTATATGCACCCCTATGTTCATTGCAGCACTATTTACAATAGCCAAGATATGGAAACAACCTAAGTGTCCATAGATGGATGAATGGATAAAGAAGATGTGGCATATATATATATATATATATATATACACACACACACACACAATGCAGTAGTACTCAGTTATAAAAAAAAATGAAATCTTGCCATTTGAGACAACATGGATGGACCTAGAGGGTATTATGCTAAGTGAAATAAGTCAGAGAGAGAAAGACAAATACCATATGATCTCATTTATATGTGGAACCTAAAAAACTAAACAAAACAAAAAATCAAGCTCATAGATACAGAGAACAGATTGATGGTTGCCAGAGGGCAGGGGGTTGGGGGGTGGGCAAAATGGGTGAAGGGGGTCAGTAGCTACAATCTTCCAGTTATAAAATAAATGAGTCATGGGGATGTAATGTCCAGCATGATGGCTATACTTAATAATACTGTATTGCACATTTGAAGTTGCTAAGAGAATAAATCTTAAAAGTCTTCATCACAAGAAAAAAAAGATTTTTGTGACTATGTGTGGTGACTAATGGTAACGAGACTTATTGTGGTATTCATTTCATAGTGTATACAAATATCGAATCATTATGTTGTCCCCCCAGAAACTAACTTAATGTTATATATCAGTTACACCTCAATAAAAATGTTTATTGTTTTTAAGAACTTTTGTTTTGTAATTTTTTTTTTTTTTTTTTTTTTTTTTTTACTGTACGCAGGCCTCTCACTGTTGGGGCCTCTCCTGTTGCAGAGCACAGGCTCCAGACGTGCTGGCTCAGCGGTCATGGCTCACGGGCCCAGCTGCTCCGCGGCATGTGGGATCTTCCCGGACCGGGGCACGAACCCGTGTCCCCTGCATCGGCAGGCGGACTCTTAACCACTGCGCCACCAGGGAAGCCCAGAACTTTGGTTTTGAATAAGAATATTACTTAAACCTGTCCACCATGTTCTGCTTTTTCATAGTTAATTCGAAACAGAGCAGAACTCTGGGATTACTTTGATACAATTTATTCTTCAGAACTTTTCTCTAAGTAGAGGAACTTTCTTGACCCTTTCACTTGCTTGACACAGCAAAATATGGTGTTTCTGGTCCTCCAGTTCATGTTTATCCTTAATGTGATACAAGCCCCAGGGCCATACCAAGAAGAAAGAAGGCAAGCACCTACCCATGATAGGCCCTGTGCTAGAAACCTGGGTACATAAATGTAAACAAGATCTCTGCCTTGCGTAATGAATCATAATATAGTTCTGTTTTCCATATATAACAGTAAAATATTGTGAAAAGTGCTGTGGAATCAGAGGGAGAAACTTGTTCTTGTGGGAAGGAGGAAGGATGAGGATTGAGGAAGACATCATAGAGGTTGTGAGTTTTGAAGTGGGATTTGAAGGACGTTAGAGTGTACTAGGAAGAGCTGCATGGAAAAAATATTTCAGACAGTAGGCACAACTTAAAAAAAAAAAGCATGGAGTGAGGACAAGTTGTGGGAATGGTGAACAGTTCAGTGTTACTACAGCATAGGGTTCTTGGGGTGACATCATGGGAAGTGGAGAGCCAGGTGGGTACCAGAAAAAGGCCTTGGACACCCGTCTGAGGGGTTACATTTGTTGCTATTGGCCATGCACCTCCAGAAGTCTTTTGGGCCCTCTTCAGCTATTAGACTTGATGGGCACATTCCCTGGCCCTCTGTCTCTAGAATTGAGCCACTGCTCTTCGGTTAGGTTCACTGTTTCTTCCGGGTTCTCTGAACCCCTTAGCTCTACACAGCTCCTGATGTTTGCCTCAGGCTTCAAGGCTCTGAAAACTGTCTGGATTTGGAGTAAGCTTTTTCAGAAAGGATTTGATATTCTCCCTCTGGTCCTATACGCTACAGGCAAATGGCACTGATGTTTTAGACTTGGGTCTAAGCAGTGCTGTCTGTTCTTCCCTCAAGGGAGGAGGATTAGACATTCAGTATTTTTAAGTTTCACGTTCAGTTCTTAGGGATTTGTAGTCACCACTGAATGAGTGTGGGCTCATTAGTGATCTTCCTGTTCAACCAGGGGTTACCTAACTAGATGAGGACAGAGTTGAGACCAAAACTCAGATCTGACTCCCAGTCTAGTGATCTTTTCAGTGTGCTCCAGCTTCTGGCACTGCTTATTCAGTTATGGGACAGAGCAGATGTACTGGGCTACCTCAAACCCACAGGGCCACGAGTGAGAGCTGAAGCTAAGGGAAGGTCCTGTTCCTGGAATGGAATTCTGTACCTCAAGCCAGACAGCATGATTCTGTGTCTTTTGATACTTCCTTTTCTTCTGTAAAATGGGAGCAGAGCCTGCTTAATCCTAAACTGCAGCTGAAAGCAAGAATGGGAGTGTGGTGGGGTTGCTTTGTGATGGGTAAGGGCTGATAGGTGTCTCTATTCAAGTTGTATAATCTTAGAGTCGGAGTTGGAAGGAAACTTGGAGGTGATCTGTGGGGACAGGCAGCCTCATGGGGTCCACTGAGCATAGAAGGCTTCCTAGGGCCAGAGGCAGAGCTTCCTGTCTTTGGAAATGTTCAAACTGAGAAAGGATGTTCTAGCAGAAGGGATCCTGCTCTAAAAAGGGTTTTCTGCACAGAAGTGGTGGCTGGATGGGAGACTCCAATGGTTTCTGGCTTCTACACACATTTTCTCTATTATTATTATTTTTGCCGCGCCGCATAGCTTGCGGGATTTTAGTTCCCCCACCAGCGATTGAACCTGGTCCACGACAGTGAAAGCGCGGAGGTCCTAACCACTGGACCGCTAGGGAACTCCTGCACACATTTTCTCTAATACCGGCTCAAGTGAGCTCGAAGGGCAGCTCGACAGGGCTAATCACGGTATGTCAAAAACCTTCTGCTGGGCAAACTTGACGGGTGACTAGTTAACGACAGCAGCCACCATTTACTGCTTAGAGCGCCAGGAACCGTACACACCAAGTTGTTTCATTTCACATCTAGGAACGTGGGGGCTGGGTTCAGTGATCATACCTCTACTTCTCAGATGAGGAAACAGAGGTTTAAATTTTTTCCCACGATCTCCCAGGGACAGAGTCTGGACAAAATTTATCAGATTCCAAAAGTTTTTTCGGCTTCTCTTTTTCTCCAGTTCAGTTTCTATCTTGTTCCAAAACAGGAGAAGGGTGTGGCTTCGGAGCTCGGTTTCCTGCCGCCTAGAGAGCAGAAGAGAGACCAACAGACCCGGGAGGCGACGGCCGTCCCAGTCCCGCAGTGGGCTGGACCCTCTGAGCCTCGGTGGGCCTGTGGGCGGGCCTATTTGCGGGCGGACCCATCTGTGGGCGGGGCCCTCCGTGGGCGGGGCCAGAAGGCCGGAAGTTGTTCCGCGTACCGGCACAAACTGAACGCGAATCCCTGACGCAGCGTCCTGGGGCACTGAGGGCGGCGGCCTAGTCTCTGTAACCAGAGCTCCGCATTCTCCGCGTTCTCGCTGCTGCCGCCTTCCGGGACGATGGTGGCCGGCCTGCTGTTGCGCGCCTGGCCCCGGGGCCTTGCTTTTGGCCCGGGAGCCCTCAGTCGGCTCCTAAGCACAGGCTTCGACCCGGGCCAGTACCTGCAGCTGAGCATCGTGCCCACTATGCACTACCAGGACAGTCTGCCCAGGTGAGCCCGGCCTCCCGGTCCCCGCCGTCCACGCGAGCTGGGGTTCGGCCCCAGCCTCTCTCCAATCACTCACGCCTATTCTGCTGAACCCTCTTCCGCCTCTAAAGTTTTACCTGGGACGCTGCCGCATCCTCCAATCTGAAAATCCTGTGACTTTCAGGATCTCATGGTACTGGAACATCAGAATGCCCGAATTCTCTTCCAGAATCCCCCGCTCCCCCCAGCCATTGTTCTCTCAGATTTTCTCTCCTGAACTCTCCTCGAACTCCTACAAAAAACCGACTTCCAATCAAATATCTAATTGTCCCTCACATTTCTCCCTGAAAAACGTCCAACCTGCATATCGCCAACACTACCCTTAGCCCTCCAACTAGGTTGTCTCCCCGCATTCCTGCACAGAATATGGATCGGTCAATTCCTGATACATAATAGGTACTCTCCCTCAATTTCTCCCAGCACGCCACCTTTTTCACGCCTGTTACTCATAACCTCAGCCCCACTCCCCATGCCTCCAGTCCTCCTGTATTTTAGCACGCTATCCTCCCCCAGGGAGATTCAAGTATTCATCTTACCCTCCAAGTCCTCAGCATTCTAAGTCCAATCTTCACCTGGAAACCTTTCACCCCTACCAAACCTTCCTCAACACTCCTCCCACCCTCCTCCCTAACCCACTTTACTCCCTGCAACTTCAGCCCACCCTCACAGAATTCTAGGCGGCACCCTCAGTACCCCTCCCCAAATCTTCTTATTCACATTAGATACAGAGCCCACCCAAATTCTGTGCCTCCTCACCATAGCTACGCCCCCGCCCCCTTCTAAAACACTTCTCCCAGAATCTACTTCCCCTGTGAAACACAGCTCCCATACATCTTCCTTCTCCTTCCCTCATCCAGTATTTTCTTTAATTCAGCTTCCAGTTTGCCCAGTCTTTGAACTCCCAGCCTTACTCTAAGCTGCCAGGTCTCCTCCAATATTAGAAATGTCCCTAAATTCCTTCACCCCCTAAAACCAAACTTTAACTTCTCTACCTACTCACCAGTTAGTTCCTGGTGCCAAGTTCCAAATTTGTTTCACAGAGCCTTTTTACTTCCTTTCTCCCCAAGCTGCCATTAGGGATCTCCCTCCCAGTCCAGGGGCTGGAGACCCTACCCCATGAACAGAACAAAGATTGTCACAGGCATCAACCCCAACTACTAGGTTGCTGTTTTTCTCTACAGCTGGGAACCCCTTAACCCATTGTCCTCACTGCCCACCCCCATCCTCTCAGGAGTATCAGCTGAGGGATTCTTGTCAAATTACAATGTGCAAACATCTAAAACAAGTTAAAATGAGATTATCTAGCCCCAATCCCACTGTTTAAATTTGACAGGAGGATGGGGAAGAGAAAGAAAAAGTCTCTGTGCCTGTGAGATAAGCCATGACCTCTTGACTATGAGCTGAGCCAGTATGTGGGGGAAAGGTGAGGAATGACAGAGCCTGTCTTCACTTGCCAAGCCCAGCAACAGATGGCCTTTAACTTTCAGACAGTCCCGGGCCCCACCCAGGTGTAAGGTCAGAGGGGTTTTCTCCATTTTAGAATTGGAAAGCTGGGAAGAATATTAAGAATATCAAAGAATATCAAGATCATTTCCTCTAATCCACAGCACAGATATCTTGGAGCTACAAACAGTAGCGCTCATCACCCGTGTATAACTTTAAATGATGACTCCCTCTCCAGGCCTCCACCACCTCACCTGTAAGTTGGAAGTTAGATAAGATAAGATTCCTTTTATCTGAGATTCTGGAGAGGTAAAATGAATTGTCTTTCACACTCCTTTTGATGTCACACTTGGTGAAAAGCCCTGGCTTTGAAGTCTGGTAGAACTTAAGTTTCAGATTCTGGATCTGATACTCTTTCTGTATAGCTTCAGGCAATTCAGTCAACCTCTTTGAGCCCTAGTTCTTACCTGTAAGGTAGGAACAGAAAGCACAATTCATAGGGTTATTGTGAGGCTAGAGTGAGATAAGATGCCAAAATAGGGAACTGTCCTTATTAGTTGGCATGGGAAGGACTAGTCCCTTAGTATTAAGTGGTCCAATTGGATCTCCCTCCTTACCTCTTTCTTTTCCTATTATATCACTGCCTTTTAATCAAGTGGCTTTGGACTTGCTTTCCTCTAGGAACCTTTGCACTATCATTTGCTTGGTTTTTAGGTGTTATGTTTTTTTCTTTGCTCTTTTTCAGTGTAGTCAAATATACAAAACATAAAATTTACCATTTTAACTATTTTTAGGTGTACAGTTCAGTTAGGTTTTTTTTTTAGGGTTCTATTTATACACACTGAGCAGTTAATTTCAGAATATAAAAATGCAAGTCCGAAGCAGAGAAAGGGTGGAACAACCTGACCTACACATTCACATTATTAATTTGATAACCATTTATTAATAGGGATTTGGAGACCAGTCAGTCATGTTGAGGAGCTTACTGTATAGTGGGGGAGATTTAACAGGTAAACAGTTATGATATAATGGATAAGTAGCAAGCAGCATCTCATGGTGGTTACAGTCATGAGATAGGAGTCAGATTTGATTTTTTTAAATTAATTAATTAATTTATTTTTGGCTGTGTTGGGTCTTCGTTGCTGCACGCGGGCTTTCTCTAGTTGTGGCGAGTGGGGGCTACTCTTTGTTGCGGTGCGCGGGCTTCTCATTGCAGTGGCTTCTCTTGTTGCAGAGCACAGGTTCTAGGCATACGAGCTTCAGTAGTTGTGGCACGTGGGCTCAGTAGTTGTGGCTCGCGGGCTCTAGAGCTCAGGCTCAGTAGTTGTGTTGCATGGGCTTAGTTGCTCTGCAGCTTGTGGGATCTTCCCAGACCAGGGCTCGAACCTGTGTCCCCTGAATTGGCAGGTGGATTCTTAACCACTGCACCACCAGGGAAGTCCCGAAGCACAGAGTCTTAACTACTGAATTTCCAGGGAAGTCCCTCTGCCCATTTTTTAAGTCAGGTTGTTTATTTGATGTTGAATTGTATGAGCTGTTGATATATTTTGGACATTAGCCTCTTATTAGTCATATCATTTGCAAATATTTTCTCCTATTCAGTAGGTTGTCTTTTTTTTTTTTATTTTGGATGGTTTCCTTTGCTGTGCAAAATCTTTTAAATTTGATTAGGTCCCATTTGTTTTTGTTTTGTTTTGTTTTTGCTTTTGTTTCCTTTGCCTTTAGGAAACAGATCAAAAAAAATATTACTGTGATTCATGTCAAGGAGTGTTCTGCCAATGTTTTCTTTTAGGAGTTTTGTGGTTTCCAGTCTTACATTTAGCTCTTTAATCCATTTTTTAAAAATTTTATTTATTTATTTATTTGCGGTATGTGGGCCTCTCACTGTGTGGCCTCTCCCGTTGCAGAGCACAGGCTCCAGATGCGCAGGCTCAATGGCCATGGCTTATGGTCCCAGCCGCTCCGCGGCATGTGGGATCTTCCCGGACTGGGGCACGAGCCCGTGTCCCCTGCTTCGGCAGGCAGACTCTCAACCACTGCGCCACCAGGGAAGCCCTTTAATCCATTTTGAGTTTATTTTTGTGTATGGTTTGATAAAATATTCTAATTTCACTCTTTTACACATAGCTATTCCATTTTCTCAGCACCACTTAAGGAAGAGACTGTTTTTTCTCTATTGTATATTCTTGCCTCCTTTGTCATAGATTAATTGACCATAAGTGTGTGGTTTTATTTCTGGGCTCTCTCTTATGTTCCATTGATCTATGTGTCTGTTTTTGTGCCAGTACCATAGTGTTTTGATTATGCTAGCTTTGTAGTATGGTCTGAAGTCAGAGAATGTGATATCTCCAGCTCTCTTCTTCTTTTTCAAGATTGTTTTGGCTATTTGGGGGTCTTTTGTGTTTCCATACAAATTTTAAAATTATTTGTTCTAGTTCTGTGAAAAATGACATTGGTATTTTGATAGGGATTGCATTGAATCTGTAGATTGCTTTGGGTAGTATGGTCATTTTAATGATATTAATTCTTCCAGTCCATTAACAAGGTATATCTTTCCATCTGTTTGTGTCATCTTTGATTTCTTTCTTCAGTGTCTTATAGGTCTTTTACCTCTTTAGTTAGATTTATTCCTAGGTATTCATTTTGATGCGATTGTGAATGGGCTTGTTTCCTTAGTTTCTCCTCCTGATAGTTCATTGTTAGCATGTAGAGTGCAACAGATTTCTGTATATCAATTTTGTGTCCTGCAACTTTACTGAATTCATTGATGAGCTCTGGTAGTTTTTTAATAGTGTCTTTAGGATTTTCTATGACATAGTATCATGTCATCTGCAAACTCTGACAGTTTTGCTCCTTCCTTTTCAATTTGGATTCCTTTTATTTCTTTTTCTTGTCTGATTGTTGTGGCTAGGGCTTCCAATAGCATGTTGATTAAAGGAGCAAAAGTGGAATTCCTTGTCTGGTTCCTAATCTTAGAGGAAATGCTATCAGCTTTTCATCATTGAGTATGTGTTAGCTCTGGAGTTATCATATGTGACCTTTATTATGCTGTGTCTGTACTTACTTTGTGGGGAGTATTGTCATAAATAGATGTTGAATTTTGTCAAAAGCTTTTTCTGCATTTATTGAGATGATCGTAAGGCTTTTATTCTTCAATTGGCTGTTGTGATGTATTACATTGATTTGTGGATATTGAACCATCCTTGCGTCCCTGTGATAAATGCCACTTGATCAGGCTGCATGATCTTTTTATTGTATTGTTGGATTTGGTTTGCTAATATTTTACTGAGGATCTTTGCATCTATGTTCATTGGTGATATTGGCCTGTAATTTTCTTTTTGGTGTGGTATCTTTGTTTTTTGTATCACGATGATGCTGGCCTCTTATAATAAGTTTGGAAGCATTACATCCTCTGCAGTTTTTTTTGGAATAGTTTGAGATGGATGGGTGTTAACTGTTCTCCACGTGTTTGGTAGAATTCACCTGTGAAGCCACCTGGTCCAGGACTTTTGTTTGTTGGGAGTTTTTAAATTACTGATTAAATTTCATTACTGTTAATTGGTCTATTCATATTTTCTATTTCTTCCTGGTTCAGTCTTGGGAGATTGTACATTCCTAGGAATTTGTCCATTCCTTCTGGGTTGTCCATTTTATTGGAATATAGTTGTTCATAGTAATCTCCTTTGGTCCTTTGTATTTCTGTGGCATCAGTTGTAACTTTTCCTTTTTCATTTCTGATTTTATTAGTTTGGGCCCTCTCTCTTTTTTATTTGATGAGTCTGGCTTAAAGTTTATCAATTTTGTTTATCTTTTCAAAGAACCAGCTCTTATTTTCATTGATCTTTTATATTTTTTTTTAGTCTATTTCATTTACTTCTGCTCTGTTCCTTATGATTTCTTTCCCTTTACTAACTTAGTGTTTTGTTCTTTCACTAGTTCCTTTAGGTGTAAGTTTACATTGGTTATTTGAGATTTTTCTTGTTTCCTTAGGTAAGCTTATAGCATTATAAACTTCCCTCTTAGAACTGCTTTTGCTGCATCCCATGAAGTTTGAGTCATTGTGGGTTTTTTTCCATTTGTCTCCAGGTATTTTTTGTTTCCTTTTTGATTTCTTCAGTGATCCATTCGTTGTTTAGTAGTGTGTTGTTTAGCCTCCACATGTTTGTGTTTTTTGCAGTTTATTTCTTGTAGTTGATTTCTAGTCTCACAGCATTGTGGCTGGAAAAGATGCTTGATATGATTTCAGTTTTCTTAAATTTTCTGCGGCTTATTTTATGGCCTAGCTTGTTTTGTGACCTGTCCTGAAGAATGTTCCATGTGCACTTGGAACAGTGTATTCTACTGTTTGGGATAGATGTTTTTTATGTATCTATTAGGTTCTCTGGTCTAACGTGTAATTTAAGGCCAGTGTTTCCTTATTGATTTTTTGTCTTGATGATCTGTACATTGATGTAAGTGGGGTGTTAAACTCCCCTACTATTACTGTGTTACTGTCAGTTTCTCCATTTATGTCTGTTAATGTTTGCTTTATGTATTTAGGTGCTCCTATGTTGGGTGCATATATATATATATATATATATATATATATATATATATATATATATATTTTTTTTTTTTTGCGTTACGCGGGCCTCTCACTGTTGTGGCCTCTCCCGTTGTGGAGCACAGGCTCCGGACGCGCAGGCTCAGCTGCCATGGCTCACGGGCCCGGCCGCTCCGCGGCATGCGGGATCTTCCCGGACCGGGGCGCGAACCCGTGTCCCCTGCATCGGCAGGCGGACTCTCAACCACTGCGCCACCAGGGAAGCCCGGGTGCATATATATTTAAAATTATTATACTTTCTTCTTGGATTGATCCTTTGATCATTATGTAGTGTCCTTCTTTGTCTCTTGTAACCATCTTTGTCTTAAAGTCTGTTTTGTCTAATATAAGTATTGCTATCCCGGCTTTCTTTTGATTTCCATTAGTATAGGATATCTTTTTCCATCCCCTCAAATCAGTGTGTGTCTTTAGATCTGAAATGAATCTCTTGTAGGCAGCTTATATATGGGTCTTGTTTTTGTATCCATTCAGCTACTCTGTGTCTTTGAATGGAGCATTTAGTCCATTTACACTGAAAGTAATTATTGATATGTATATTCTTTTTTTAAACATAAGTTTATTGGTTTATTTATTTTTGGCTGTGTTGGGCCTTCGTTGCTGTGCACAGGCTTTCTCTAGTTGTGTCAAGTGAGGGCTACTCTTCATTGTGGTTCGCGGGCTTCTCATTGCGGTGGCTTCCCTTGTTGTGGAGCACGGCCTCTAGGCTCACGGGCTTCAGTAGTTGTGGCATGCAGGCTCAGTAGTTGTGGCTCGCGGGCTGTAGAGCGCAGCTTCAGTAGTTGTGGCGCACGGGCTTGGTTGCTCCATGGCATGTGGGATCTTCCTGGACCAGGGCTCAAACCCGTGTCCCCTGCATTGGCAGGCGGATTCTTAACCACTGAGCCACCAGGGAAGTCCCGATATGTATATTCTTATTGCCATTTTGTTCATTGTTTTGAGACTGTTTTTGTAGTTCTTTTTTGTTCCTTTATTAGTCCTTTTTCTCTTCTCTTGTGATTTGGTGACAATCTTTAGTCTTACCTTTGGGTTCCTTTCTCTTTTTTCTGCGTGTTATCAATTATAGATTTTTGGTTTGTGGTTACCATGAGATTTAAATATAGCCATCTGTGTATATACATGATTGTTTTTAGTTGCTGGTTTCTTAATTTCAAATGCATTTTAACAGCCCTGCATTTGTACTGTCCTTCCATATCATGATGACGGTTTTTGACATCATATTTTAGATCTACTTGTTTTGTGAATCCCTTAACTGCTTATTGTGGCTATAGATGATTTTACCAGTTTTTTCTTTTAACCTTCCTACTAGCTTTGTATGTGGTTGATGATCTAACTTTTTTGTATATTTGCCTTTACTGGTGAGCTTTTTCCTTTTCTAATCTTCATGTTTCTAGTTATGACCTTTTCTTTTTTGCTTAGAGAAGTCCCTTTAACATTTTTTGCAAAGCTGGTTTGGTGGTGCTGAACTCTTTTAGGTTTTGCTTGTTTGAAAAACTTTTGATCTCTCCATCAAATCTGAATGAGAGCCTTGCTGGGTAGAGTATTCTTGGTTGTAGGTTTTTCTTTTTTATCACTTTAAATATATCATGCCACTCCTTTCTGGCCTGCAGAGTCTGCTGAAAAGTCAGCTGATAATCTCATGGGAGTTCCCTTGTAAGTAACTTGTTGCTTTTCCCTTGCTGCTTTTAATATTTTCTCTTTATACTTAATTTTTACCATTTAATTACTATGTGCCTTGATGTGTTCCTCTTTGGGTTCATCCTGTATGAGACTCTTTGTGCTTCCTGGATTTGGATGTCTGTTTTCTTTCACATGTTAGGGACATTTTCAGCTATTATGTTTTCAAATATGTTCTCTGCCCCTTTCTCTGTCTCTTCTCCTTCTGGGATCCCTATAATGTGAATATTAGTACAGTTGATATTGTCCCAGAGGTCCCTTAAACCATCCTCATTGCTTTTCATTCTGTTTTCTTTTTTTTGTTCAGCATGAGTGATTTCCACTACCCTGTCTTCTAGCTCATGTGATCTGTTCCTCTGTATCATTTAGTCTCCCGTTGATTCCTTCTAGTGTATTTTTCATTTCAGTTAGTGTATTCTTCATCTCTGTTTGATTGTTCTTTATATTTTCTAAGTCTTTGTTATAAACGTCTAACTTCTTGCTCTGTGCATCCATTCTTCTCCTGAGTTCTATGATCGTCTTTACAGTCATTACCCTGAACTCTTTATCAGGTAGACTGCCTGTCTCCACTTCACTTAATTCTTCTTCTGGGGTTTTAGTTTGTTCCTTCATTTGGAACATGTTCCTTTGTCACTTCATTTTGCCTAACTTGCTGTTTTTATCTCTGTGTATCTGGTAGGTTGGTCATGTTTCCCAATCTTGGAGAAGTGGCCTTTTGTAAGAGATGTCCTATGTGTCCCAGTATTGCACTCCTCTTTTGTCACCAGAGCTACGTGCTCTAGAGGTGCCCCTAATGTGGACTGTGTGGGTCCTTCTCCTGTGGTAGGCTGACTACCATGGGCAGTCTGATAGGCTTGGTTGTCCCCTGGTCTGGTTGGTTGCCAGGCCCTGCCGTGTGCAGAGGCTGCTGGCTGCCAGTTGGCTGGGCCGGGTCACAAGGTGGTTGGCTGCAGAGCTCCGGGGGTCCCAGGGCTAGTACTGGCTCACTGGTGGGCAGAGTCAGCTCCTGGGGTCTGGCTGCAGGGCCCAGGGGGCCCAGAGGTTCCAGATCTGGTGCTGGACTGCTGGTGGATGGGGCTGGCTCCTGACACAGCTGGCTGCGGGGTCAAGGGTGTCCCGAAGTTTGTGTTGGCCTGCTGGTGGGTGAGGCCAGGGCCCAACCAGCCCCAGGGCAGGTGCTGCTGGCCTGCTGGAGTCTGAGCTGGGTCCTCCAGCTGAGGGGCTGTTGTTGCCCTGGGGCTGGTGTCCACCAGCTAGTGGGTAGGCTGGTCCTGAGGCTAGAGCAGGCTTACTGGTGGGCAGGTCAGGGATTTGAGGGCTGGTGCCTGCTCACTGGTGGGTGCATCTGGGTCCTGTGATCTCTGGCTGCAGGGCCCTGGGGGTCCTGGGTCTAGTGCCTGTGCACTGGTAAAATTCCTACTTTTAAAGTGTACAGTTCCATGGGGGAGGGTTATATAATCACAGCATTGTGCAGCTATCACCACTATCTAATTCATCGCCTCTCCCCGTCATTGCAGTCATTCCCCATTCCCCCAACACCCTTGGTAACCACCAGTCTACTTTCTGAAAAGTGACTTGTTTAAAATTGGAACTCGGGTTTGTTTGGCTTCAAAGCTTAGGCTTTTCCAGCATAGCACACTGTCCCTAAACAAAGAACGAATCCACAGTTGACAGGATTATGCCCCCTTGCATACCTTCAGTTTTCTTCCTCGTTGCCTGCTTGGAAGAGCCTGTGTAAGTGTCAGAGTTGATTCTGTCAGAGCAGGGGGGAATCACCGATGGAGTATCCAGTCAGAAGAGGGCAGAGGAGCCAGTCTTGAGAAAACTGGCACTTTTAGGGCAAGAGGACATAATGGAGGAAAACAGAATCAGAAGAAGATGTCAAAACCAACAGGATGGGAGAAGAGAATCTCTCCATCTTCTGCATCCTTAAAGGATCTCATGGTCTGCAGTCTGATGGGGAAGAGAGACATAAATACATAAATGCCTCTAAAAATGATAGAGAAGAATATAGGGTCCTGGGGTACATAGAGGGGTAAAGGAAGGTAATCAACTAATTCACTTAACACACATTGAGTACCTGTTCTGTGCCAGCCCACGTGCCAGTGGAGGTGAGAAAAGGGGATTCAGAGGAAGAATCCTAATGAGTGGTGAGCTCCCCTCTCTATACATCACCATAATCATGTGAGCCAACTCTGCATTTCTTCCCAGCTCCACATTCGGTGACATCATGTTGGTAGCTTGAACTTGGCCATGGTGGGAGATTTACAGAAATTGGTAAATGCTACAAATCAGGGCTTCACCCCCTACCCACCAGAGAGCTGGTTTACTAACCCAGCACTCCTTGGAGTGGATAACAGATGAGGATGGGGAGAAGGTGGTACAATTAGATTTGAGAGGAAAGAAACGTGTTTGATGTTGATGGCAGGTTGTGGAGGTTAGGAGGGTATCGGTCCTTCCTAGAAGTTGGGGAGTGGCTTTCTTTGAGGAGAAATCTGAAGGCAAGTGGTATTTACCTATAACCATATCAGAGAGATTAAGTGACAGAGCTGGGACTTAAGCCTAGGTCTGATTCTAAATGTCCTTGTCTTTTCACCATCAGTAGTTCTTATACTTTTAGACTTCACAGATCAGTAAAATTATAGGGGAAAATACTGTTATCAACATTATTTCTTAAAAAAAAAAGACCTTTAATGACTCTCACCCTAAAAGGGGGGGGTGGGACAATCTCAGAATTAAGAACAGACTTTTCATGTAAGCAAATTTAGCTTTGTGAAAAGCTCACTGTACTGTCCATGTTTGTTTTATTTCCTTGTGAACCAGTAACTTCACAACTATGGCCATCTTCTGCAAGTATCAGATAATCCAGTGATATGGACTATGTTGTTATTTGACATTTACAACGAGGGTATTTTATAGAAGGCAAAAATATAGACTTGGTAAGTTTAGCATATTCATTAAGTGATCTTTGATAATTTTTATAGAAAACAGGTGACTTTGTATCCATGATAATAATTTTTTTGTAGAATCTATACTGCCTTAATTTAGTTCCATTGAGAAAATTCAGTTTGTTGTGCTAATAACTCCAAAATAAATCATCACTCTGAAAACTTACTTTACCCCACTAAAGTAAGCTCAAGCTAGAGTTAACACTCCAGAATCTTTTGAATAAGGACTGCTTTTATAAAACTGCCATTGCCTCTAATTTAGAATTGTTTAAAAAGAAGGTAAATTTTCCTTAATGTCCCTACTGTATCAAAACAAAGTCTTGAGAAAGGTAAGTAGGTAACTTTGTACTTATGAGATAGCTGAGCTAGTGTTAGGGATTTTCTGCATAAGTCCATGTAAGGGGACCTACAGTGTTACAGTGTTGTGAATGGTTACTCAGTGCAGCCTAAGTCCATGATGGCTGTAAATTCAGATTTGTTTTTTGACATTGTATTTTGGATAAACATGCATTGAAAAATAAACTGAAGAACTACAGTGTATCTTATTAGTAAGGTCTTAAACTGTGTTTTATGGATAACTTTCAGTTTTCCTAAATGGCTGCTATATTTAGATATTTTGAATGTATCAGTGTTCATTTTGAGTTGGCAGAGGTAACCTAACAAACTTGGATTAAGTTTTGGTACTAGGGGATATATCTTTCAGTAAAATTATTAACATGAAAAAAAAAAGTATGCCTCACAACATACCCCTGGTGTTTTCATTTCACTGTGGACCTGTAACTTCATTGCCATAGCTGTCATTGGGAATCCACCGGTAGAGAATGATGAGTAAGTAAGCACAGAGGAAGATTTGGTTCTTCCTCACAGGACTCCTGGTGAGCTGGGCATGGCTTGATGGTCGATCCCATGGTTGGCTGGCCCATTGGACAGACCTGTGTTTCCCTTTTGTATGATTCTCTGTCATAAAATACACTAGAAAATTTAAAAATAGAAGTTTTTTTTCATCTTGGGAGAGAAAAAGACAGTCGTTCAAACTAAGGGTAGAAATAAAATCAGTGCCAGTACAGGGTTAACACAGGTATTATAACAGTGACAGGAAACAGGAATTTTGGGGCAGCTTCTGCTTCCCCATTTTGAATCTGTTAGTGTGTTTACTAATTCAGCTTATGAAATTCATCATTAATACATTAAAAAGTTATTATTTTACTTTAAAAAAAGAGCTACCAATTATACTTAAATTCATCTATTCTCATTTGTAAGTGGCTTCCTTTTGTTGTTTGTTTTTTTTGGAAAGAAGTTAATTATCCAGTAATTATTGGTTAGTTTGGGTTGGGAAGCTAGTTAACCTCTTCCACAGATTGTCACCCTTACACTTGACCTTACTTTCTTCCCAGGCTGCCTATTCCCAAACTTGAAGACACCGTTAGGAGATACCTCAGTGCGCAGAAGCCTCTCTTGGATGATGGCCAGTTCAGGTAAAAGCTGAGAACCCTGAATGGCCATGGATGGGTGGCTCAGGGGAGGCTGGCAAGTGCCGGGGAACCAAGTTTCAGGGAGTGTCTGTGATTTGATTGGGTCACCAGGCACCTAGGACCTGGTCTTTACGTTTGCAAGTTCAGGAAATAGATTTTTCACTCATGAAGGGCTGACCAGGCCCTGAGGTGAGAGTCTCTTTAACTAGACTCAACAGGCAATGGTTTATAAGCCAGAATGCCAAATTTGTGCTATCTTGGTGGGTGTTACCTGGTTGGCTAGCTGGTACCAGTCATTTACTGGGGGCGTGTGCTCTTGGTAGGGAGGTTCATTAAGGAGAGCATGTGGCAGACGAGAAGTTTGCTTGGTGAGCATATGTACTGGGTTGGATAGTGTGCCCTCCAAATTCATTCCCTTTTGAGAACCTCGTTATGTGACCTTATTTGGAAATAGGGTAGTTGCAGATGTAATTAATTAAGATGAGGTCATACTGGAGAGAGCTGAGTCCTTAATCCAATATGATTGGTATATTTATAAGAAGAGGAGAGACACAGAGACAGCCATGTGAGGACAGAGGCAGATTACAGTGGATTAACAAGCCAAGGAATGCCAAGGATACCTGGTAACACCAGAAGCTAAGAGAAAGTCCTGGAACAGATTCTCCACTGGAGTCTTCAGAGAGAATATGGTCTTGTCAGCACCTTGATTCTGTACTTCTAGCCTCCAGAACTGTGAGAGAATAAGTTTCTGTTGTCTTAAGCCATCCAGTCTGTGGTACTTTGTTATGGCAGTCCTAGGAAACTAATTCAGTATGGAATTGGAAAATAATATTGGATATTGTTAAAAAGCGGATTCCATCAAGCTCTTGTATCCTGGTATAGTACTCTTTTTCCACAATGGGAATTTGTCGTGCAAATAACTGGCCTTCTCATTAGAATCACAGAGTCCTTCAATGGACAGTGCTGGGAAAAAAAAGATGAACCATTCATAATGTAGTCCTCTGCTTTTAAATATTCCACATTAGTCACTTGAAGCTTCTATTGACACGGTAATGATGTAATAGCTACCTGCTACTAAGTATTATGTTTCAAACTATCCTAAATCCTTAGCTCTTATAAATATTTTAAAAATCATGTAAGGTGGTATATTATCTCTATTTTACATATAGAGAAACTGAGACTGAGAGAGATCAAGTAACTTGTCCACGGTTATACAGTTTGAAAGTAACAGAGCTAGAATTCAAACTTAGCTCTTCTTGGCTCCAAAGCTTATATCATTTTCTCCATGCCTCCTAGATTACACATTATTTTATGAGATGTGGATTCATCTTCCTAATCAATCATTTTAAGATATCCTAGATTTATCTGTTTAGATTGATTCCTGTTCTTCTGACCAGAGGTACTTTCTGATCTCAGTCCCTGGTTCTAGGGATATGCTATTGGGGACCCAAAGTTCTGTGATGAGTTCTTGGCCATGAATCTAAAAATCGTCTATTCCCCAGCCGCATAGCACAGGGAGATCAGCTCAGTGCTCTGTAACCACCTAGAGGGGTAGGATAGGGAGGGTGGGAGGGAGACGCAAGAGGGAGGAGATATGGGGATATATGTATATGTATAGCTGATTCACTTTGTTATAAAAGCAGAAACTAACACACCATTGTAAAGTAATTATACTCCAATAAAGATGTTAAAAAATAATAATAATAAATAAATAAAAATCATCTATTCCCTGCCATGGTTTGACTCTATCTTTTTTTGAACATTTCAGGAAAACGGAACAATTGTGTAAGAGTTTTGAAAATGGGATTGGAAAAGAACTGCACAAGCAGCTGGTCGCTCAGGACAAGCAGAATAAACATACGAGCTACATTTCAGGTGGGTAGGCAAGGCTGTGGGCTTGATATTTCCAGAGCCCTCTGTAATTGAAAGCAAGTCATCTTCTCTCCTGTTTTAATCTCACAGATATTTTTGGTGAGACCAGCACTGAAGTGTTATCTCATCCTCTCTTCCTGAGGTAAACATTAAGGTTGAGTGAGTTCATCCTCCACTGAGGTGCTGCCTGGAGTCCATGCTCAAGAGCAGTAGCTTGCCTGCTTTGTAGGTGGGATCAAGACAGAACCTAATCATTGGTTCTCTCTGTAAAGGATGCAGGATTTAGTCCTATGTCCTGTGTGTATCATTCTAGGTCCTTCACGGTCTGGCCCAACTGCCCGATCCAGCCTCATCTCTTACCATCCTCCCTGACACACCCATGCTTCAGCAAAGCTGAACAACTCCTTCCCTCAACCCGTTAGTCTTTCATTCTTCTGTGCCTTTATCCATGTTGTTCGCCCCACCATTTTTTACCTGGCAAATTCTTCCTTTAAGACCCAGTTAGGGTGGTTATGAGAAGTTCAGAACAGGGGCTAGGCAAAATGGGAGATGGGGATCAAAAGGTACAAACTTCCAGTTATAAAATAAGTCAGTCCTGGGGATGTAATGTATAACCTGGTGACTATAGTTAATAATACTGTATTGTATATTTGAAAGTTGCTGTGAGTATAGATTTTAAAGCTTCTCATAAGAAAAAAAATTTTCTACGTATGTATGGTGATGGATGTCAGCTAGACTTATTGTGCTGAGCATTTTGCAGTATATACAAATATCAAATCATTATGTTGTACACTTGAAACTAATATAATGTTATATGTCAATTACATCTCAATTAAGAAAAAGAAAAAAAAAAGATCGAGTAGGATGATTTTTCTATGAAATCTTTCAGCCCTTCTTCCCATTCAGAGTTGGTTGCTTTCACCTCTGTTCCCACAGCACTTCTTTTAACTCAGTTTATATTTTTAATAAGGTTATACATGCATATAGTTTAAAGAATCAGATAGTTTTCTCAGGCTTGTTAGGAGAAACAGAAATTTCCTGACCTTGCCCTAATTTCTCACTTCTCATTTTCCCCCATTCTCTAAATTACTGACTCATATTAATGCATCTTTTGTAGTTTTAGGCATTATCTATTGATGTCTCACTGTAAAAGATTAGGATTTAGCAGTCTCTTATATCCTCACCACATTTCTATCCCCTCATTGTCGCAGTATAGTTATTTGTAATTTTCGTTTGCTCAATACCTAGTGTTTACACTATTATAATCATGTAAACACTATTGTCAGCTGAATTGTGTAGCACATTGGAATTGTTTTTCCTTTCCCATATGAACTTTGTTTTCTCTGAAGTTAATAATTCTACTTTCTTTTGCTTTCTATGTGCTTAATAATTTACCTGGGATTTTTTTTTTTTTAATTCTCATCTTCCTTCCTAGTCTGTCTCGAATTTGCTTTTTGCTGGTTTGTTTTACCCTCTTTTCTTTCTTCAGATGTTTCATAATCCTTCTCTGTTGTCTTAGATCTGAATGAGATATTTAAAAGTTGTGGCAAGCTCTGTAGATGAGGGCGTGCTTGTCAGTCACAGCTTCACTGTAATGTGATCAGCTAAACCATTTCCTCGGGGTGCCCCTAATGTTGGTGTCTTTGGGTTAGACTCCCAGGGAAGGCTTTTCCGGTAAACTGCCAAAAGGTATTTTCCTGTTTGCTGCTGTCGTAGGAGTGGGATAAGGGAAGAAGGCTTGAGCTCTCATGTGTAACTTATGTCTCCCAATTTTACTTTCTCCAGTGAATAAAACTTAAGTCTCCTATTTGGAGAGGGGAGGGAATCTGGGGTGTGGGGTGGGGGTTTAATTGAATAGCCCTTCAACCAGATATATCTAGGCTGCTACTTCCTGAGCCCTCTGGGGGTTCTGCTGTGTAAATCATACTGTTTCTTGGCTTTCTCTGCTGCCAGGTTAGGGTTGGCGTCCTTGAATTGGCTAGAGAGCTTTCCAATTTCTAATATTTGTTCTTTTCTTGTCTCTCATTCTCTTTGCCTTATTGGTTTCTGTCTCTTTAAATTCTTTTACTGAACGGATCAGAGGCATAAATTCATGTCTTCTTTTGTCAAATACGTCTTGCCCCCATTTTAATGCATTGCATTATGTTTTAATTCTATTTGTCTCCTTCATCAGAGTTCTTCTGAATTAAAGTCCATGCCCTATTCCTCTCTATATCCCCTGGGCCAGGGCCTGGCACAGCACTGATTCGCAAGGAATGAAGGGACCAACAAATGAATAATAGATAAATTCATGTCCATTAATCCTTTCCCAATACTTTATATGTAAAAACTATTTCTTTGAATCAAAGATAGGCTATATTTGATTAGGAAGTTCCTAATCCTACCAGGAACTTCCCTTGAAAACACATTTTATGATAAGATACTGCCTCTGGAATTTTTACAAGCAAAACATCCACAGGAATACAGAGGGCTAGTTGGAGTGATTCACTCGCACTGATAGTTATTTCTAATTGCTTTTCAAGCATTTCCTAAAAGAGGGAGTGCAGTAATGTACATAGTACACAGAATGATGGTGAAGACTTTCTGCCATATTAGGGAGACAGTCAGGTGTGAATGTTGTCCCTGAAAGGAGATGAAGCATGAGAAACCTAAGCTGAGGGGGTGGGAATTAACAACTATTCTATTTCAGCATGAATGCCAGTGAGGTATTATTGTTTTTTATTTCTGTAAGTGTCAAAAAAGGAAACGGAATGAGGAAGAAAAAGTAATTAATAAACATTAGGGAAATGTAAATCAAAACCACAATGATGGTTACCCACCAGAATGGCTCCAATCAAATAAGACTTACAGTAACAATAACAAATGCTGCTGAGGATGTGGAGAAATTGGAACCCTTGTATACTGCTGGTGGTAATGGTTCAACCACTTTGTTTTTTTTTAAAATTTATTTATTTTATTTATTTATTTTTGGCTGCGTTGGTTTTTTGTTGCTGCGCGCGGGCTTTTTCTAGTTGCAGCGAGCGGGGGCTACTCTTCGTTGTGCACGTGCTTCTCATTGCGGTGGCTTCTCTTGTTGCGGAGCACGGGCTCTAGGCACGCGGGCTTCAGTAGTTGTGGCTTGCGGCTCTAGAGCACAGGCTCAGTAGTTGTGGCGCACAGGCTTAGTTGCTCCATGGCATGTGGGATCTTCCCGGCCCAGGGCTCGAACCCGTGTCCCCTGCATTGGCAGGTGGATTCTTAACCACTGCGCCACCAGGGAAGCCCTGGTTCAGCCACTTTGTAAGGCACCCTGGCAGGTTAAACATAGAGTTCAGTCCAAGATGGCGGAGTAGAAGGACGTGGAGCTCACCTCCTCCCACAAATACATCAGAAACACATCTACATGTGGAACAGTTCTCACGGAACATCTACTGAAAGCTTGCAGAAGATCTCATACAACCAAAGCTGCAAGAAAGATCCTCATGTAACTGGGTAGGATGAACGGAAAAGGGAGAAGAGGATGTGGGACAGGACCTGTGCTCCTGGGAGGGAGCGGTGAAAGAGGACAGCTTCCCTCACCCTGAGAATATCCTTCACTGGCTGGGAGGTCCACCAGGACAGATAGGGAGCTTCAGAGGCTGGAGAGGAGAGTGTGGGAGCTGGCTTGCCACCCTGCAGGGCAGAGATACACCAACATAGATGGTTCTGGCCATGTTGCCACATTTCTGAGCCCAAGACGTGTGCCTGCTGGTGTGTGCCGTGACTGGGTGCTGAAACTCAGGTTTCAGAGACAGACCCAGGGAGAGGACACGGTTTGGCTGTGGGGAGACATCCCAAAGGGCCTGGAGTGTGACCCAGGCTGCAACTGGGGGTGCACACAGGATGGAGCATGGGTCTGCCATAGGAGCCCCATTGTCAACACACGAGGGGAGGGGGTGGGCCTGCCATAGCAGCCTCACTGTCAGCATGCTCACAGCAGGGTGTGACTCCAATCACCACAGATGCTGTGAACTTTGTGGGTGGCACACATGAAGGCGGGCCTGAAATCTGAGCTTATCGCTGGCGATCCCACTGCAGGTGCTGGGTTGTAGCTTTGGCAGGTTGCCGCTCTGGGAGATTTTGGGTTCAGGACTGCACGTGCCTGCCTGGGGGCTGTCTGAGCTGATTACCAGCAGTCCCACTGTGGGTGCAGGGAGGTGGCCCCAGTGGGTTCTCACTATGGTGGATTTGGGACCAGAACCATGCATGCCTGAAGGCCATCTGGGTCGATTGTAGGCGGGCTCAGGGAACACAACTCCAGTGGGTTTATGAAGCAACCACTTTGTGAGTGCACCTGCACGCTTAAGGGACCTCAGGTTACCAGAGCCCCCAAGCAAAGGTGTCCCCTAAAGGCAGTGCCAGGCAATAGTGGTCTTTGTGGGTGCTCACACCAGGTGGCAGGCAGCATCACAGAATCGCACGTCCTGGCAGACAGTTCCTGGGGAGAAACATGCAGCAGCTCCTTTCCCAGAGGGAGTGCTCCAGTCCCGCCTACTTCACACCACAGCTTAAAACCAGATCTGGGGACTTCTACTACAACAACTGGGGAGCAGACCCTTTCCCTCTGCCGGGCTGTGACATCCACAAAGCAAAGAGGAGGCCCCACCCAACATCCAGTGCGGGCTCCGGTCACCGCAACACCAAACACACCCCCTATCAAGGGTACAAGGGCCACCCTGAGGAAAGAGATGGCAAGCATCCATACCAAAAATAGCCCTCACACGAGAAATTTTGGATTCAAGCAGGCTACACAGGGACACTCCCACATAAAAACAGCCCTTCAAGACCACAGTAGATAACTCTTTCTCCTAAATTCACAGTCGGAGAAATATAAGAAAAATGAAAAAGCAGAGGAATTAACTCCCAATCAAAAGAATAAGAGAAATCCCCTGAAAGAACAATGAAACAGATGACCTCTCCAGTCTACCAGACCACAAGTTCAAAAAGGAAGTAATAAAAATGCTGAAGGAATTAAGAAAAGCTATTGTTAGAAATTCAGATCATTGTAACAAGGAACTAGAAACTACAAAGAGGAGCTAATCAAAATTACACCACTCAATTGCCAAGATGAAAACAAAGCTAAAGGCAATAAATAGCAAACTAAATAATGCAGAAGAATGAATAAGTGATCTGGAAGATAGAATAGTGGAAATCACCCAATCAGAACAGCAGACAAAGACAAATTAAAAAAAGTGAAAGCAACATACAAGATCTATGGGATAACGTAAAGCATGCCAATCTACACATAATAGGAATCCTAGAAGCAGAAGAAAGAGAAAAGGGGATCGAAAATGTACTTGAAAAAATTATGGCTGAAAACTTCCCAGACCTAAAGAAGGAAACAGATTTCCAGGCACAGGAAGCACAGAGGGTCCCAAACAAAATGAACCCAAACAGACCTACTCTAAGACATATCATAATTAAAATGCCAAAAGTTAAAGAGAGAATTCTAAAAGTAGCAAGAGAAAAACAAATAGGCAGTTACAAGGGAACCCTCATAAGGCTATCAGTTGATTTCTCTACAGAAATTTTGCAGGCCGGAAGGGAGTGGCAAGATATATTCAAAGTCCTGAAAGGGAAAAACCTGCAACCTAGGATACTCTACTCAGCAAGATTATCATTTAGAATAGAAGGAGAGAGAAAGAATTTCTCAGACAAGGAAAAACTAAAGGAATACAGGAATACTAAACCTATCTTAAACTAAATATTGAAAGGTCTTCTCTAAATGGAAAAGAAGCAAGAATCTATAGGAAAGAGAAAACAACAGTAGAAGAGGTAAGTATATAAAAGGATTAAAGCTCACTGAAATAAGTCAGTACATAGGTTTAAAATTTTTTTTAATTGTATGAAAGCGATTACAACTACAGTGTTCAGCAAAAGAATAAACATGAAGATGTAAAATGAGACATCAAATCACAAAATGTGGGAGAGGGGAGTAAGAAAATATAGATCTTTTAGAATGTGTTAGAGCTTATATGACTACCAGTCTAGAGCAAATAGATTTAGTGATGGGTTAACATACTTGAAAATCAGAGTAACCACAAATCAAAATCATATTTAAAATATTCACAAAAAAAAAACAAAAAGAAAAAAGGTACTCAAGCATAATACAAAAGAAAACCACAAAAGGAAAAACAAAAAGAAGAAACAAAGAAGATGTACAAAATCAACTGAAAAACAAGGTTTAAAATGACTATAAATACATACTTATCAATAATTACTTTAAATGTCAATGGACAAAAGGCTCTGATCAAAAGACGTAGAGTGGCAGACAAGACAAGAACCTACAGTATGCTGCCTACAGTAGACCCACTTAAGGGCAAAGAACACATATGGATTGAAAGTGAGGGGATGGAAAAAATATTTCATGCAAGTGGAAATGACAAGAAAGCAGGGATAGCAATACTTAAATCAGACAAAATAGACTTTAAAACAAGGTCATAAAGAAAGATAAAGAAGGACACTGTATAATGATAAAAGGATCAATACAAGAAGAGGATATTACATTCGTTATCCTATATGCTTTCAATATAGGAGCACCTAAATACATAAAACAAATACTAACAGACATAAAGGGAGAATTGATGGGAATACAATAATAGTAGGAGACTTTAACACCCCACTGACGTCAATGGACAGATCTTCCAGACAGAAGATCAGTAATGCAACAGAGACTCTAAATGACACAATAGAACAGATTTAATTGATATCTTCAGGACATTACATCCAAAAAAACCAGAATACATTCTTTTCAAGTGCACATGGAATGTTGAAGAGGAGGGAACACTCCCAAAGTCATCCTATGAAGCCACCATCATCCTGATACTAAAACCAGACAAAGACATTATCAAAAAAGAAAATTACAGGCCAATATCTTTGATGAATATGGATATAAAAATCCTCAACAAAATATTAGCACACCAAAGTCAACAATGCATAAAAAAGATCATACACCGTGATCAAGTTGGATGCATCCCAGGGTCACAAGGGTGGTTCAGATATGCAAGTCAATCATGTGATACACCACATCAACAAGAGAAAAGACAAAGACCATACGATCATCTCAGTAGATGCAGAAAAAAACATTTGATAAAATTCAACATTCATTCATGATAAAAACTCTTACCAAAGTGGGTATAGAGGGAACATATCACAATATAATAAAAGTTATTTATGACAAACCCACAGCCAATATACTACTCAACAGTGAAACGCTAAAAGCCTTCCCACTAAATTCTGGAACAAGACAAGGATGCCCACTCTTACCACTTCTATTCAACATAGTATTGGCAGTCCTAGCCACAGCAATCAGATAAGAAAAAGAAATAAAAGGTATCTAAATTGGAAGGGAAGAGGTAAAATTGTCATTATATGTAGATGACAGGATACTCTATATAGAAAACCCTAAAGACTCCCAAACACAGAAACTATTAGAACTGATAAACGAATTCAGTAAGGTAGAAGGATACAAGATTAACATAGAGAAATCAGTTGCATTTCTTTACACTAACAATGAAATATCAGGAAGACAAAGTAAAAAAACAATCCCTTTCAAAATTGTGTCCAAAAAAAGTGAAATACCTAGGAATAAACCTGACCGAAGAGATGAAAGACTTATATGCTGAGAACTATGAAAACATTGATAAAGGAAATTGAAGGTGATTCAAAGAAATGAAAAGAAATACCATGCTCTTGGATTAGAAGAATTAATATAGTTAAAATGGCCATACTACCCAAAGCAATCTACAGATTTAACATGATCTGTATCAGATTACCCATGACATTTTTCACAGAACTAAAACAAATAATCCTAAAATTTACATGGAACCACAAAAGACCCAGAATTGCCAAAGTAATCCTGAGGAAAAAGAACACAGCTAGAGGCATAATCTTCCCAGACTTCAGGCAATACTACAAAGGTACAGTAATGTAAACAGCATGGTATTGGCACAAAAACAGACATATGGATCAGTGGAACAGAATAGAGAGCCCAGAAATAAATCTACACACCTACAGTCAATTAATCTACAACAGAGTAGGCAAGAATATACAATGGAGAAAAGACAGCCTCTTCAATAAGTGGTGCTGGGAAAACTGGACAGCTACATGTAAAAGAATGAAATTAGAACATTCTAACACCATACACAAAAATAAGCTCAAAATGGATTAAAGACCTAAATGTAAGACTAGATACTATAAAATTCCTAGAGGAAAGCATAGGAAGAAGATTCTTTGACATAAACCACAGCAATATTTTTTTAGATCTGTCTCCTAGAGTGATGGAAATAAAAGCAAAAATAAATGATTGGGACCTAATTAAACTTAAAAGATTTTGCACAGCAAAGGAAACCATAAACAAAATGAGAAGATAACCTGCGGAATGGGAGAAAATTTTTGCAAATGATGTGACCAACAAGGGATTAGTCTCCAAAATTTACAAAGAGCTCATACAGTTCAGTATCAAAAAACAAACAACCCAATCAAAAAATGGTCAGAATGGGACTTCCCTGGTGGCACAGTGGTTAAGAGTCTGCCTGCCAATGCAGGGGACACGGGTTCGATCCCTGGTCTGGGAAGATCCTACATGCTGTGGAGCGGCTGGGCCCGTGTGCCACAACTACTGAAGGCCACATGCCTAGAGCCCATGCTCTGCAACAAGAGAAGCCACCGCAATGAAGAGTAGCCCTGCTTGATGCAACTAGAAGAAGCCCGCACGCAGCAGCGAAGACCCAACGCAGCCAAAAATAAATTTATAAATAAATAAATAAATTGTATATCTTAAAAAAAAAAAGGGGGCAGAAGACCTAAATAGACATTTCTCCAAAGAAGATATACAGGTGGCCAACAGACACATGAAAAGATGCTCAGCATTGCTAATTATTAGAAAAATACAAATCAAAACTACAATGAGGTATTACCTCACACCAGTCAAAATAGTCATCATCAAAAAGTCTACAAATAAATGCTGGAGATAGTGTGGAGAAAAGGGACTGTTGGTGGGAATGTAAATAGGTGCAATATGGAGAACAGTATGGAGGTTCCTTAAAAAACTAAAAATAGAGTTACCATATGATCCAGCAATCCCACTCCTGGGCATATATCCGGAGAAAACTCTAATTCGAAAAGAGACATGCTCCCCAATGTTCATAGCTGCACTATTTACAGTAGCCAAGACATGGAAGCAACCTAACTGTCCATAGACAGATGAATGGATAAAGAAGATGTGGTATATATATATGATGGAATATTACTCAGCCATTAAAAAATGAAATAATGCCATTTGCAGCAACATGGATGGACCTAGAGATTATCATATAAACTGAAGTAAGTGAGACAAAGACAGCCATCATATATCACTTATGTGTGGAACCTAAAATATGATACAGATGAACTTATTTCCAAAACATGTTTGAAACAGACTCACAGACATAGAAAACAAACTTATGGTTGCCAAAGGGGGAAAGGTTGGCGTGGGGGAGGGATAAATTAGGAGTTTGGAATTAACAGAGACACACTAATATATCTAAAATAGATAAACAACAAGGATTTAACTGTATAGCACAGGGAACTATATTCAGTATCTTGTAATAATCTATAATAGAAAAGAATCTGAAAAAGGCTAGGTATATGTATATGTATAACTGAATCACTTTGCTGTACACCTGAAACTAACACAACATTGTAAATCAACTGTACTTCAATAAAAAAAGAAAAAATTAATAAAAAGTCAAACAATTTCAGTCAAAAAAAGGGGGGTTAAACATAGACTTACCATATGACCTAGCAATTCCACTCCTAGCTATATCCCCCAAGAGGACTGAGAACATATGTCCACATGAAAATTTGTACATACCAGCATTATTCAAAATAACCAGTAAGTGGAAACAACCCAAATGTCCATCTACAAATGAATGGATAAACAAAATGTGGTACATTATTGGAACATTATTTAGCAATAAAAAGAAATGAAGACTGATATATGCTATAGCATGGATGAACTGTCAAAACATTATTGTAAGTGATAGAAGTCAGATGCAAAAGACCACATATTATATGATCCCATTTACCATTTATGAATTATTGCAGAGGAAAAAAATAATCAGAAAATTCCATCCTCTGGAGGTTAATGTCACTTCTTCTGAATATGCTTGATTTTTTTTTTTCTTTCTCAAATTTTATCTTTAGGAACTGCATTAACTCTTTATTGTTCTTTTTTAATTTTTATTTTTTAGGTCCCTGGTTTGATATGTACTTAACTGCTCGAGACCCAGTTGTCCTGAACTTTAATCCATTTATGTCATTCAACCCTGACCCAAAGTCCGAGTACAATGACCAGCTCACCCGGGCAACCAACATGACTGTCTCTGCCATCCGGTTTCTGAAGACACTTCGGGCTGACCTTTTGGAACCAGAAGTGTTCCACTTGAACCCTGCCAAAAGTGACACTGATACCTTCAAGAGACTCATACGCTTTGTGCCTTCCTCTCTGTCCTGGTATGGCGCCTACTTGGTCAATGCATATCCCCTGGATATGTCCCAGTATTTTCGGCTTTTCAATTCCACTCGTTTACCCAAACCCAGTCGAGATGAACTCTTCACTGATGACAAGGCCAGACACCTCCTGGTCCTAAGAAAAGGACACTTCTATGTCTTTGATGTCCTGGATCAAAATGGGAACATTGTGAGCGCCTCAGAAATCCAGGCTCATCTGAAGTACATTCTCTCAGACAGTAGCCTGGCCCCCGAGTTTCCACTGTCATATCTGACCAGTGAGAACCGGGACATCTGGGCAGAGCTCAGACAGAAGCTGGTGAGTGGTGGCAACGAGGAGACCCTGAGGAAAGTGGACTCTGCTGTATTCTGTCTCTGCCTAGATGACTTCCCCATTAAGGACCTTGTCCACTTGTCCCACAACATGCTGCACGGTGACGGCACAAACCGCTGGTTTGATAAATCCTTTAACCTCATTATAGCCAAGGATGGCACTGCTGCTATCCACTTTGAGCATGCTTGGGGCGATGGTGTTGCAGTGCTCAGGTTTTTTAATGAAGTGTTTAAAGACAGCACTCAGGCCCCTGCTATCACTCCACGGAGCCAGCCAGCTAACACTGACTCTTCTGTCGCCGTACAAAAACTCAACTTCAAGCTGAATGATGCTTTAAAGACTGGCATCAGCGCTGCTAAGGAAAAATTTGATGCCACCATGAAAACCCTCACCATTGACTACATCCAGTTTCAGAGAGGAGGCAAAGAATTCCTGAAGAAGCAGAAGCTGAGCCCTGACTCGGTGGCTCAGCTGGCCTTCCAGATGGCCCTCCTGCAACAGTACGGGCAGACAGTGGCCACCTATGAGTCCTGTAGCACTGCAGCATTCAAGCACGGCCGCACCGAGACCATCCGCCCGGCCTCCATCTTCACAAAGAGGTGCTCTGAGGCCTTTGTCAGGGAGCCCTCCAAGCACAGCGCTGGAGAGCTTCAGCAGATGATAGCCAAGTGCTCCACGTACCACAACCAGCTGACCAAAGAAGCAGCGATGGGTGAGACAGGGTTTGGGGAGCATGCCCTTAGGTCTTGCTGCCCTCAGCACTGGGGTAAGCCTCAGCACTATCCTACCCCACATCTGATTTCCACCTCTTCACTAGGTTTAATCCACCTGCCAACTGATTATTATTTTTTTCTACCTTAGCAGTCCAAACAGCCAGACTAGCCATTAGGGTTCAGAATATTCTCTCCTCTTAAGCAAGGATGGGGAAATGCATCCAACTTCGTCCTCATTTAAGGTCACTTTCAGCCATGTTACATACTCTCTTCCTATTATTTATTGGTCATCAGACTCACTTTTGACAACGTAGGATTTCTAAGCCCACGGCCCCTCTTACTTCACTTCAGTTGAAGTGTATTGGTTGCCTGTAAATAGGCCAACTCAGAAGCTCTTCCCAACCTAAGTGTCATCTTTCTTTGCCTCTTCATAGTAAAATTCGAGACCTAGAAAGGACCTGGAGGATCACACAGTCCAGTTCCTTCATGTAGCCAAAGTCCGGGAACTGAAAGGGCCCTCCAAGACATTCTAGTCTCATCCTTCTCTAATTTTATAAGTATGAAACTGAGACCACTGGCTCAGGGTCACGCAGCAAATTATCAGGAAAGCGGAGATTAGGACCCTGGTCAAATACCCCTTCCATTTTGTTCCACTGACTCAGTCTTGTCTTTTACACTTGATTTGGACTTTGGCTTTTACCTTAGTTTTTGAGTCCATAGTGTGTTCTCCACGTACTTTTCTTGACTGTTTGACTAAACTGATTCAATTTCAAAATTTTAAAAATCATGTTCATTTTAGGCTGATTTTTAGCTCAGCTGTTCACAGCTTTTTAAAAAGGAATATTCTAGAATGAACTGAGCCAGAGGTTAGCAAGCCGGAGGTGTGCATGCAGAGATAAACAAACCCTTCTTCCACTCTCAAGGGTGCTGTGAAGGTGCTCCTACCATGGGTCGGAGGTTTTACCAAGTGAGGTCCCTTTCAGTTCTGAGATTCTTAGACTCTGGTTTTCCATTTTGTCTCTGACAGGCCAGGGCTTTGATCGACACTTGTTTGCTCTGCGGTACCTGGGAGCAGCCAAAGGGATTGACCTGCCCGAGCTATACCTGGACCCTGCATATAGGCAGATAAACCACAACATCCTGTCCACGAGCACGTTGAGCAGCCCAGCAGTGAACATCGGCGGCTTTGCCCCCGTGGTCCCTGATGGTTTTGGCATTGCGTATGCTGTTCATGACAACTGGATAGGCTGCAACGTCTCTGCCTACCAAGGCCGCAACGCCCACGAGTTTCTCCAGTGTGTGGAGAAGGCCTTAGAAGGCATGTTTGATGCCTTAGAAGGCAAAGCCATCAAATCTTAACTTCTGGGTGGATGAAAAGCCTCTGTTCCTTCATCAACATGAAAATTGGGGCCTCTGTAACCAGTAGGCACTGTTCTGTGACTAATGAAACTAATTGTGAGGTGCCTGAGCACCAGTGCTATAAGGTTTGAGCTTTAAAACCGTGGTTTTAAAGCTAAACATGTAATTTCCAAGTGGAACTAGATCAGAACTAAAGATAATGTGAGATTTCAATTTTAAGGACATTTGATCAGGAGGTAAGACTTAGAAAATAACTCAGGTGTATTTATTGTTGAAGCAGAAATAAAATGCAATTCATGCTTAGAGGTGGTTCCTCTTAGGTTTTGGGTTTTTTTGTTTTTGTTTTGAATTGTTTAACCTCGTTGCCTAATCCCCACAAAGAACTTTCCAGTAGTAAGTTCAGGTGATGGTAAGTTCATATTGGCTCCTGGCTCTTCGGGTCATGGTAGGAAATGCTCTTTTATCTTTCCTGTAAACTTGCTTCTCTCTCCTGGGATATCCTTTGTTTAAAAAACCTCTTCATTTTTCTAAGGAGTAAACCACTACTGCTCGATTCTGATAGTCCTGCTGCAATAAAGGGTTATATCCATGGATTTAGGGAGTTCTATATCACTGTTCTTCCAGCCAAATGAAGATTAATAACTGGTGTGTATTTATTTTTACCAGTTGAATCTTGTGTGCTAATTATGGAATAAGGTAGAATTATTGCTCTATACATTTTGCACTTGAAACCTCTCCATTGAGTGAGCACAGAATTTATTGTTAGAACATCACCGCTCTAACAATTTATTGTTAGAATACTGCTGTAATGTGAAAAGGAAGCGTGTTCTCTTTTGTTTTTGAAAAGGAAGGGTTTTTGTTTGTGTTTAGTTTTACCTGCGTTTCTAGTGGCTTGCCCAGCAAGTTACTGGACAGCTGGGTTGAATTCTGGTATGAGCCAGTCACAAAGCTCTTCCAATGCATTATCTCATTTAATCCTCCTTACAGTTCATGTAAACACTCCTGCACGTTTTCTTAGCCGACCCTGTCCATCCTTTGCTCATTAACCATTTAGTGAATACCCAGCAGGTCCCAGGTCCTCCATACTCCATGGTTTGATAGGAGAGAGGCATTTGTGGCTGCCAATGCACATAAACATATGCTGCTCTCATTCAGGAACCGTGATCAGGAATGCCTGAACTCTGGTATCTTGGTTCTACCATGTCCTCACTTTATGACTATAGGCAAGTTCTTTTGCCTTTCTGGTCTGTGAGTTCCATTGTAAAATGGGGATAATTCCTGTAGCATGGGGATGTCATGAGAATTAGCTGTAACGATATAGGTAAAGCACCTGGCATACAGCTGAAGCTGAGCCTGTGTTTTCTTGTTCTGTGATGTCTTGCTGCCGCTGTTCCATTCCTTATTGAAGTGCTGACCCCTCTTGGATAGCAAGTTCCCCATAGCAGGAGCTCTTAAGACCGAAGCATCAATTGAAGCTTGGTGGAAAAGTATATTTCATGCTTACGTTCAGGTGGATGTACCCTTGGGCAGTACATCTTGGGTGCGAGCAGTCCCTTAAAGGGGAACTGCTGGCCTGTCCCAGTGTTCAGCATTCCTGTTTACAACTTCCTCCACCCCTCCTGATCTTGGATTCATGCTATGAAGGGTTCTACGAGGTAGCTAGGATGGCAAAAACAGTTATTAAGTCTCAATCCAGTTGGAGCTCACACACAGGTCTTGCACATTTGTACAGAACTCAACTATTTGTAAAGCATCAGCCAATTTGATCCCCTCAGCTCTGAAATAGACAGAAGTTATCCCCATTTTCCATACAAAAGATGGACAGGTTGGGGGAGCTTGATAACATGTAGGATTAGGACCAGCTCTCTTGATTCCTTGTCCAGTGCTTTTTTTCCTATATTTGTTTGTCTAGGCTTCCGGTAATTAGACCTTAAATTAGCTGGCCTCCCAACTCAGGAGGATGAGTTTTGTTAAATTAATACCTGTTGCTCCTGACCCTCAAGCAGCTCCCATGTGGAGTTTCCCACGGTGCTTCGGGAAGCCAGCAAGCTCTGTCCTGGTGGCTCTTTTCCATGACTCCTGAACAAGTGTGGCACATCTCCAGATCCGCAGTCACACCAGCCTCTCTGGAAGTTATCTGCTACTCTTTGAGGTACCTCCAGGATCCCCAGGGTGAGTTTCGTGGATACTATGTAGGTTACATTTTTTATTTTTATTTTTTTTAATTTTCTTTTTTTTTTTTTTGCGGTACGCGGGCCTCTCACTGTTGTAGCCTCTCCCGTCGCGGAGCACAGGCTCCGGACGCGCAGGCTCAGTGGCCACGACTCATGGGCCCAGCCGCTCCGCGGCATGTGGGATCCTCCCGGACTGGGGCACGAACCCGTGTCCCCTGCATCGGCAGGCGGACTCCCAACCACTGCGCCACCAGGGAAGCCCAAGTTTACATTTTTAAAAAGACAGCTTTATTGAGCTATACTTCCCATACCATACATTTCACTTATTTAAAGTATGTCATTCTGTCATTTTTAGCATATTCACAGAGTTGTGCAACCATCACCACAATCAATTTTAGAACATTTTCGTCTCCAGTAGAAAGGCTGTACCGATTAACAGTCACTCTCCTTTTCCCTCAGCCCTCTAACTTCCCCCAAATCCTAGACAAAACCATAATCTACTTTCTGTCTCTATAGCTTTTTCTATTCTGGACATTTCATATAAATGGAATCATATAATATGTGGCCTTTTGCTTAGCATAATGTTTTCAAGATTTATCCATGTTCCAGAACCTGTCAGTGCTTATCTTCTTTTTATTGCTGAATACTATTCCAGTATATAGATGGATCACATTTTATTTATTCATTGATCAGTTGATAGTCAGTTGGGTTTTTTCCACTTTTTAGCTATTACGAATAATGCTGCTATGAACATTTGTGTATAAGTCTTTGTGTTGACATATGTTTTCATTTCTCTGGGGTATTTACCTAGGAGTGGAATTGCTGGGTCACGTAGTAACTCTGTGTTTAATCATTTAAGAAACTGCCAGGATATTCTCCAAAGCGGTTGCACCATTTTACATTCCCACCAGCAGAGTGTGAATGTTCCAGCTTCTCCACATCCTCACCAACACTTGTTTTCATCTATTTGGATTATAGCCATTCTGGTGAGTGTGAAGTGGAATCTCATTGTGGGTTTTATTAGCGTATGTTTTAAATTAGACCACCTCGAACATATTTTCCAAATCTAGTGACACCTATCCAATTATCTTCATGTGACAGAATAACTGACAAAAAAGGAATGGGAGCCAGGATTGGAGGAGGTGGACATGAGACAGTGGCGTAGGTGCTGAAAGGGAGAGAGTTTAGGGTGTTTCAGGAGACACAGCTGGGGCTTGATAAACAAAGAGATGCAGGGAGCCTCCAGCAGAGACTAGAGCTCGGGGGACTACTTGAGCGGAATTGGTTCCAAGTATATCTTCTTTCTGGGAATCTTCCATTGTAAAGAAGACAGGGCCACTGAATAAGCAGAATCACATTTGGTATTTATGATATTAAGTGGAAAACAGTTAAATATAATCTTAATGCTGCTAGGATTATAGCCATATGAAAACATGTCTGTCTGTAGATAGGCCCTGAAAGAGAACAGGGGAAAATAAACACACTTCTGTTAGGGAGCTAGGATGGTGGGGTTTAAGAAAATGTTTATTTCTTTTTCTTTTTTCCTTTATTGATATCATACTGTTTGTGCAACACCAAGTTGTTAGGCAAGAACCAAAAAAAATTCACGTTAGCAGCCCCCACTTCCTTACCAGCCGTCCTCGAGCCTCGTGCTTCAGCCACACTAAGCCTCCCATTGGTCTCAGACATGTCTGAGCTTCACTGTGACTCTGTACCTTGCAAATGCCATCCTCCATCCTCAGAATGCCCTTGGCTCCAGCACATCCTCTGCCAAATTAGTCCTTGTTCTTTTTAGCCCAGCTCAAATGTCCCCTCCCACGAAGCCACGCTCATGGGGTCTCCCGGAAGAATGCGTCATCCCTTCCTCCATATTCCGCTTTGGCTTCTGTTTCGGCCAGCGAGGGGCCTGACACATAATGTGTTATTTCTGGAGACTGCATTGTTCCCTCCTGGCACCCGCACCTTTGCAAGGTGACTTTGTAGCGCCTCCTGTCAAGAGGCGGAGCCTATTTCTCCCCTCCTAACTGGCCTCTAGACTCCACTCATTCCCTCCAGTCCATTCTCCTCACTGTAGCCAGTGATTTTTTTCATGTACAAGTCTGATCATATCCCTGCTTAAAATTCCTCAGTGGTTTTCCATTAACTTGGAAAACAGTCCATACTCCTCAGTGTGACAGTTGCGGCCTTGATGGAGCTGGCCCTGCTCATCTTTTCAGACCCACCTCTCTTAACAGCTTACCCTGAGGAAGTTGCCTCTACTTGGAGCATAAGCCCCTCTCCACCTTTTCAGCTATCTTCTGCTCAACCTTCAGGTTCAGATAGACTGCACCTCCTCTCACCCCACCCCTCTGAGGCTGAGTTAGTTGGTGCCCCTCCTGTGTATGCCCAGAGCATCCTGACAATCTAACCTTTATCGCAGTGCTTTTCAGTTTCTGCAGCTGTCTCCATTACTAGATTGTGGCTCTATTCCCTGTGCTGTACAATACGTCCTTGTAGCTTATTTTATATATGCTAGTTTGTATATCTTAATCCCCTACCCCTATCTTGTCCCTCCCCCTTTCCCTCGCCCCACTGGTAACCAATTAGTTTGTTTTCTATATCTGTGAATCTGTTTCTTTTTTGTTAAATTCACTAGTTTGTTTTATTTTTAAAATTCCTTGTATAAGTGATATCATATAGTACTTGTCTTTCTCTTTGACTTACTTCACTAAGCACAATACCCAAGTCCATCCATGTTGTTGCAAACGGCAAAATTTCATTTTTTTCCTTGTTCTTTTTTGTGTGTGTATCTGTTATAGATTTTTGGTTTGTGGTTACCATGAGGTTTATACATAGCAATCTTTATGTATACGTGATTGTTTTTAGTTGCTGATCTCTTAATTTCAAATGAATTTTAATACCCCTGCATTTGTACTTTCCTCCTATCGTGATGACTGTCTTTGACATCATATTTTACATCTAATTGTTTTGTGTATCCCTTAACTACTTATTGTGGATATAGATGATTTTGCCACTTTTTTCTTTTAACCTGCCTACTGGCTTTGTGTGCGGATGATTTCCTACATTTATAGTATATTTGCCTTTACTGGTGAGCTTTTTCCTTTCGTAATTTTCATGTTTCTATTTGTGGCCTTCTCTTTTTCACTTAGAGTTCCTATAACATTTCTTGTAAAGCTGGTTTGGTGTTTCTGAAATTTTGCTTTTGATCTCCCCATAAAATCTGAATGAGAGCCTTGCTGGGTACAGTATTCTTGGTTGCAGGATTTTTCCCTTTCATCACTTTAAATGTATCATGTTGCTCCCTTCTGGCTTGCAGAGTTTCTGCTGAAAAGTCAGCTGATAGACTTATGGGAATTCCCAGGTATGTTATTCCTTTCTTTTTGCTTTCCCCTTTCTGTTTGGAATAGTCTCTCTTTATCTTTAATTTTTGCCATTTTAATTACAGTGTGTCTTGGTATGTTCCTCTTTGGGTTAATCCTGTATGGGACTCTCTGTGCTTCCTGGACTTGGATGACTGTTTCCTTTCCCAGATTAGGGAAGTTTTCAGCTATTATCTCTTCAAATGTGTTCTCTGCCTCCTTTCTCTCTGTCTTCTCCTTCTGGGACTCCTGTAATGTGAATGTTAGTATGCTTGATGTTGTCCCAGAGGTCTCTTAAAACTGTCCTCATTTCTTTTCATTCTGTTTTCTTTTTCCTTTTAGCATCAGTGATTTCCACTACCCTGTCTTCCAGCTCACTGATCTGTTCCTCTGCATCATTTGGTCTACTTTTGATTCCCCTTGGTGTATGTTTCATTTCAGTTATTGTATTTTTCATCTCTGTTTGGTTCTTTATATTTTCTAACTCTTTGTTAAAAACTTCTAACTTTTGCTCTGTGCATCCATTCTTCTCCCGAGTTCTTTGATCATATTTATGATGACTATCCTGAACTCTTTCTTGGGTAGATCGGCACTCTCCACTTCACTTAGTTCTTCTTCTTAGCTTTTACCTTGGTCCTTCATCTGGAACATGTTCTTCTGTTGCCTTACTTTGCTTAAATTGCTGTTTGTATTTTTATGTTTCGTGTAGGTTAGTTGTTTCCTGACCTTGGAGAAGTGGCCTTTTATAGACGTCCTTTGTGTCCCAGCACCCCACTCCCCTCTTGTCCCCAAGCTATATGCTCTAGGGTTTCCCCCATGAGGGCTGCATGGGTCTTTCTGTTTGGCAGGCTATGTGGGCAGTCTGCTAGGCTTGGGTAGTTCCCAGTCCAGTTGGTTGCCAGGCCCCACCTTGCGCAGAGGCTGCTGGCTGTTGGTTGGCAGGGCTGTCACGAGGCAGCTGACTGCACAACCCCAGGCGGCCCTGGGGCTAGTACTGGCTCACTAGTGGGTAGAGCCATGATCCAGAAGAGTCCAGGATTGTAGTCTGCCCACTGGTGGGCGAAGCCAGGTCCTGAGGTTAGTGTCAGACTACTGGCAGGCAGAGCTGGGTTCTGGAGTATGTTTGCAGGGCCCCAGGATCCCAGAGCTGGTGTTGTATCACTTCGGGGGTGGGGGAAGGGAGATTCCTGACATGGGTGGAGTATGGGGTGTCCCAAAGCTTTGTTGGCTTGCTAGTGGGCATGGCCAGGGCCCAGCTGGTCCCAGGGGAGCCTGCTGTGGGCCGACTGGGTCAGCAGGCTGTGGGATTGCGGATTTCTTGCCTCTCGTGTCTGTCCTCTTGTGGGTGAGGCTGGTCCAAAGGTTAGAGCAGACTTCATGGAGGGCAGGGTTGGGGCCCAGGGGGTTCTGGGACTGGTGCCTACCCACTGGTGGGTGGAGCTGGGCCCTGGGCCCTCTGGTGGGCAGGGCAGTGTCCAGAGGTGGCTCTGGGCTCATGAGGTCTTTAGCTTGTGTGCTGACAGGAGGGACTGTGTCCCCACCCAGTTAGTTGCTTGGCCTGAGGCATCCCAGCCCCAGTGCCTAGAGGCTGTTGTATGGGGTCAGGTCTTGGTGCTAATGAGCCAGAGGACGGGACCCACAGTGGTGCCCACCAGCGCCAGGGGCCATGCGGTAGAAGCAGCTCCCAAGAGTGGCTACCACCAGTGTCTATGTCCCCAGCGGAGCCACAGTCGCCCCCCGCCCCCCCCCCCCCCCCCCCCGCAGGAGACTCTCCAAGACCAGCAGGTAGGTCTGGCCCAGGCTTCTATCAAATTAGTGCTTTTACCCTGAGTTCCAGAGCATGTGAGGTTTTTGTGTGCCCTTTAAGTTTCTTCTTTCCCCAGTTTTGTGGGACTCCTGAAACCAAGCCCCTCTGGCCTTCAAGGCCAATTGCTCTGTGGGCTCTTCTTCCCAGTACAGGAACTCCTGTGGGAAGATCCTCTGCAATATAATTACCCTCATTTGTGGGTCATCCAGCTGGGGGTACAGGACTTGACTGTATCATAAGCCTGCCTCTCCTACCCATCTCGTGTGGTTCCTTCTTTATATTTTTAGTTGTAGATCTTTTCCAGGAGGTTCCCATATTTTTCACTGATGGTTGTTCTACAAACAGTTGTGATCTTTGTGTGCTCGTGAGAGGAGGTGAGCTAAGGGTCTTTCTACTCTGCCATTTTGACCAATTTATTGGTCATGAAACATCTTTGATAGACTTAATTCCCAGTTACCTTTGGGGGTATTTTTTGGTTGCTGTTCCTATTGTAAATGGTATTTTCTCTTGAATTGTGTTTTACATGTTGCCAGTGTACTGAAATGCATTTGATTTCTGTATATTGATCTTAAATCCAGCACCTGATGCTTTTGGATTCACTAAGTGGAAAATCAAAATCTGTGAAAAGTGAGTTATTTCTTCCTTTTTAGTCCTTGCACCTTACTTTCTTTTCAGTCTAAGTGCTGCGGCAGGGGCAGTGTAGGGACAGTGATGAATAGTGATCCAGGATATCCTCATCTCACCCCAGCCGTGAATGGAGTGCTTCAAACATTTCATTTGCTCCGGGTTTCCTGTAGATATCCTTTGTGAGGTAAGGGGAGTTCCTTTCTGTTCCTAGTTTGCTAAGCATCTCTATGGTTTGTTGCTGAATCTTACCGAATACTTTTTCTGCATCTGTTGACATAATCTATGTTCCATCTGTTACTGATTACTTGGGTTCCTCTACTCCCTACAAGATGAGAAAATAATTTACAATATAAAGAAAACCTTGAGATCCTTTTAGTGCTTGCCTTTATAACACATACTGGCTAGTATGGAGACTAAAACCCAGAAAGCCTGTTTATCCAGCCCGACGCTCCCTTGTTTGCTTTCAGGCCAGGCAATGGACCGTTCTAGTCGGCGGGGGCTGGTGGAGCTGCTGGCCGAGGGAGGCCAAAGAAGCCCTGCTCTGTCAGGTGCAGAAAGCACAGGCCCAGGGGCCGGGAACACAGGGGACCTAGAGGACACGTGACAGCTGCCAGACTGGAGAGGGGACAGGGCAGGCATCTCTTCCCCACCCTTGGCCATGGCCAGCTTTACCTGCCTCTGAGGAGCCCCTTCCTAGAGCTCCACAGCCAGCCTCGGAGTGGGCAGACTCTTTCCCAGAGGGCCACTCAGAAAATGAAGGTAGTAATTCTTCCAAAGAATTCCAGGCTGCAGCAGAACACTGGAGAGGAGTAAGGTCTCTCGTGACAGGTTTTCCGAATGGTGGAGTCACTGGTATGAAGACGTGCGCTTGCCCTCATGACTTAACTGTGCACTGAACAACTCTATCCACTGTAAGAGGCTCTTTAGACCCAGGGATCCAGGCCCACGAGACACAGAGGCCGGGACTGTTGTCGTCACACCTCCACAGGGCTGTCCAGGGGCAGAAGAACACAGAAGTGTGACCACAAAGGGGACAAACCAGGACCATCTGGAGGAGCTAAAGGAAGCATAGAGGCTGACTCAGCATAAGGAAGAACCTTCATAGGGATTCCCTTGGTGAGAGGGATTGCCCCATCACAGCAAGTGAGCAAAGACCTGAGGACCATCTGGCAGGGATTGGAGAGAGAAGATTCATGCCAGGATGGAACTGCTGGCCTCCAAAGTCCCTTCTGTCCCTGGAATATGCAGTGACACCAATGAACAGAGTTGCCGGGGTTTACCCAAGAGCCAAGGTGGTCAACGTGACGTTCTGGCTCATGACATCATTCCGCAGGCTCCGCTGCCCTCTGTACCAATGAGTTTGACACCTCTGGTCCCCTGGGGTGGCCTGTGCTCTCCCCAAGAGCTTGAGAGCCCTTAGAAGCTCTGTGTTCCTATTTTGCAAATTGGATCAAGCTAAGATTCTGTACTGTGGGAAGGTGCCAAGAAGCCATCAAAGCCCTCCAACATGAAGGGGAGCGGAGGGAGTAGAGCGGTTGTTCATCCACCAGTGTAGCACAAACGGGGGCTTTATTGGTGGGGCTCAGGACGCTGTGACAGCCCAGCACGCAGGCTGTGAGGGCCTGGGCAGCTGCCAGGAGGCGAGACGTGAGGGGAGCAGCCTCTGCACTGTGCTGCTTGGGGCACGTTGTCCCTTTTCAGTTCTTAAGAGGCAAGTGTGCAGGAAGAGGGTTCAGGACTTCACAAACTGGTGGGTGACCTCGTAGATTCCCACAGACTCCTGAGCCTTTTCGTCAT
Source organism: Delphinus delphis (assembly GCF_949987515.2). NCBI lineage: Eukaryota > Metazoa > Chordata > Mammalia > Artiodactyla > Delphinidae > Delphinus > Delphinus delphis. The sequence continues at coordinate 44,172,387 of NC_082683.1, forward strand.
AGTCAGTCCAGTCCTGTGGGAAAAAATGGCAGTGTTAGCCTCACGAGGCAGCCTGGACAGCATGGGGAGTGGAGGACTAGGACTTAAAAGGCCCAGCTCAGGCTCCGGCTCAATCTTCAGGAACACGTCAGACCCAGGACAGAGCCAGACTGCTCGGGCCTGAATTCCTACTCTTCTAGCTTTGTGATTTTGGGCAAGTCACTAACTTCTCTGAGCCTTCGTTCTGTCCTCTATTTAAAAAAAAAGAGGACAGAAGTAGATTTTACACTGAATGTTGAAAGAATCAAGAGTTAACACATGTAAAAGTATTTAGCCTAGGGCCAGGCACATATGAGAGCTCAGTAAATCCAATTACTGTTATTAGGTGCTATGCAAACTGAATGATTTTGTCCTTCCTTCCTCTGAGGCCTGACCACAAGCCTTCCTTATCTGCAAGGCAGTAACATGTCCAGTTGATTCTTGGTATTCACAGTAGTTACGTTCTACAAAGTCCCCACAAACACTGTATTAGTGAATACTGAATCACTGCTCCCAGGGGAAATAACAGGGTTAGGTTCCTGGGAGCATATGATTCTGTTTAAAAACACCTTATTTAACATACATACATATATATATATATATATATATATATATAGCTGATTCACTAATACTGAACTCACAGCCAACAGTGCTGTATCTCACACCTGAACAAGCTTGTCTAACATGTGTCTTCTCTGTAAGGCACACCCAGCTTTCCTGCGTGTGAACACTAGGCAACGCTTTAGCACTCCACTTGGGGCTATCGTAAACACCAAAATCACCAACAAAAAGCACGGAAGTGTGGAGTCGGCTTCCCACTGAAGAGCCTTGTTCACCAAAAGGGTTATTCCCACCAGGTGCCCTAGAGCTCCCTGCAAGGCCCCCAAGTCCCGTACCTTTTCCTGCAGATTAATGTCACTGAAGACTGTCCCGGATTCCAGACCCTCAGCAGCAAAGCCGGCCTGCAGGTGACAGGAAGGCAGCGGTTAATCTAGGGGAACGGAGGCACTGGTCTGGCCTGTGGGGCCTGGTCAGGGAACTGGCCTTTCTCACAACACCTCTGGCATGGGAAGACAGAAATACAGTTGGGCTACTGTTCTGGAATAACTACTGAGCTTCCATGCCCTGGCAGCTGCCCTGGGACTAGAGTGGTTTCTCCAAATTAGAGCCCTGGCCCAGAAGGCAGGAGGTGTGGGGTAAACCCGTCCATTACCCTTGATTTTCTGAAACACCTGGGCACGTCACTTCCCTCTCTGGACCTCAGTTTTCTTACTTATGAAACGGGGATGACAATACTCTCTCTTCTGCCTACTTCACAGGGTTGTGAGGTGAAAATGCTACACAAATAAAGTGGCCTGAGCACTGGCTCTGGAGTCGGATAGATGTGGGTTCAAATTACAGCTCCATTGCTTACTAACTGCATCACCCTGGGCAAGTGGCAAAATCTCTGAAGTTCTTTTCTCATCTGAAAAATAGGATGTATAACTTCACAGAGTTACTGTGAGGATGAAGGGAGGTAACATTAAAAGTGACAAGCCTGGTGCCCAACATATATTAGATGCTTAATAAATAACAACTGTTATTCTTAGAAATGAGAATTCCTAGTCCACGGTCTCTGTAGGAAGCAAGTTCTACTGTCACTTCCTATACGCCCTCCCCAAAGATACAGGTCCCCCAGGAAGACATGCACCTGGGGCTGGAAATCGACTGGTTCAAGTCCTCGGCACTCAAACTCCACTATCGTCTTGAACTTCTCGTTGTCTTCGGCCTAGAAAGGAAGTGTGTTGAGGAGGTAGGTCTAACTGCGCCCTCAGGTTGACTCCACAGCCCCTGAGAGCCCAGAATGGGACTCAGGGGCAACTCATCCCGTTCTGGAAGAAGGCTGCCTTGACACCTGCTTGCCATGAGATCTTCCTGGATGTGGGCTCTGGGGTCAGAGTGCCTGGATGTGAGCTCACACACAGTTCTGCCTCTCTTCCTCTGGGCCTAAGATCGTCAGCTGGAGCTGAGGAAACCACTACAGGTTTATTATGAGAACCTGAACTAGGTGTAAATTGCCCAGTATAGGTCCCGATACTATGCTCAATGAATGGTAGATAAAATTATCAAAATAAAAACTATGAAGAATGTTAACCTATAAGGCTTCCAGGTCATCCAAAAGGCCCCAGTACACTTCGCTGTGGCCCTTTGCTAACCATCCGCCATGCTGTCAAGGCAGGGGTTGACTTAAAGCCTTTGAAGTGGGATATGCATGTGGAGGAAGCACACCGAGGAGGGTGGTACAGCCAGGAAATTCATGCCTCCCTGACCCCTGGGCCCACAGACCCCAAGGACACACCCACACATTCATTCTCATCCTGTCATTTACTGTAGAAATGCTTCCTGCACACCAACCTTGTGTCTGGCCCTGGACTGGTTTTTGTTCGCTGGTCTGTCTCTTGCACTAGATTATGATTTACTTGAGTGCAAGTCCTTGTGTGATTTTTCCCTTTAACTTCAGGACAAAGCTGAGAATTTCGCATAAATCAGACATTTTTCAAAAATACCAAGTAGGAATGGATGAAGACACCCAAAGCATACACTCCCTCCCTCACCTTTGGACTAATCTGTTAATGCAGTAACGTATAAATACTTAATAAAATCAAATATCAAGGATGGATGCACTGTCTCATCCATGGATTCAGAGAAGGCTCACTAGCCCTCCAAGATGTAGACAAGGCAAGTGTTCCCAGTGATGGAAACGGAGTGGCCAGGTTGGGTCAGAGGTCCCCTAGGCTCCCACAGCCCAACACTTACAATAGCCTAGTTACGAGTCTTTTTCCTGCCGAGCACTCAGTCAGGGTAAGGTGAATGAATGACTGACAGCGAATGAATGACTGAGTGAATGAACGAACAAGTAAGCACATGAAGTCCGTCAGTTCCATGTAGGTCACTCTGGTGCAGATATAACTCAAGAACCCAGGCCTCCTAGTTCCCGGCTTGGATCTCATCCCACCATGCCTGCCACTGCAGCAGGAAACTTACATTGTAAGGTTTGATGGTGCTGCTCAAAATCTCTGAAATGTAAAAGAGAAGACAAAGTCGATTGAAGTCCATATCCCGGCCCCAGCCAGGTACCCAGATGTGGCTCTGGGCAAGAGTCTACGGCAGAAGCTTGGATACCTCAGGCCTGGGTCCACCCACAGGTAACATGAGCATGCTTTCGGTCTGGCACCACAAAGCCGATGGCCAGCCTGGCAGAGGTCAGTCAATATCCATGGCCTACCTACCAATGGAGTTTTCCCTTGAACACAGCTTGCACTTCTGGACCATGGAGGCACTGCCACGGCCTCCCTTCAGTGCCACGTTGTCCTGGCAAGCAGTAAACAGAACCTCTAGTCACATATCAGTCAGATGTAAGGGTACCCAGGAGACCCAGTCCTACCACTTATTATCAATTAATATTATACCAATATTTAAATACACACCATCTATATCTATCAAGACCCAGACAGGGTGAGCAACTTGCTAGGACAAGAATCCTGGGAAGGCTTCTTGAGAGCGAGGAAAGGACTTCCCCTTGATTTTGAACTCTGCCTCACATCCCAAAGCCCATTGTTCCCAGTTGATCACACTCTGCCTGCCCTCCCAAACCACAAAAAGTGGGGTCCAAAGACCGGGGAGGTGAGGGCCACATATCCCTGCCCAGAGGCCTATGTGTGTCTGTATATGGTTATAGTGGTGGGGGGAGCAGTTACCATCAGCCGAATGTACTGCCACTTCTCTGAAATCTCACCACAGTTGCCACATTTCATCTTGGGGAGGGGGAAAAAGAGTATTAGTAAAGAAGTTGGCTCAGTTGGGCAGATGCTGAGGGAAGGGTAAGAACAGTGTGAGGTGGGCAGGCTCATCATCTTGTCAGCAATCTTACCTCATCCTTATGACCAGCCCCACTAAGGACAGAACCAGACTTCTCTCTGGGCAAAGTGTTTCTCGTGTTGGCTTGCTCATCCTCCTCTAAGAAGTCCCCAGTCTGGCTAAGGATTCAAGGCTCAAGTAGTACAGAAATGGCTTCAAAGTCGTCCCCCCCCCCCCCCCGCCCCTGTTGAGTTAGGAGCTTCCTGTGTGTCCTTACAGGCCCTGTAGGTTCCTGGTAAAAGTATTTATCACTCTGTTGCTACTCCTTCTTTGTCTCCTTCTCTAGACTCTGCTTTTTGAAGCCAGGAAACATCAACTCCTCAAATAAGCCCTGGCACTCGGGCTTCAAAATATTTGGAAATAAAGGTGGGCAGAATGCTTCCTGAAAGATAGGGCTTTTGTCAGGTACTGAAGGATTCTGGGATTTAGACTAAAAGGAAAACAGATCAGAAGCTCCGGGATCTGGGAGAGTAAAGGACCTCAAACTGCTCAGTTAAGAAGAGGACCTCTGTATACCATCCCACTAGAGTACCAGATTTACCAATACAGGATGGGGAATTAAGAATGGAGCCATGCACAAAATTAAATGATTTCACAGTAAGTAAAACCTAAACAACAAAAGAGAAGGTGAAATTATTCTTACTAAATCATCACAAGATCCCTTCAAGTAGCCTTTCGTTTAGTGTTTGTTTACATACCATGAAATATGTTACGGAGGAAAAAATTACAAAAGATATTTCAAGATACTGCCAATTAAGAATTAACCAGTAGGGCTTCTCTGGTGGCGCAGGGGTTAAGAATCCTCCTGCCAATGCAGGGGACACGGGTTCGAGCCCTGGTCCGGGAAGATCCCACATGCCGGGGAACAACTAAGCCCGTGTACCACAGCTACTGAGCCCACACGCCTAGAGCCCGTGCTCTGCAACAAGAGAAGCCACCGCAATGAGAAGACTGCGCACCGCAACGCAGCCAATAAATAAAATTTTTTAAAAAGAATTGACCAATAAACTTAAAAAAGCAAACATAAAATTCTACCCAGAAGAAAAGAAAACATTTAATAAGCATTTCTCATCTAGCTGGAGAGAAAGCTCCTGTTCACCACTGAGACAGGGTGGGAAACCTTTACGCGGCCCTGGCGCCCCCACCACAGCCTTACCTTCAGGTACCACCGGAAGTCCTCGCCCACTGGCCGGAGGTTGGTGACATTCTCCAGCGTGGCTTTGAGCTGCAGCGCAATTTTCTGAGAGGAGGAGAGCCAGGGCGACGGCGTCAACAGCGCCCGGGCAGCCCCGCGCCTAGCCCCTGCCCGGCCCCGCCCCTCTCCTCCCCTCCCGGCACGAGCTGTGCCTCCCCGCTCCTTCTCAGCGCGAGCCCACTCCCCTCCTTCCCTCCTGGTGCGACCTCCTGCCTCCCAGGTTCTCGCCACCTCCCGGCCTCTGCCCCGGCAGTAGCTCGCCTCCGCTTACCCCCATAGCGACCCGGCTCAGCCGGCGCTGGCTGCGGCCACTGCTTTCCGGCCCGTCGTAAACGGCGGGCGCCGCATGCGCACCCTCGCTGCGGCTCTGGGCGGGGCGCGGGGCGGGTCTCAGCGCGCCGGGGCTACCCCGCACACCTGGCTTTTTCTCCCAGGCAAAGTGGTCTTGTGGAGGTAGGCAGAGTCCGCAACTAGCCGGTGCTCAGACCCGCGGAAGGCTGCCTCCAGCAATCGGTAATTCCAGATATTTACTGAACGCCATGCTAGTCTGAGGGATACCGCAGCAAACAAGACAGTCCTGCCCGAAACCTCTGCGGGGTCCGCTTCCTGCCCTTCAGACTCTGCCTTCCCTCACCCAACCTCGCGCTTGGTCCCTGCCTGCCCTTGGAGGCTTCTTAGATCACGTTCACCCAGCCCAGGGCCAGCTTCGTAGGTTTGAGAGACGGGACCTTTTTCATCTTTAAACTGCTCCTTCCTCCTTCCCCCAGGGGACCTTTCAGGGGGTTGGCTCGTGCACATGTCCTCATTGTGGTCGCCAAGACTGGACACTCCCTTTCAGCTGGCTCTTCTCTGAGTTCCTGGTTTATTTCCTGTCATACATTTACTGAACCTGTGCTCTTGTGCAGGGCACAGCTGAGACCATACAGAAGCTGTGAGCATTATAAGGAACAGCCTGTTTGAGGCTTTTACAGCTTCCTGAGGTCTAGTTTCTTTAAAATTTGGAGTGACTCTTTTCGGATGTCTACTTTGCCACGAATTTACCTGATTGCCAGGTACCCTTCTGTAGCAGAGGGTGCACTATAGCCAGGAAGCCTGACATCTCAGGTCCCAGATCTGCACCTAAGTTGCTGCCCTGTAATCTTTGAAGGAGGCAGAGTGTGTGTGTGTGTTGTGGAGGAACACTTGCCTAGGAGTCACCAGACTTGGGACCTGTCCCAAGTTGGCCTGTCTTGAGGGATGTTGAGCTCACCCTAATCACCTCCCCTCAGTCAAATGAGATTTATCAGGACCTAGTTCCTTTCAGCGCCCACTGTCTGTTCAGTCAGCAATTTGCCTCATTAAGGAAGCCATGCAATTTAGCAGCAAGAAAAAGTTCCTACAGATTTACCTGCTGAAAAAAATCCCCACACTATCTACAACAACTAGGTTGCTTCTTAATGGCCGCTGGTATTCTGATTTTAAAATGAATTATTGGAAAAATTTTTGAGACCAGGCATTTTATCCCTTATAATGTATTAAACCAAATATTTCCCCCCATACTGAAGTAGCTTCAGATATATCTATAAAGGTGATTTTAAAACCCCCAACCTCAGTTATTAAGCTGGATGAAAACAACAAAACCCAAAATACCAACCACAATACTATTTCACATCTAAAAAATTAACAATACTTCATTAATACCAAATATTATGTTCAAATTTCCTTAATGATGTCAATTTTACATTTCCTGAATCATGATCCAAATAGGGTTCAAATGTTGTATTGATTGTGTGTCTCTCAAATCTCCTTTTATAGGTTCTCACTCCATCTCCATTTATTTTATGTTTGCAGCTTATTTTTTGAAGAAATCAGATCCCTTGTCCTGGAGTTTCCCAGGACAAGGATATTGATTGGATTTCCACTGTATTTATTAGCATGTTTCTCTATTCTTTTACTTCCTGTAAACTGGTAGATATATGTATAGAGTTGATTAGATTTTTGGCAATACTTCACATAGCATGTTAGTGTTAAAAAGTAATTGAGAAGAGTGCACATGTTCGGGTCTTTATAATAAAAATTGCATTTTGTTACGTATTTATTAAAGACAATCATTTCTAGTTTATAAAAAAAAATCCTGCCCTGATATACACAAAAATGTCTTGATAATGGTAATTAAAAGCAGCACTCCCACCCCCCTTGTGTCCACACAAATATTCAATCTAGATTGGCTTGATCTTGAAGTGTAATCCAATAAGACTGAAGACCAAACACTTCAGGTCCTGGACAAGATAATAAAATACTCGTAAGCCTTCTGGATCCCTATAATGCAAGAAGAAAAAAATGTTTAAAAAGCTGAGAAAACTCAGCAAAAAAATACCATTTACTAACCCAGATTATTTATGTACCAGGATATTCCTCATAGAGGTATTTACAGAATTAAAACTTTGAAAACAACCCAGTGTCCAAAAAGAAAAAGCCTATGTACTATATATTAAAATGTAATATTATGAGGTAATTTAAAATGTTAAGGTTTCTTCTTAATGAGGAAATGCTTATATTAAGTGGGAAAAAATCATGATTAAAGTAACAGACTGTTGATCTCAATTACATTTTTTGTGCTTTAAAAGACTATATATATTTTTTAAAGCACAGGAAAAAGACAAGAAATACTTTAAGATTAATGGTTACCTAATTGATAAGTTTACGGGCTATTTTCACCTTTCTACTTTTCTGTATTTCCTATATTTTCAACAATGAGCATGTATTACTTTCAGAATTAGGAAAACTTATTTTTGAAGTAGTACTAAGCAGGACCAAGAGGCTGAAGATTACTACAGCATAACTGGGTAAGAACAAGACTGTTCACAGGAAGACAGTTATGCCTAACATGTACTAAAGGTGAGCCATATCTAACCCCAAATCCTCAAAGCACAAGAGCCAAAGAGGTTGCCAAATTCTAAGGATTCTTTGTGGCATGTAGATTCATGTCTCAACTTTATATTTTACCTTACTGACAAAATGAATTTTTAAACTTATATTCTGAATAATTTCAAGTTTCACTAAAGTCAGGCTTTAAGATGTGCTATCGGAATAGCCAACATGGAGGAAGGTGTTCAGACTCATTGATTCTACAGTTTATTTCCAGCACTTGTTTTTTTGTGTTTCATTTCTGTTCTGGCCAGATTCTTACCCACTTTGGCTGCTCTTATGGCATTACTCTGTGTGTGTTACTGAGAAGCTCTTATTAGCAATGATTGACTAAAACACCAAAAGCAAAAGGAGCAAGCCCTTGAAAATATATAATTTGGAGTCTCTCTATTGAGGGGGACAAAGCTGACCAATTCTGTCTTACATTTGTACCAGATCTTCCCATAATGGTCCCAATTTGGTTAAGGGTTTCATATCAGCCTGCTCTAAAACAGACACATCTGGATATAAGGATCATGGATACTTACTTGGATTGATTGACATCAATAAGGGAACCAATTTTTGACGTTGTGAAAGAAATATGTTCATCTCCAATGACAATTTCAAGCTCCTAGAAACATGAAATGTCAGTTTGAATTGGATTTTTCATCAGTCACACAGAAGAAGGGTTCATCATCTGCCAAATCACATAAACTATAATACAGTTGGCCACATTCCCAAGACCAGTTCAATCTGAGCCCTAAACTGTACTGGGCACTGGAAACAAAGAGATAAATAATTGGTATGAGATAAATACTGGTTTAGCCCTTGAGTAGCTTATACTCTTAGAGGAAGTTGTGTGTGTGAGGCTCCACCATTTAGAAGAATTTACATCATGCTTTGTATAGGAGTTTTCATTGTTAACAGTGTGGAGTAACATGTATAAATCTGTTTCACGAATACCAAGGATCTAACTTTTCTGGGCAACATGGGACAAGCAAAAGAATTCCAGACCCTGAGCAGATCCCAGCTTTGTCACTTACTAGCTGTATGCCCTTGGGTCTGAATTTCTGAAGAGTGAAACAAGTACTATAATCTTAAAAAAAAAAATCTATTGGGTGGGGAATTGGAGGGCAGTGCCTATGGGACAGATCAGCAAAACCAAACAAACATCTCTGTCCTTGTGGAACTTACAATCTATTTTTTAAAAATTTATTATTTATTTAATTTTTGGGGGGCTGAATTGGGTCTTAGTCGCAGCATGTAGGATCTTCATTGAGGCATGCAGGATCTGCTGCTGCAGCGCTCGAGCTCTTCCTTCGTTGAGGCACGTGGGCTTCTCTCTAATAGTGGCTTTAGCTGCCCCGCAGCATGTGGGATCTTAGTTTCCCTGACCAGGGATTGAACCCGCATCCCCTGCACTGGAAGGAGGATTCTTTACCACTGGACCACCAGGGAAGTCCCAAACTTACAATCTATTGAGCTCTACTTCTTAACACTCAGATTTGAAAATGTTAATATTTTATCATATCTGTGTCAGATTTCTTTTTTAAGAAATATTAGCGTTTAGACCCACCTCCCACTCTGTTCTCCTTCCTGCCTCCCCAGAAGTTGGGGTGTATTCTTTCCAATCATGATTTTATATTAGGTAGTATATTTTTAAAATTTTACATAAATGATCGTACTATATCTTTTTGCTTTTTTCATTCAACAAGGGTTTTTGTTAATTTGTTTTTTATTGAGTTAACATTGTTTTTTTGTTGCTGCTGTTGTTTTTGGCCACACCATGCAGCTTGTGGGATCTTAGTTCTCTGACCAGGGATTGAACCTGGGCCCACGGCAGTGAAAGCAACAAGTCCTAACCACTGGACCACCAGAGAATTCCCATATTGGGTTAAAATTGGTTTAAAAGTTTCATGTGTACAATATTATATTTCTACTTCTGTAAATACTAGTGTGCCCACCACCCAGAATTTAGTTTCCATCTGTTACCATACAGTTGATTCCCTTTACCCATTTTGCAACACCCCCTCCCCACCTCCCCCAGCCCCTTCCCTCTGGTAACCACTACTCTGATTTCTCTATCTATGTGGTTTTGTTTGGCTTGTTCATTTATTTTGTTTTTTGTTTTCAACAAAGTTTTTGTAGGTAGATCAAGTCCATTAGTTTTAAATGCTTTAGAATATTCACTTCCCTATTGAAGCAGACTTAAGTTTCCAATTTTTGTTTCTATAAACCATGTGGCAAAGATATCCTTCTATGCATCTTGTGTATATACGTGAAAATCTCTCTAGGAAATTCCTAGAAGGTAAACATATTTTCAGCTCTGCTAGACACTAACAAATCGTTCCCTAAATGGTTGTAGCAATGTTGTTTCCACCAGTATATATGAATCCCCCTTTTCTTTCTCATATCCTTTTTAAAACTTGGTGCCTTTTTTTTTTTTTTTGACCGTTCTAATAGGTCTGACATGGTATTTCACTGTTGTCCTCATTTTCACTTTTCAAATAAAACTGTAAATGTTTTCATAAATTTATTGCCCACTTGTTTTTCCAGTTCTGTAATTGTCTATTCATAACCCTTACACATTCTGCCACTAGTTTACCTTTTTATTATTAATTTGTAGTTCTTTATATATTCTGGATTGAAATGCTTTGCCAGTTATGTTTTGCAAATACCTTCCTCTAACCTGTGGCTTATCTTTCTATTTTATCTTGATATCTTTAGATAAAAAGAAGTTTTAAATTTAAAGAAGTCAAATTTACTAATCTTTTCCCTTGAGCAGTTTAAAAAACTTCTCTACCAGGAAATAATAAGACAGTCTATATTTTATGTTTTAAAATTTTGCTTTATTTCTATAAATCGTCTAATTAAAAAATACTCTGTAAATATATTGCCAATCAACTTGGTATACTTTGTTAAACAGTCCATCCTTTTTCTATTAATTTGAAAGCTCAACTCTGTCATATACTGTTCCAAGTTCCCGTATACTCATGGGTTAATGTTTCTGGGTTCTCTATTCTGTCCCATTGGTTTAGTGGTCAATTCCTGAGGCAGTGTCACCATACAAATGACTATAGTTTTATAAGAAATCTTCAAAATTATCTTGGCTACTCTTGCCCCTTTGATCTTCCATGAATTAGAGGCTCCATCAGGTTTTAGGAAAAATTGTGTTGTGATTTTGATCTGAATTGGAATGAATTTATAAATTATTTTGGTGAAAATCAATATAATATTGAGTCTTCCCATCCATAAAAATGATACATCTTTTTATGTCCTTCTGTAAAGCCCTTTCCCATAAGTTTTATATATCTTGTTAAATTCACTCCCAAGTTCTGTATAGCTTTTGTTGCTGTTATGAATGGGATTTTGTTTTTAATTACACTATCCAGTAGGTTGTTGCTGGTATATAGGAGTATGCCTTGCCTACTTCACAGGACTATTGTGAATGTTGAATGAGCTAATGGAGCTGAAAATTTTATCAATCCTAAAGCAAAATACGTATATATAGTATTACTAAGATCTCATGAACGTTAATTAAAAAGTTAACTTGAGTAAGTACTGAGGATGAGATTTTTTTCACTCTTCCTCAAGAGTTGGCCCATCATTCTGAGGTTAATTAGAATAAGCTTATACGAGTTTTCGTATTAATTTAATAAATATAATTATTATTGAGCTTTTACTATACACTGGCACTATTTCAGTCACTAGAGATATAGCAGTGGAAAAAAATAGGTAAAGTCCTTGTACTGAAGGAGTATGCATGTGTATGTGTACGTCTGTTGCAGTGGAGGAGGAAGAGGGATGCATAAGGAAAATCAAACAAGGCAATTTCAGACAATGATAAATGCTATGAAGACAAAAACCAGATTTTTTTTTAAGTGGTGGGGAAAGGCATTTTAGATTGGATGGACAGGCAAGACATCAATCACTGAAGAAGTGACATGTGAAGACCTCAATAATAAAGACAGTCTTGGATAGAATGTTCCGGGCAGCATGTTGGAAATGCAAAGGTCCTAAACTAAGAACCACCTAGGTGTATCTGAGTAACAGAAATAAGACTGGTGAGGTCTGAACACAGTGTGAGATGGTGAGAACAGTAGAAGGTAAGGTGGGAGTTTGGACTTTATTTTAAATGCAGTGGGAAGCCACTGGAGAGTTTAAAATTAGTGGAATAAACCAATTTACATTTTTAAAGATTACTCTGGCTTCAGGAAGGAAAAAATGGGCTGTACAGGACAAAAGAAGAAACAACGAAATCAATTAGAAGTCTGGATTAGGAAAGCAGTATTAAAGTGGAAAGAAAACCTTTCCTATTAACTCAGTCAAATATGACAGTGGCTTTTATTTTTTAATTGCCACAATGTTTTCAGAATAAATATCTAAGCCATGAATTTAAACAGATATACTTAGTTGCCTGCATGATTTTCCATTAGATTGTTGAAATAACTATGTTTTATTTATCTCTGTATCCTCACAACGTTTTGTCCATAGTCGTTACTCAGTAAGTAATATGGGCAGCAAGTACTCTGAGAAGCAAGGGAGGGATCACAAGAGGAAATTAAGGGCTGGGCTCCAGGTGGGGAGCAGCACCACCTGCTCTCCCCGATCCTCTGTGTGGGATTAGTGCTTTCTTAGACCAACGTGCTGGGAATCTGCTCTGTGTAGGGCTCCATATCGCACACCCATACATGAGTATATTCAGTGTCACATGCAGAGCAGTAAACCTCATCTTATTTGTAAGATTTCTGCACGGTGGATAGTTGCCGAAACACCCACCTGCCGGCCCACTCGGTCAGGAGGAGGCCACAGAGCATCATCCTCTTTGGTAATTTCACTGTCATCAATTATTCTCTTCAGTTCCTCCATCACACTTCTATGTACATAAGCCTGAAAGCAAGTTAAAAAACAGAATTTAAACTGTATCGCTAAGCAGCATTCTGACTCAGATAGTGATGAAAAATAAAAGACTACTCATGAAAACTTACTTCTGGCACCTCTGTAAGTGGGAAGACATTCCGGCTTGACCTCAGCATGCCAAGAGGACGGCAGGGTCAGAAGTGCCCAATGACTACACCTCAGTCCCCCAACTAGTTGCTTCTATTTCTTGGTACATCCTGTTCATGTGGACCTACTCCTTGCCTACCTAAAAAACTCACACTTGAGCCCCAAACAAAAGATCTGTGAGTAACTCTGGTTAATTTTAACTAAATGACATGCTTCTGAAGAGCAGAGATATGTCTTTTACATTTCACATATTAGTCCACATTAAAAAAAACTGTGAGGATGCTGACATGTGTGGGTAAGCATAATACTGATTGCTAATTAAATACAATAGCATGAGAATATACTGACTGTTAAGACATTTTCAAATGTGACAAAGTGGTTAAAAGAATAACTTTGATGAAACCTTAATGGTGTGGTAGAAATCATGCCAAAATGGAGCACACTGACTCGACAAAGGCAGGCATAGGTCTGAATTCCTGCTCAATCTCTTACTAGGAGGTCTAACTTTGTACAAGCCCCATAATTAATATCTGGGCCTTCACTGTCTTATCTTTAAAGGGTATATAATACCACCCATCACAGAGACTTACAGTAAGGGTTAAAATAAGCTCACAGATGTAATACCTAGTGTCATGCCTGGCATCTAACATGCATTCAGTGATGTTAACTGCTTTCCCATGCTCCCTTTCCCCCATTCAAATGCAAATTAAAAGAGCTCTATTGAGTGCTAGGTACCAGGGAATATATCAAACACTAAGTTAGTGGGGGGGTGGGTTTTCTGTTTTTGCAGATTAAGCAACTGAAACTTATCAAGTTCAACCAGGAAGTGTGCCCAAGGTCACAAGGTTAGTAAGTAGCAGATTCAGGGTTCAAACCAAGATTTGCAAGACTTCAATGATTACCCCTTACCGATTCAGCATTGTTAAAGAAAATATAAACTAAAAGAAGATTTGAGAAAAACTTTAGAAGCTATCTACAGATATGTCTATACTTCCCTATTCTTTATCTTTCAATGCTACTCACAGAAAGAACAAAAACAGGACAAAAGGCTAAACGGCTCTCAGAGGATTCATTACCTCTTTTCTGATCATGACATCATTTTTGTAATTGCTGTTGTTGGCGTATCTCAATTTCCCTGTGAGGGGCAAAAAACAAATTCAATATTTAATAAAAACATATAAATAAAGCCTGCCTTATCAGTAAACAAAGGATGTTGCCGCCATCAAGCCACCAGCCACACCACTCCCAGCTCCCTCCCCACGGGTGCACCCTAAGGGGATTCAGGATGGGGGAAACAGGATACTGGCCCTAGATAGTTAAGGTGCATATCAAAGGAATGATCTCAAGCAGCCAAGCAAGAACCTCTACATAGGAAAGTGCTAACTTCTTTAACTTGAGCTGTCTGGTATTTCTTTAATTAATAGTTAATTGTAATATTTTGATGTTCTGACTACCTGTTTTTTTTTTGTCTTTGGGTTTTGTTTTGTTTTTTTTGCACAAACTCCTATATATCCTGGCTCATCCCTTACCTCTTCGGAACAGTCCCCCAAAGCTATCTGAGAGCCTGTCTCCCAGGCTTAAGTCCTCAGTATTTCTGCCGAATAAAACATAATTCTCAATCTTTAGGTTGTGTTTTTTTTTTTTTTTTTTTTCAGTCGACACTATTAAATAGCCTCCTAGCCAAAAATACAGCTGACAATGAATTACAATTCTTGCAAAAGCCAGCTCAGGTGTGAGAAAAGAACAGGCTTTTGTGACTGGCAAATCATGTCTCTGCAGGTTAATGTCCTCAGCTGAAAATAGGAGTAATTGATAACTCACCTGCACCCAGGGCCTTCTAAGGCTCAAGAGTGGTGAAAATTTCTGAAAACTGTAAAACACTTTTTACATATATTAACATGTGGCTGTGAAAAACTCCCATCTATCCTTATGATGGAAAAGCTGTGGATTTATTATTGAGCATATTTGGTATACAAGGCCCTTTGTGCATATGTGCATCTAACAGGCTAATTTGGGTATATAGGGTGGATATGAAGGAGAAGATAAAAGGAAATAGAGGAGATAATTATTTCCCTATAGAAGGCACACTAAAAAGAGCCAAATTAATTGATGCCTCACTGCACTGTCTCTCTGCCTCAAGTCTCTCTCCTTTCAGGTCATTCTCCATACAGTGGATAAAGTGATATAGTAACAGATGGCTCTGACTAGGTTACTCTAACACTCTGATACTGACAATGGCTTCCCACTGCCTTCTTGATAAAATCCAAATTCCTTAACGTGGCTTACTGTTAAGCTGAGCCCCTTTCCAGCCTCACTCCTATAATAGTCCTCTCTCACAGAGCTGGAGTTAATCAAACTACAGTTGACCCTTAAACAACGTGGGGGTTAGGGGCGCCCACCCTCTACACAGTCGAAAATCCGAGTATAACTTAAGAGTCAGCCAGCCCTCTGCATCTGCGGTTCCTTGGTATCTACGGTTCCTTACCCGAGATTCAACCAACTGTGGATCATGTAGTACCATAGTATTTACTCTGTAAAAAAATTTGCATATAAGGGGACCCATGCAGTTCAAACCTTTGTTGTTCCAGGGTCAACTGTCTTGGTTTCTGCCTGAAACATCCTATGCACTTTTTGGGGTTTCAGCCTCCTTGCTGTTAATGCTGTCCAAAATGCCTTCCTGACTCATCTGCCTAACCAACTCCTACACATTCCTAAAGACTCACACCCACCTTCCCCGTGTCATTTTATACAGGAAGCCTTCTTTGACCCTTCAGGATAGGTTAGGTGCCTTCTTTCTGCTCCTAGAATCTTCTGTTTCTTTCTACCACAACACCCAATACACTGTCTTGCTATTGTTAACAAAACTTTCTCTACAATTGGGGCTTGTCAGTTCATCTTTGTGCCCCCATTTACTGGAAGTTTTCTGTCATCTTTGACTCCTTTTCCGTCACCATACTGGCCACGCCCCAAATCTTATCAATTGGCAGTCCTTTTGGTTCTGCCTCCAACAGTATCCTAAATCCTTCCCTCTACTTTTACTATCACTCTAGTCCCAACCAACATCCTTTTTGTCTTAACAACTGTAACCGTCTCCCATTAAGTAGTTGCCATTCTTGCCCGTTCTGCACCTAATAGTTACAATACTTTTTCAAGAACAGATTACATCTCTGCTTGAAACTTTCCAATTGCTTCCTGCTGCACTTAGAAAAAAATCTAAACTCTACCATGAACTATAAAGACTACATGGTGTGGCCCCTGCATACTTATCCGACATCATCTCCTACTATCCTCCCCAGAGTTCAGTACTCTTCAGCCACACTGGGCACCTGAAACATGCCTAGCTCATCTCTGCCCTACGGCCTTGACACTTGTTTCTCTCTCTGCCTAGAATGCTCTTCTTCCTGAGCTTCACAAGGCTGGCTCCTTCTTGGCAATGAGATCTCAGTTCAAACATCTGCTCTTCAGAGAGTTTTGCAATGGCCACCCTTTCTAAAAGCGGCCCACCAGCAATTATTTCATCATTTTGTTTTATTTTCTGACCACTCATCACTATCTGGAAATTTTTTTTTTTTTTTTTACTATCTCCCAGCACGAGGATACAAGTTCCATGAAAGAGAAAGCCTGTCCATCGTTCACTCCTGCACCCCAGAATGTGGAACAGAACCTGGCACAAGATAGGCGCTCAAGTAATGTTTGTTGAATGAAGCATTATGGTCAAAAACGTCACTAAACAGAAGTCCCTACACACATACAGAAAGAACCAGTGGGGAGGACATAGGATCGTTCCCTCCAAATCAGCGCCTCACAGCCATCTGTCCCTTCCTCCTCCAGTTCCTCGTACATTCCGGACCCCCGGCCTCCCCACTAGCCCGCCCCCAGGCCTAGTCCTCGCTCCCGGGGAGCGGGGAGGCTTCTCTCACCGTCCGGCCGGAACTCAAACTCCAGGAATTCGTGGCCGAATTTGCCCTTGTGACCCACATAGTAACGCAGATAGAAATCACTCTCCATAGCTGGCAAAAGGCAACCAAGACCAAACTTTAAATTGCAATCCTCACCGCCGCCGTACGCGCCCGACACTGACGTTTACGGCGGCGCGCGGAAGTGACGTCAGGCAACGGCACGGCCTGTAGCGGAGAGACCCCCTCCCTAAGCCGTCCACCCGGAGGTGGGACAAGGCGCCTGCGCCCCTCCCGTCCGAATGAAGCTGCATTTCCCCGGAGGCGGGGTCTGTGCAGCCCTGCCGGCTCAGCCCGAGGCGTGAAGGGCCTGAGGCTGGTCGACCTGCCTTCTCCTGGGCTTGAGGCCGGAAGCCGTCCGTGGACTTCTGGGCCCCGCGGCGCGGGGCGGGGGTCTGGAGGTCGCGTTGCCTGACCTCGGGCTTAACACCCGGAATCCTGCGTCCCCCCAGGCTCCACCTCCATTTGGGACACCCGACTGTGTGGGTCGGAAAAGGCCCTTCACCGTCTCTGGACCTAGGTCGTCTCATCAGTAAAATAGGGTTAAAGGGAGACCTCAAGGGAGAACGCAGCGTACCACGGTGAATGCGTCTAACG
The DNA here is from genome assembly GCF_949987515.2 of Delphinus delphis. Classification (NCBI taxonomy): domain Eukaryota; kingdom Metazoa; phylum Chordata; class Mammalia; order Artiodactyla; family Delphinidae; genus Delphinus; species Delphinus delphis. The sequence continues at coordinate 44,189,943 of NC_082683.1, forward strand.
TACGCTCCGACTGAACTCTGCCTGTTTAAGGATCATTTCTAGAAATCCTTCTCAGCCACGCTTTCCCTGAATCCGCAGTGGAGCTTTTCATTTCCCTGCAGCTAACTCGGCCGCACTTATCCCGCATTTTATCTCTTTCTACCTTTTATTTCTTCCTTTCCCTTTCTACCTCACGGGTCTCTAGATGAGGTGCCGTGAATAGGACTTAAGTTGAATATTTGATCTCCCACTCCCCAGCACAGCTTACCCAGCAGTGATTCTCGGCCCGGCCTGCGCAATCGGATCGCCTTGGAGCACCTAAAAAAATACTGGTGCTTGGGCCCTACCCCAAACCAATTCAACCAAAATCTCCTACAGTGGACCTGTGTGTCGGTATCGTTGTTTTGTTTTGTTTTGCAGAGCTCTCCAATTGAGTCAGGATTGAGAATTACTGCTCAAGAGGCTCTTGTCTTTTCAGGCCAAAGTGGTTGACCTCTGTGAAGGCTTTCTGGCTATGGAAAAATTTTCCTCCTTGCTTAGGCCAAGGGCAACAAAACTCCTAATTAGTAGAAGCCTGCTATAGTTCATCTAAGTTCCAGCCAGAGGGGAAAATGGAGTTGGATCTAGAGACAATGCCGAAATGGCATCATTCTTGGCGCCTGTAACTACACTATTCTGTATTTGGGCTAGTGGTCTCTTCTCATTCCCAGTCTTGCCATTACTACTTTTCTCCCAGAAAAAGAATTGGTAGCAGAGTGTAGAGTGGGTGTGATGGGGGGAAAAAGTCACTGGAGATTTGTATTAAAATAATCCCTTGTGTGACAGTGATTCACTGTGACCAAAGGTGAACTGATTGAATTTTTTGGACCTCAGGTTTCTTATCTTTAAAATGAGCATAATAATGTTATACATCTGGCAGAACTGTTGCAAGGATAAGAAACAATGTCTTGGAAATTGAAAAATACTTTGTAAACTGTAAATTACTATAAGGCATCTTATTAAAAAAAAAAGTGGATGTGGGTGACAACAAGGGACTTGTATAAAAAAGAGAAGGGATCCACCGTGTATTAGGCACCTAATAAATGTCAACCCCTAGGCTGAGTCTGTTTACAAGTGCTTGTTCTTCGAATCCTCATGACAATCTTGAGGTGGTAGTTGGAGTTAAGTATTTAGAGACATTGGGTAATTACCACAAGGTTATTTTCCAAGAGTGAAATTATAAAAAATTATAATGTAATTGATGAATCTGGGCATCTGCAGATATGGCAAATATCAAAAATGCTGAGAAAATTTAAAGGACACCCAACTTGGGCTTCCCTGGTGGCGCCGATGCAGGGGACACGGGTTCGTGCCCCGGTCCGGGAAGATCCCACATGCCACGGAGCGGCTGGGCCCATGAGCCATGGCCGCTGAGCCTGCGCGTCTGGAGCCTGCGCTCCGCAACGGGAGAGGCCGCAACGATGAGAGGCCCGGGTACCGCAAAAAAAAAAAAAAAAAAAAAAAAAAAAAGGACACCCGACTCCAATCAGGCTATAAGGTGATTTCAGGTTTGGGGGTATGAGGCCACATAGTATAGCTGAAAAAGCATGGTCTATGTGTCTGATGTGCCTGAAGTCAGCATAATTTAATGAGCATCTACTATGTGTCATGTGCTGGGAATACAGTGGTGAACAAGATATACCTTTATAGAGCTTACAGAGGAGGCAATCAAGGAACATACAAGCAATTATAATGTAGGGATAAAATTTACAAATAGGGGAAGCACAGAATACTATGGAAGCACATGGAGTGGCTCCTAATCCAGTCTAGGGGGTCTAAGGGGAGTCTTCCTGAAGAAAATGTTCCAGACAGAAGGCCCAGAACTGTGTGGTTTGAATACAGAATAAGGTTGTGAATATAATAATGAGGTTGGAGAAGGGGTAGAAGACTAATCATGAAGGGCCTTACAACCCATATTAAGGAGTTTGGGCTAAAACCCAAGGCTACTGGATTTAAATGGAAGGAAAATGGATGAAGGGCTTTAGGCAGGAAAGTGGAAAGAGGTGGTGGTGACATGACCTATTGCATTCTAGAAGGATCACTCTGGCTGGTTGTAGACTGGATTGGAAAATGGAAAGATTAGAAGTATGAAACTCGTAGGCAAGGAGATTAAGATGTAGCCAGAGAGGTAGGGGAAAAACCAGGAGTATGGTGTCAATGTAAGCCAAAATAAGAGTATTTCAAGACAGGAGTGGCAACAGTGTTACATACTGCTTCCAGGTCAAGGAAGATAAGGACTGAAGGTATTTACAAGGTTTATAATCAAGGAAGTCCTGGGTGACCTTGGTAAAAGCAACCTCATTGGCATGGGGGTTAGAGGCAGAGCAGGAATATTGGGATACAAATGGAAAAATTTGTTGTGGAAGCACAGAATTACCTAACCCTATGAGTTAGGTCTGAGTCTGAGTGAATAGAGAAGGCTTCCTAAGGAAAGTACTCAGGGACAGATAGGAATTAGCCAGATGAAGAGGCAGAAAAGGAAAATCGAGGCAGAGAACACTACACGTGCTACACGTACTTTGGGGGCACTAAACATAACTATCGACTCTGGGAAGTTTCTTCACTCATATTTCTCATCTCTAAAATGGGAATGATAATATTGACAGTCCTTATCTCACAATATCATTCACTCCCCCCCCTCGTTAAAGCACCACAGTACTTTCATATTTAAAAAAAATGAATTTAATCTCTCTCTAGAAACAGTGCACTGATTTTACAAATGTCCACATTTGGTTTTTAGTTCACCAAGATGATGTTGGTACAATTAGTGAGATGCAGCACACCACCCTTTGCCTCTGGAAGAGAAACCAGACTGCAAAGGGGACTGAGTACAGAAGCGAACGGAACTCAGAAGGACAAGACAAAAAAGCGTAAATGGTTAGTGTGACCCAACATTCTAACATGCCTGTTACATCAAATATGGTCACTTGGGGGTGTTCAGAGGAAGACAAACAAGGAAAGTTCATTTGTGTACAACGTGATGGAGTTTGCAAACCAGTAGCTCACCCCACATCAACAACAGCTTGTATAGAACAAAATGCTATTTTAAAACACATGGTTTGCACAGATATTTGTTTTCTCTTGTAATTTTTGTAAAAAAGTATCAAAACCTTCACGTCTTTAAATATATATATACATATACAGGTGGCTTTTTAAAATTACTCTTTATAGCACAAAGTGTTTGCAAATGCAGAGGATTTCTGCTGATCCTTGACTATGTACATGGTGCATAGCCTGAATGAACAGAGCCTCCTGATTTCTTATATTAACTGAAGATTTGAAGCTGTAATTCCTCCACCTCTAAGTTCTCCATATCCTGAAAATCCCCAATACCCTAAAAATAGTGTGAGAAGATTCTGATACTCTATCTTCATGCATTGCCAGGAAAAGAAATTATTTACTCTGAAGCATTTAACTGATAACTCATTTATATCTTGTGAAATGATGAGTGTATAGCAGGTGTGAGGGAGTGGGGTAGAGAGGCTCACATTCCTGTGCTCTCTCCCCATTCCCCCTAGCACCCGACTGGGCAGTGCTTGGGGTCCCCTCTGCAGACCCCACGTCTTCAAAATTTCCAGTTTTCTTTTTCACCGTTGAGAAAATCCCAGAGGCTCTTGACAACATGGAATCCTGTGAAAATCCCACTGCCCTTCTATCAAGTCTTCATTGACCGTATCAAAAAACTTCAACTCAAATTTATGAAAAGCAGTCACTGTTTCCCTTTGGCCACAGGAAAGCTTGAGAGTGAAGACTGTCGTGTCTGCAAAGTGCTGGCAACACATTCTGATCAATTTTCCATGATGCACTTGGTGCCTTATACACAGTAAATGACCAAGAAATGTTTCATTAATTGAATCAGAAACTAAATAGAAGTATTCTATAAAGTGCTTACATTGAACCTGTCTTTCCATCCAGCCTCGTTTCTTGCTAAGTCTCCCTTGAGCCTTTTGCTCATTACAGTGAATTACATGCAGTTCCTTAAGATGCCCATGCTGTTTCATGCTTCTGTGTCTTAGCTCAGTGTGTCCTCTGCCTGAAGCAGCCTGGACACCCCTACTTAATTTCTAAGACTTAGCTTAGGGCCACTTTTCCTACAATGCCTTTCTTGACCCCATTCTTACACCTTTGTAAACTAACAGTACTCCCCAAAATATCTATTCCTTTGTTTTTGTTTCCACATGTCTTCCTCTAATTGCTACTGTGAGTTCTGTCAGGACAGAAAGTGTTTGACTGACCTGTACATCTGCAGTACCTGGCACTTAGTTGGTACCTAGCAAATAGTTTCAGTGGACGAATATACATATTGCAATCACACAGAATTGGAGGGATGCAAAGTACTTATTGCTGTACATTTAAATACGATCTCATTCTGAGGTTACAGTTTACCTCAATCTGTTTTATATGTAATCATGCTATCAAGAGTAAATAAATAATATTTTAGTTTTCCTCATTTCTGGAAGGATATTTCTGCCAGTGCTTTCAAAATTCCACCAGAAAGATAGGCCATAAGATAGGCAGCAGGTTTGATACAATGTTCGGGCAGCCCAAAGTAGTCTCCTGGAAAAGGAAAGCGAGGAAAAGGGCTGGGACTAGTTTCTTTTACACATATAAAAAAATGTCTGATAAATTTTCTGCCCTTCAGGCCTTATCTCTAAGCTTCGTTCCAGCTCTGTAGTCCAATGACTCTGTGATCCATTATTGGCTGTAGGTATATGATGACGCAGGGGCAAAAGGCCACAGAAGTGCAACTGTACCTCAAAACGCATCCAAGAATAGAGAAGAATGAACCTGACTCCTCAGATTTCATCTTATTTACTGCCGTCCGACACATGAGTATTCCACAGTTTTTTGTAGGTTGCTTCCGTAACTGTCTCTTCCAAACTGCAGTTGTAGCATATTCAGGAAACATGGATGTCTCTCAGAGAGTTGTGTTTCATCATCATTTTGAGATCTCAGGCTGAATCATCCTGACCCTATTCATTATTTTTTTCTGTGAAGGACAGGATCTGACTAAAAGTTTAGAAACTATGCATTAGTCACTATTATCATTTCCCCAGGAAATTCTATTTCTTTGGAGGCAGGTTACAGAAAAAGTTGCTTGTTTTGTGTAAATTTCAGTGCTTTTCACTTTCATGATTTTTCTTCAGTCAAAAATAATTTTACTTTCCATTCTTGAAAGAATAGTAGTAAGTGATTAAGCTCTATAGGAGTTGGCCACCTGTTCTTAAAATTCTGTTTGGTTTTGGTCGTTCTAGGTCAATTGCATATACCCTCTCAATGAATGTTTCAGGACTATCAACACATGTATATCATGAAGAAACTGCTTGCTTATGCAAAGCTTAGTGGCCAGGCTCCAGAATACAGTTATTTTCTCAGAAGACAGGAGACCATGAGTGATGTAGAGAAAGGTCCTAGGAACAGGGTGACAGAACCCCAGAATGTCTGCCTGGAAATTCAGAGGGTATCAAGCTGGTGAGACATCCAAGCTTCACAGAGCTGGGGGCAGCTGGGGAGTAGAAGGGGAGGAATTTGCTTAAAAGTGTCAAGTTCCAGGTATGTTAAGGTTAGATACATGTCCTCTGCTCCTACTTAAACCAAACACTTCCATGTCACACTTTGTCCCTGGTTGTCCAGTGGGAGTGAAGTGGCAGAACAGCAGAGTTAAGACCACACCTTGGATAAGAGCCAACGGAGACTGAATTCCTTCTGGGACTGTAGGATTATCTTTTCAATGGTAGACCCCACAAAAAGAAAAGTGCGCTTCTCCCTGCCTCCCCCAAGGCCCAGGAAAAGCAAAGTAAGTGTCCACAATGAAAAAAAAAATCTATACATATACCCAGAGTTTCTCCTTTTATTTGCAAAGCAGTAAACCAAATCCCTGTGTGAACATATATATCCATTATACTGTAGTATTGTGTACGCCGTTTCCCCCTCAAACAGGACTTTAGGTTTGGCCACTTTTTCTGATTTAAGCCAAATATTAGTTTCATCTATGTGAACACATGATGGCAACAAACCTATGTATCACTTTAAATTGTTTTCTCCACCTAAAGGAAATGGTAGAGAGAAAGGGGAAGGGAGAAATAGAGATGTAACAAAACCCGTTCCTCCATCCTCATCCTCAACCCACAGCATACTCGGAGGTCAGTGCCTGAGCCAGTCCTAACAGTGAACTTGGGCTGTTCAAGAAACGTCTCCATTTAGCTCTCTATAAGTAAGGATGGCACCCTCAGTGTGCTTCAGAGGAAACAGTGAATTCAACCCAAGTGTCCTAAAAGAAGATGAAGTTACTTGAAATGCTGAACTTTAAAACAAGGAGTAGCCAAGGTTCAGGCATGTTCTCACCTGAGCTCGCGGGAACTGTGGGTACTGTGTGAAGTCTGTACACTGGCTTTAGCCACAGAAGAGAACCACAGTAGCCACGGGTGAGCTGAGGGCCTTTTGCTGACTGATTGGAATCCCAAGAACAGTCAGAGGCAGAAAAGATCTACCTCTCCCCACTGCATGTTTGCACAAACCATGGTATCTCTTTTCTGATCCAAATTTCCAAAGGCTTCTCTGAAAACTACAGATAACCCTTCTTGTGGACTGTTTTAAAATATATTTATCTTTATGTATCTGAACAACAGCCATAGGTGTGCCTCTTCTCTACAGACTTTTCTTTCTCACTCACATACACACATAAACATAAATGCACACAGAGTCCGGGTGGTAGGCCAATCACACCAAAAATAAATACTCTCACCTCTCTAAATTACTTATAGAACTAATCTTATTTTTGAAATATGTTAATAAATAATCTAAACGGGAGAGGGAGTTGAAGTGTTTTCTTCGTTTTACTTATGTTGATGGATAGCCACAAAGCATAATCATTCTATTTACAAAAAAAAAAAAAAACCTCTGAAACCTAAAAAAGCCCCCCAAAACCAAATACCCTCTGTAAATATAATTTTTAAATGATGAGTAAGCTACTGTACCATCGGCCCCATTTGGTTATGTACATCACGTTAGTCACTCAGCAGTAGCTATTCCATGAATTCCTCATGGGTAGTGCAACCAGTTAAAAAGTGTATAAAACATTATACATATAAAAACTCTCACATCCTTTGGATGTTTGCAGTTCATCATAACTTTGTGGTTACCTTTCCGCAATATAAATTAAAAAAAATTACACACGCACACACACACACAGACACGCAGACTCATGTACAGAAACCCTTCCATCCAGGCATACACCATCCAGGGTGTAGTGCATGGGACTGAATTCCGTGAGGCACGAAGGGAGTGGTCCCATCCTCAGGGCAGTCCATCATCTTCAAGGCTTAATGCCACTCGCTGGGGGAGACAGAGCAAAGAAATCATCATTAGACCCACTGGAGCTATTTATAGGATCACAAGGTACCAGAAATTCTATTACTTTATAGGCAGTAGCTCACATACTCTTCAAGAAGCTACCTCAGAAGACACGTTTGTCTTATTTATTTTACAGATGAGAAAACTGAGACTCAACGAGCTTAAACAGCATTTGTCCTGGATCATATAGCAAGCGGGTGAACTCAATTTGAACCCAGATCTGTATGAATCCAGAGCTATAGCTTTTTTCATTATTCTGTTCTGCCTCTGTAAAGAGGAAGGCTGTGGAGATCTAAACTTTCTCCATCCTCCCTTACAGGATTTTAGGTTTGCTCAACTTCAGTGGGTTAGCTTTGGCAAATGTTTAATCCCAGGCCATTAGCTACTTGTCTCTAGCATGCTAGTCACAATCAGGAAGGTAACTGGCTGCACCCCTCCCAACTAATTATCCAGAATTGGAAGGCAGTGGAGATCAATTAAGTTTAATCCCTCTTTCCCTCTCCCCAACTTTCTAGTCATTAGATACTAGACTTCCCTCTGCCACAAATGGCTGACCACCCACTAACCCTTGAGCCAGTCTATTCCATTGTGGACAGTGGACTTAAATTCTTTCCTATATTGTCATGAAATCTGCTTCTTTATATCTTCCGACGTTCCCCGATTCTCTCTCTTAGACTCAGAGAGTTCTACACAGACAACCGTTGAAATTTTCAGTGTTTGTGTTCCCTTCCCTTCCTTCTGAGTGTTTTCTTCTCCAGGCTACACATCTAGCTTCCCCAGCCTGGTCCCGATATAATGCTGTGTCCCACTCTTCCATTTCCTGGATACCCTCCTTCGGATAGACCCCATTGTTTCAAGATCTTTCTCATCGCTGTATGAATTTGAGCTAGCCACTTCACCCCTCTGAGCCTCGGTTTCATCATGTTAAATGGGAGTACTAATAGGACCTACCTTATAGGGTTGTTGGGAAATCACATGGGATTATGTGTGTAGAGTGCTTAATGTAGTACCCAACACACATGGGGTCCAGAGTATTCTAAATCAACCTAACCAGCATAAGATAGAACCAGACTGGCATTTTCCGTCTCTGAACATTCTATAAACAATAAAAAGTAACTCCACTGCCTTTCAAATCATCTTTGGATTATTTGTGGTTTTGCATGAATGTCACGGCCTTGCTCCACTAGACTATCTTTTTCTAGTCTGTGACCCTCCGACTCTCCTCAAGATAGATCTCTAGGCCAAAGTCAGGTCCCAGCAGTGATGGTGGAGCTACCTGAGAAGGGGACAGGGGAGAGAACAGGCTGTTGAGAATACTGATTTCCACAGCTTCAAGGCCATATACCCTGAGAAACAGTGGAAAGAGCATGGGCTTTTGTGTACATACAGATAGGAGTTTCAATCCTGGTTCTACCACTTCCTAGTTGTGATCCTAGGTAAGTTATTCAATCTCTCTGAGTCTCAGTTTCCTCATCTGCAAAATGGGGCTAACAATATCAAGTATATAGGTTCCTGTAAAGACTAAACAAGAAAATACATGTAAAACACTGAGTAGCGTCTGATACACAGTAGGTTCTTACTAAATGTCAATTTCCTCACTCTCCTACTCTATTTCTCTGCAGTTGGCAGGAGCTTAATTCTTCAGGCCTTAGATTCATCAGGAATAGCTCCTCCTGAGTGGTTGTTTCCTTCTGTGGAAACAATGACACTTTACATGTGCAGAGCGCTTTATAACTCACAAAGCACTCTCACATGTGCTATCTCACTTGAACTTTATAAACTTAGGCAGCAGAGAGAATGGGGGTTATTATTCCCATTTTACAAATAAAAGTAATCAGAAAGAAGGGACTGAGATCACAGAGCTGTGGAATAGTGAAACTGGGAGTCATCTCCACTCTAAGCTCAACATTTCTTCCACTGTGCCCCCTCTGATCTTTAAAAATTGCTTAAGCAACTGTCTGCTTGGATTGGCCAAGGTTAAGGATCCTCAAGGCCATCTGCTAACGCTCCTCACTTGCTTGACCTCATTTCCCAAGTCTCCCCTTCACGAACAATTAGCTTCAGCAGCAATTCTGTCTGTCCTGCACCGTACTCAGTCATTTCTTGCACATGTCATTTCCTTGGTCTGCAACTAACCCATCTTTCATCTTTGCCCCGACACCCAACTCACAGTTTGCAGCCTTCTAGAACCAGAAAGCCTTCTAGGATTGACTGCACCTGCCTGGTTCATGCCCTCGCTCATCAGCCCCTCAGACTCAGAGTGGCACTGCCCTACCTTGCACTTGACGACAGGCAGCTCGGAAAGAGGGTTCTTCGGGAGTTGGTGCAGCTGTGACCTTGGTTCCCCCGGCAAGACAAAAAGCTCCTTGAGGGCAGGGGCTGGGTCTTCCATTTCTCTGGTCTCCCCAAGACAGGGCTCTGCCCACAGTGGGTGATCAAAGCTGCTGATCGCCTGACAGGGGGATGGACTGGATGACCCATGAGGTCACACCCAGCCCCGACTCCGCTATACAACCATGACATCTGCTCCAGCCACTTTGTGGTCCTTGATCCCCCAACAAGCCATGCCCTGTCGTGCCTCTCAGCCTTTGCACATGCTTCTTTCTGGAATGCCACTTTCCTCCTTCTCTACGTGGAAGCCTGCTATGAATCTTCCAAGGACACAGTTCTTCTGTCACCTTTGTTGATGTTTCCATAGCATTGGTTCAACAAATACTTACTGGGAGCCAAATATGCTGTGCTAGGCACCAGGGAAACATTAATCAGACAATCCTGCCCTCAAGGAGCTCACGTTCTAGCGGGGAGACCAATGAGTAAAAAGACAAGTAGACTATAGTGTGACAGGTGCTGTGATGGAGAGAGGTGGTGAGAGAACAGAGAAACCAGGGAAAGCTTCCTAGAAGAGGGGACCCTTGAGCTTCCACCATGGCACTCAGCACACAGCTGTTCAATAGCCAGTGACTCTCTAACTCCCCCACCAGCTCCCTGGGAGCAAGTACATCCCTTCTTTACTTTTGAACACTTGGTATCTTATGTGGTACTTGGCACATAACTGGTATACATTGTTCACTGAAATGAATGCATTTGAACTGAATGGCCACAGTTGCCTTTCTAGGCCAAAGGTTCTGAAAACGTATTCAGCACAAAGACAGGCCTCTTTCCTCCAGGAAGAGCCTCTAGGTACAAGGTGGTCCTGATACCCTTCTATCCCAACCACCTACCCCAGCATTCCTGTGTCCCCAGGGCCTAGAACAGTGCCTGGCACATGGTAGGTTCTTGATAAATGTCTGAAGGAGGGAAGGAGGGAGGGAGGGAGGGAAACAAGGAAGGAAAGGAGGGAAGGAGGGAAAGAAGGGAGGAACGGATGGAAGGAAGAAGGGAGGAAAGGAAGGAAGGAATTCTTCCAGCAAGGAACACTTACTGCTGGATAGACATGGCCAATCTGAGCAGCCCTCCCTATGTGGAGCTCATCCTCATCCTCTTCTTCTGTCGTTTTCCTGTATACAGGGTTGTCGAAATTCATGCTTTTGGTGTTCTTCCGCTTCCAGTTTCTCCAGATCAGGTAGCCACTCATGCACAGCAGGGCTATAACCACTGGAGGAAGAGACACGTTACAGTGGATCTCCAGCAGGCTCCAGCCCGTTGCCCAGACATCAGTGCATTTCTCGCCACCTCTCCAGCTTGGCTGCCCCTTGTTCCCAGGCTCTGTTTCTGCATATTCTTTTTCTGCTGCTGGGAAGCCCTTCTCCTAGCTCTTTGTTCATTAACTACTCATCCTTCAAGATCCAGCTCAAATGTGAAGTCTTTCTCAACCTCTCATGGTACAGTCAGTTGTTCCCTCGCGTGTGTTCCCAGACCACAGTGTTGTACTTTATATATGTGTACCCCCAACTAGACTGAGCTCTTTGAAGGCAGGGACTGTGCCTTCTTTCTCTCACTGTGCCCAGTGCCCAGTAGCGAGTAGGTGCTCAGTAACATGCTGAGTGAGTGAGTGAATTTCTTCACCACACTCTTGCCCTAATACTGCTACTTCCCTGGATTTCTCTAAGAAACCATTCTCTCCCAAAATTGGAGGGTGGAGGGTGGGGTGCTTCTTTCCAAAGCTGGGGCTCTGCAAGAAGAGGAGCATCTCTAGAAGGGAACACAGCAGGGAAACACAGGTTCTGAGTTAAAATAAATGGATATATTAATGTGTAAAGGAGGAAGTTCTCAGATAGAGCCGGGAGAAAATGGGGCAAGCAGCTTCACAAGATAGTAAGCAGTCACCGTGAGCATTCAAGTGAAGGCTGGGTGATAGCTATCTAGGATGCTACAGAGGGGGTTTCTACAATACTTTGGTAAGATTATAATAATCAATAATAACTGATATACATAAAGATAAGAACAGGGCAAGGATGTCTGTTATCGCTGCTATATTTGTTGTCCCAGAGATCTAGCTATGCAGTGAGACCAAATAAAGAATTGAAGGGCACACATGGGAAAGGGAGAAATCAAACTGTCATTAACAGATATTGTATGCTTGGAAAATCTTAGAAAAGCAGATGAAAAACCATTAGAAATGATTTTAGTTCATCAAGAATCAACAGAAAAAAATCAATAGCTTTCTTATTAATCAGCAATAACCAATCAGAAAATGGATGGAATAAGAAAATATTCGTAATAGCCCAACAAGAAACTATAAAATACTTGGGATAACCCAATAAGGAATGTGCAAGTCCTATGTGACCTATACAATTCTACTGAAGGCCATAAAAGAAGGCTCAGATAAATAGAGAGGTATGTCATGTTCCTCGATGGGAAGGTTCAATGTTGTAAAAATGTAAATTCTCCCCGCATCAATTTATATACCCAAGGCATAAGATGCCATCATAAGTTTTATAGAATTAACAAGATGATTCTAAAGTTCACTTAGAAGAGAAATTGAATAAAAATAGCTAAGAAAATGTTCCAAGAATAATAATACCCTATTAGACATTAAAACATATCATAAAGTTGTGTTTCGAGTATATAGGAATAGTATATAGGGATTGGTGGAGAATAAACAGCCTAAAAGCAGATCAAAGTACGTATAGACATATAGTTTACAATAAGATGACAATTCAAGTCAGAAGGAAAAGATGGACTATTCAGTAATGGTCTTGTGAAAACTAGACGAGCATGTAAAAAAAACACTTAAATCTCTAACACTTGCTGCATTCTAAATGCCAAATGGATTAATAATTGAATACTAAAAAATGCTTAAAATAGTAGAAAAATATATAGAGAGATATTTTAATAATTTAGAATGAGGCAGACCTTCCTAAGCAAGACACAAAGCCCAGAAGTCATAATGTAGGAGATTAACAGATCTGATACGTAAACATTTTTAATTCATGCATGGCAAAAGAGACCATAAACAAATTCTAAAAATCAAGTGGCAGGATGGGAGAAATGATTTGTAACATATATTACAAAGGTCTAACATTAATTATGTATAAATATTTCTACAAATAAGTAAGAATAAGACAAGGAACCAATAGAAAAATAAGAAGAGACTGTGAATAGGCAATTCATAAAGGATGAAATGTAACTGGCCAATACGCTTGTGAAAAGATACTCTGCCTCCCAGGGAAATATCAGGGAAAGAATATTCCTCTTTCAGCCCCCAGATAAGCAGAAATTTAAAATAATGATTCTATTAGGGCAGGTTACATCAGGGAAACAGCATACACATGCCCTTCTGTGGAGCAGAGTATGGCAGGAGAGGAGTTGATTTCTCTTTCACTAAACAATGCTGAGTATTTTCCACTCTACTCAAAATGAGCCTGGAATAGTCTCACCATCACCTTTACTAATAAAGCCTTTCAAGGCCAATTCAAATGCCACCTTCTTTAGAAGTGCCACTCCCTCTCCTCCACAGAGCATCGGGTCTCTATTACAGCACTTTATAATATGTAGTAACACCTCTCTTGTATCACCTTTTTTATCATTAAGTCTTACTAAAAACTGAAAGCTCTTTTTTTTTTTTTTTTGCCGTATGCGGGTCTCTCACTGTTGTGGCTTCTTCCGTTGCGGAATACAGGCTCCGGACGCGCAAGCTCAGGGGCCATGGCTCACAGGCGCAGCCGCTCCGCGGCATGATGGGACCTTCCCGGACTGGGGCACGAACCTGTGTCCCCTGCATCGGCAGGCGGACTCTCAACCACTGTGCCACCAGGGAAGCCCAAAACTGAAAGCTCTTAAAGTCTTTTCTCTTTTTCTTTCCTGGATCCTTGGCACCTCGCACAGTCCCTTGGATGGTGTTGAAGTTTTTAAAACATTCACTAGCTAACTCACCACCATATTGTGGATTCTTAGGATAAAAGGGCCAAGTCCTTATCCTTGAGGTACTACACATGGGCAAGTAAGGGAGATAAAACAACGAATGGACAATCGCAATTCAAAGATCCGACCGAGAGAAGAGACTGGTATGAGAGACAGGATGTGCAGGATACTAAGTGAATATCAGGGTAAGAGAGAATGAATCAGCCCACGTGGCTCTCTGTGAGGTTTAACCAAATGTTATATTCTGGCCACATTCCAAACCCACCCCACTCCCGCCCTCCCATGCCATCCCCATTCCTGGCTTTGCCCATGTTGTCTTCACCTGCTTGGGTTGCTCTAGGAACTCTCCCCTGTCCACTTCCCTCCTCTCCCAATTCCAAGATAAGTGCCTCAGCACTTCTACTGAACTGCACACGGCTTCATTTTAGGACTTACCGCGTCAGAATCAAATTATCTGTGTCTCTCCAACAAGTCTATAAACTTTTGGAGGACAAGAACCATGTCTTACTTATTTTTAATCACCTTCCCTCCCCTTATCACAGAATCTGGTACATCACAGCTACTTGATAAATGTTTGTTGAAAACGAAACAGAAAGCAAGCAAGGTGGCACGATCTATTAAAGGAATGGCAAGCAGCTCTATGAATTTTTGTTAATGTATGTTTTTTCTACTCATTAATTCGACAAATACTTTATTTCGTCCCCTGTGCCAGACACTGCTAAGAGCTGGGGAGAGTGGCGAGCAAGAGAGACACCAGACCTGTCCCCGTGGAGCCTACAGTTCGGCTTCACACGGCTGGTGTGTAGAGCATCCGTGACGGGTAGTGGGGGAAATATGTGGATAGCTGTCTGGGGCCAGGTCCTGAAGAGCCTGGTGTGCCAAGCTAAGAAACCGAAGTAAATCAGGACGGGGAGGTGCGCAGGAAGGCGGCCAGGGCAGAAAAAGTCAGAGAGAGAGGTCCGTGTGCTAAGCGCTCTATCCTTCCAGTGCTTTACCCAGACCCTGGGCAGGGTCTCTCTCTTCTCACCAGTGACTTGGGGCCACACTCACCCATAGGCACGATGATCCCAATGACAGCAGCAGTGACTGTTGAGCCCATCTTGCCACTTTCATTCCCATCTGCAAAACACAAGCGTTAGCAGAACGATGCTCCATCACTGTGAGTCCCAAGTCCTTGCTGGCCTCAAGCAGTAAAAACTACCCAACTGCTTCTTGCCCCCGTTCCAGAATGATGATCCCGGCTACTGCTTAATAATTTAGTCTTTCCAGATCTTATCAGGACAGAGGTCATCTCCATTTCACAGATGAGGAAATTGAGTCTTCTTGGGGTTTGGGGGACCCACAGAGAAGTGGCAGAGCTGGGATTCAAACCCAGGATTTGTGACCTAAATCCCTTACCCTTTCCACAGTATTTGGGTGGTGGGAAGCTCGGGGCTGAGCCCTTAGGTCTTTATGTTGCTGACTACCTGGGGCAATTGCCTTTTTCAGCCAGTATCTGTTGTTTTGTCTCTCTTATTTCTGTCTGTCCATCTGCATCATCAGTGTTTTTTTTTTTTTTTAAATAAATTTATTTATTTATTTTTATTTTTGGCTGTGTTGGGTCTTCGTTTCTGTGCGAGGGCTTTCTCTAGTTGTGGCAAGCGGGGGCCACTCTTCATCACGATGCGTGGGCCTCTCACTATCGCGGCCTCTCTTGTTGCGGAGCACAGGCTCCAGACGCACAGGCTCAGTAGTTGTGGCTCGTGGGCCCAGTTGCTCCGCGGCATGTGGGATCTTCCCAGACCAGGGCTCGAACCCGTGTCCCCTGCATTAGCAGGCAGACTCTCAACCACTGCGCCAGCAGGGAAGCCCGTACTATATATTTTTAAAAGTAGGTTGTGCCATCTTTTCCACTCTCTTACACTCATCTTCAGTATAACATCTGTACAGAACTTTTTAGTTTAAAAAGCAGTTTTCCCTTGGATCCTCATGACAGCCCTCTGAGGTTTGGAGAGGAGCTATCATTTGCTCCAAGAGAGGAGATGATTGTCTCCTGGCAACGGCGCAAATGCTATCCTCTCAGTGTGTCTGTTTCTCCAAGTTACTCCAAGGGAACCTAATTATTAAGGGGAGAAAAGACCTGCACTGCTTACAAAGTTTACTGTGGAAATGCCGTTCTCTTCTCCCTCCGGGTCCCAAGCATACACAGGACAGTGATATTAAAGCCTAGAGCGTGATGAAGCCAGTGGGGAGACTCCCTGGTCGGAGGCTCAGCCCAAGTGAAAGGAACTGGACTTCACACGCGACCCACCTGCCTCTCCAAACTTCAGGGTAAGCGCTCAACTCTGAAAGCGCTGCTGCTGGCAAGATGGGCCTGATTATTAAGGTGCTACCACGCTGCTTAGTTTCTGGGCCATGTGCATATGGGAAAAAATTTAAAAGATAGTTTATCCTCTTAAATGAACTCCCCCAGCAGGTAACTCAATTTAAAAGGTATTTGCTGGTTAATGAGATAGAACATTTCTAGCAGTGACAATTACTGCTCCCGATGATTTAATAAGTGGTGAACTTAATTATTTTCATCCCAGGGTTTGCAGAGAGGCACTAACAGACCATAGTTATGGATATCACTATATGGGGAACCTACCGAGAGTGCTGAGAACTGAGACCAGGGCATTTGAAACTTCCAAATCTGAGGGATGCTCCCTCATACATGTCAGTAACGTGTGACACAGACACACTATCAGAGTCAGCAGAGGCTGTGTGCATGAGCACTTCTGTTTACACGGATGCCTCTGTCTCTCGTGGCAACCTTGCGAAGCAGGTAGGGGAAGGGTTATTATTACCCTACTTTGTAGATGAGGAAACTGACGCTCAGAGATAGGAGGTAGCTTCCCTCGAGACCCTCTATAAGGTAGGAGCACCTATGACTCCTAAATTGCGGGTTGGCACTCTTCCTCCCGCTGCTTCCTCCTTGTAGACAGCCAACATTTAGCTCTGGTATGACCACTTCTTCCCACAGATCCCCCGATCCTGGCTTCCCTAGGACCCTCCCACGTCATGAAAGAAGGCAGAACTCATTTCCTTACAGTGCTGGGAGTGGTTGCTGGTTGCAGGGCTTGGGGTAGACGGGTTGATGCTGGGAGCCCTGGGGACACTAACTGAGCCTGGGACCGCTGCTGCCAGGCTCGGTGTCTCTGTGCTGTGGTTCTGGTAGCCGGGGCTGTGGACGGTGGTCCCAGGGGCTCTGGTGGTGTCGGCTACTGTCCTCGTTGTGGTGGAGGCTAACGTTGTAGTTGAGGTAGACTGAGGTGCTGCGGGGGAAATATCATGAAGGTCACTGGACAAAGAATTTTGCTGTTTTAGTGCCTAAATTATTGCCTCGATGAAGTATACTTATGAACTCATCCTCATGGCTCAGCTCAAACTCCTTCCCTAATCCTACTGAATGGGCTATGATTTTTACTTTAGCTGAATGCCAAGCATCTTGTCTGTGTTTATACTGCATTTCGGTTTGATAAAGATGAGTCATTAGGACAATGCTATAGAATCAGGTGTGGGCAAGACCATGATAAAAGACTGGGAGGAGTGGAAATTATATAAATCTAGAAGGAGTTTGCATGTATACTGGTACACTACTAGGTTCAAATTCTCACTCCACTTTAAACAATTGAACCTGGAAATGATGAATGCTGCAGCAGACTTATGCTCAAACAAAAGGCCTCGTGCCTCCATTGAGACTGGAGGATGGATGTACATGTATATGGTTGAAGTATTAACTGACTGTTAGTCCCAATCATACCACAAAAGGGCTGCTAGATAGTGTGTTAAGTTCTGGGTGAGAAACAGGCAAGATCACAGTCACCTGCATATAAATAGTAATCAAAGCCATGGGGATCAAGGTTTCTTAATTTGAGGCCTTCAGGGGATTCCTGATCCCCCTGAAACTGAATTTAACATGTTGTATGTGTATGTGCATTTTTCTCGGGAGTGAGAAGACAAAGCCTTGGAGGGACCCTATGGGACACCAGCATTCAAGGTCGGTACAGAAGAGGAGCCTGCAAAGGGCAACAAGTAGCCAGAGAAGATGGAGGAAGACCAGGCGCTCATGGTTTTCCAGAAGTCGAGGAAAATTTCAGCAGATGGGGTCTGGCATTGCCAGGGGCCATCCCTCCCAGTAGCTCTGCTCACCTCGGTAGCACCTCTTCATGTCAGGGCCCAGTCGCATTGTGTCAGGACAGGCACAAGTGTACTTGGGGGAGTGGCTGGACATCTGAGGAGCAGGAAGGCACAGGTACTCACAGCCTCCATTGGACTGGGCACTCAGCTCGCAGGCATCTGCAGCTAATGGCACAGAGAGAGACGGGGAGAGAGAGTACTGGGGCACAGACGGGATGTGCCAGGCTCTCCCTCCCCCACGCACGAGGCCCTTCCCACTCGGCTAAATCAAAACGATTTCTCTACTACTTTTACTGGGCACCTTCCATCACTGTACCTGCTGTTTTATCCCCACTCTTTCTTCCTTTTTTTTTTTTTAAACATCTTTGTTGGAGTATAATTGCTTTACAACGGTGTGTTAGTTTCTGCTTTATAACAAAGTGAATCAGCTATACATATACATATGTCCCCATATCTCCTCCCTCTTGCATCTCCCTCCCTCCAACCCTATCCCACCCCTCTAGGTGGTCACAAAGCACTGAGCTGATCTCCCTGTGCTATGCGGCTGCTTCCCACTAGCTATCTATTTTACACTTGGTAGTGTACATATGTCCATGCCACTCTCTCCCTTCGTCCCAGCTTACCCTTCCCCCTCCCCGTGTCCTCAAGTCCATTCCCACACTTTCATTTAACGCTGATGACAACTCGGGGGGAGGGGGTGTTATGCCCAGGTTAACAGATAAAAGACTGTGGCTCAAAGAGAACAAACTTGTCAAAGCTATACCTCTAGTAATTTTGGAGACAATTTAAATCGAGGTCTGTTGGACTCCAAAGTCCATGTTTTTTTCTCCCTATGCCACAGGCCGTATCTCTTTCTTATTTAAATTTCTAATCTAGAATCAGGCACCAACCTTATCTCCTTACCCCTTTTTGCTTTCCCACCTTCACCCTTCCCATTACAGTTAGAATGAGTCTATCCTAGTGACGGAGGAAGGGACAACCTAATTGCAGGATTCCTGGCGTCTGTTGCCAACCAGCAAGCTGACTTACTGACCGCCCTAGGATACGTTACTTGATACCACTGCAAAGTACGAACAAATAGCAAATGAGAAGCAATGTGCTCCCTTATGGCCGAAGGAGCTCTGGAATCAGACAGGCCTAAGTTTAGGCTTTAGCTCTACCACCTGCTAAGGTTATTTTACCCCTGTGAGCTACAGTTTCCTCAGCTGTTAAACGAGAACAGTGATATCCATACTTTGTAAGAATGGCAAAAATGGGACATTTGTATGTTTATTTATTTCTACCCAGCCTTAGTTCACCAAGAGCTTGAGGCAAGATGAAGTAAATATGCGACGGCAAGGCAGTCCACCAACGACAGGGACTGTTGCCACTACTTCTGGGGATGCCGAGACGTGACGTGCATGTGAATACAGCCTGCCTGCTAGAGGGAGGGGATGTGGGCAGGGGACCTGGGACTGGGCAAGGCTCACCTCGTGGCTGCTTCAGCTCATGGAAGATGACAATGTCATGTGGGTTATTGAGGTTCTCAGCTAGGACGGAGATTTCCAGGCCATTGAGCCGATTTGCACTGAAAATGGCCTCGTTCTCCAGGTCTGTCCAGAACACCTTGTCCTGTGGGGTACAAATACAGAGGATGGGAAGCCTAGAGCTTAAACCCACGACCTCAGCCTGAGGGCTCGGCCTCAAACCATAGTCACAGCACTGCTCTGGCATCTCCCCTGAACTCTCTGGTCCACAGATTCACAGCGGGACTCTCAGCTCTGATCTGTGGCATAGGCTCTGGTTCCCTTCTGTCTCAGAGGGTTATTCAGTGCTCTGGCCTGAAGGCTGCTCATTAACGCTGAGCTAGGCCTGCTTCCTGGAGTTCAGCAGAAACCGAGGTTGGGTCTCTGTAGCTGTTACCATTACTAGGGCCTGGGACCAAGATTGGGGAGGATGTATGATCTAGCAAGCACTATCCCTAGGGGGCCTCCTACAGCCTCTGGGTATACACGCATACACATCCGATGGTTGGTCCACACAAGCCTCAATGCGTATCTGCAGGCGAATCCACATTCATAGGTACCACCGTGCAGCCTCAGGTGCAGATCTAGACACATACCCACATGCTCACCTACACACCCGAAGGCACACTTGTGCCTAAAATGGACTTGTCTAAGCACTGGTGTGCGTACGTACACTCACAAGCACGAGCACACACAGGAAGGCACATTTTTAAACAGACGCATTTATGTATACACAGGCACGTACACATACATGCCACATGTACGTACAAGCACACACACATGTGTGTGAACACACCTGTCTTTCGAAGCAGAGGCTGGACTTGGGAGCTGGAGCCTTGCCCACAATGTCAGAGCCGTGCTGGGTGATGTCACTCCAGGCAAATATTGCCAATGCCCACCACAGGCCACTGTCCCCTTGCTTTCCCTCCCCTTGGTGGCAGAGTTAGTTTTGGGGAAGAGGTATGGGTGTGTGAGAACTTGGTCGCTTCTGGCTTCCTCATTCCCCAAGGAGATACGTTGTTAGGGTCAGAACACAGGAGGGTCTTGACTCTTCACCCTCCTGTGAGCTTCTTGAGGACGGGGATGATGTCTGATTCACTTCTATGACCCCAGGGTCCAGCAAAGGTCAGTGAGAGTGTGCTGAATTGAATAGCATCTCTCAGGCCATTTCCATAGTAAATAATACTAAGGAAATGTGTATTCCTTTTCCCTTTCTTTATTGGGTACCTTCTGTATACGTGGGTACAGTGCTGGGTGCCGAGGGTACCTGGTCTAGCTACTTACCTGTGGGAAGTGCTCTGAGGGAGGGGCCTTGGGGAGGAAGCACTGGAAAGGCTGCCAGGTGGACAAGGGGCTGCATAGCCTCTGTCTGAAGACAGCTCACGTATTATGTACAAACAAGCCAGTCAGCTTCCCTGTCCCTTTGTTTCCACTTGGACGAGTCTCAGGGAGTCATCCTATTTGAACAGCCTTTCCTAGGCTTCAGCTTCCTGATGGGGCCATGCCTCCCCTCACGGAGCTCACCTCAAACACAGCTATCCCGAAAG
Organism: Delphinus delphis; assembly: GCF_949987515.2. Classification (NCBI taxonomy): domain Eukaryota; kingdom Metazoa; phylum Chordata; class Mammalia; order Artiodactyla; family Delphinidae; genus Delphinus; species Delphinus delphis. The sequence goes on from NC_082683.1 coordinate 44,210,827, forward strand.
GGTGGCTCAGGTAGTCAGGGGAGGAAATCAGCATCTTCCTGTTGCCTCCGCTGAAGTCAATGCTGGACAGCTGGTGCAGCTTGGAGTCCACCCAGTACAAGCGCTGGTTCAGCAAATCTTGAGCAGGAAAAAGGGACAAGGGGATCGGGTTGTGAGCCTGGGACCACAGCCTGGAATTCTGCTCCTCTGTGGCCCTTCCCTGCCCACATCTCCAGGCCAGGCCTCAGACAGAGGCCAGCCCAGGGCAACCATCAGGAAACACAGGCAGTGGCACTATAAGGGGACACAGCAACAAGACCCACGGAGCCCCAGGCAGTGGTCAGCTCCAGGCGCTAGAACAGGCCCCCCAGTGGGGGAACGCAGGGCTCACCCAGGGTGATTCCGTTGGGCCACTCAATACCATCTGACACCAGTGTCTGCCGGTGCACACCATTGAGCCCAGACTTCTCGATCTTAGCCTCGTACCCCCAGTCAGACCAATACACGAACCTAGAAGAGAGAAGAACCCAATGGGCTTCTTGTCAGGGAACAAGACTGGGGTGGTGTGGGTCACAAGGGCTCAGTGGCCCTCTGAATATTGAAGATTACGCTTAGTGAGGACTGGAAAGACCTCTGAAGTTCACGGGAGCCATCAAACCTTAGCACTGGCAGGCGTGTCGGTCTTCGCCTTATCGGAGTCCCTGGAGAAGCCTGTATTCCCAGAGTCCCCCTGACCTCAGCTGAACAGCCTGTCAGCCCATCTGTCCCACCCCAGCAGCTCCAGCTCCAGCCCTAGCGTGCCAGAGCAGGAAGGGAAGGGCCCCGTCAACCCTCTTACTTTCCTGGTTGACAGAGGAGAAAGCCGATGACCTAGCCAGGGTCACACAGCTAGAACTCTGTCCAGGGCTTCTCTCTCTTTCTTGTTGAACATTTATTGAGTACTTACTAGGTGAGTGGTCTCATCTCATGTACTTACAAATGCAGTAATCACTGCCCCTCTAATCCAATCCCTACAGAGCAGACAAAATGAGCTTCTAAAAATGGGAATAAGCTGTCATTATCCTGCTTTTTGAAATTGAGATATAATTGACATATGACACTCGTTCCAGGGGTGCAACATAATGATCTGATATTGCAAAACGAGCACCACAAGAAGTTAGTCAACATCCAGCACCCCACAGAGCTACAATGTTTTTTTCTTGTGATAACTTTTAAGATCTATTACTCTCCAGTTTTTAAACTTTATGATGGTTTCTCCTACTGACCTTAAAATCAGATCCCAAATCCTTACCATATCCGACAGGGCTCTGCATGACTAGGTCCCTGCCTACCTCTCTGGCTATCTCTCCTGCCACCACTGCCCACTTCCCTTACAAACTCCACACCCGCCGCCAGGGCTTCTCTTAGATCCTCCAGGGCACCAAGGCCCTCACAGAGCCTTTGCCCCCACTTGTGTGCCATTTAGAACGTCTTTTCAGTAGAGAACCTTCCTCCGACCCTCGATGTAAATAGGTTCTCCCTGTTACTGACTCTTAAAACACCCTGTTTTTTCCCTCCAGAGCGCTCACACCGTCGGTTATTTACGTGTGCATTCGGTATGTGGCGTATCTGTTTACTGTCTGTTTTCCCCACTAGTCTATACGCTCCGCTGAGGGCAGGCGCCTCATCTGCCTTACTCCTCATTTTGTCCCTGGCAGGTAGCTCGTGTGTGGCCTATAGGCCTTATTTACTATTTGTTGAACAAAGTAGCCTCACAATTACCCCAGGAGGGTGTAATTATTAGTCCCATTTTACAGAGGAGTAAACTGTGGCTCAGAGAGGCTGACTTCCCTAAGATCACGTGGTGAATAAGTAGTAAGGCCAGGCTTCAAATTTAAGTTCAAATTAAGTTGGGCTCTAAAGCCCACGTGCTTAACCCTCCCCAAAATGCCTCTGCTGAAAGCTGGTGTCAAGCCAAGGCTGGCTCCAGGCTGGGGGGCTGCGTGGTTGTTCTGGATCCCTTCCATTTGCCACTTCGAATCCCATGGCCATTCTGCTCTGTATACCAAAAGGCTGGCGCATGTGGGAACATCATTGGGCTGGGCTCCCTAGCCGTCTGGCTTCCAGTTGTATTCAGCAAAATATCGGAGGGGGAAGGGGAGAGACTGAGGTCAGGATGTCTATTCCCCTAACTCCCCCCTACAGAGGTGCCTTCAGCTGGCTAATGCCCTAAAGGTGACCCTCTCTACCCAGCTCTTTCCCTCCCAACTCGGGTAACCCTCCCTGCTCCTGCCCCTCAGGCCTGTTACCTGTTACTAGTCCAGGATAGTGCATGAGACCTTACCCGCTCCTTTGTCAATAGTCCCTTTATTAACCGGCCTTAAATTATCTTAAAATGAGTGTGCAGTGGGTTTTCTGGCGGGACCCTGACCGAGCCACAATGGACCAGGAATGGGCTGGGTGTAACTATATGGTTTGGGGACATGGCAGGTGCAGCCCCAGGTCTGTGTGATAGCAGACAGAGAACAGGGTTGAGGTGGGGGTTAAAGGAGATGACAGTTGTCTGCAGAGTGCCTGGATGCACCTGTGCAAAGCGGCAGCTGTCCGCCACTTCCCAAGGCCACGCACAAAGGCCACGCACACCCTCTCAGGTGGCCAGCCTCACCCCCAGCTGCCCTCACTGGAAGAAGAGGGTTTTCTTATCCCTGCTTAACAATTAAGGAAACAGCAGCAGGAAGAAGCTGGTGATCCTGGTAAACATAATATGATGCAGCTGCTTAAAAACCATGCCATCTCAGGACATCCCCACTGAGGGAGGGAGGGAGGGAGGGAGTCGTGCTCTGTTCAGAATCCCTACCCCCGATATGGAGGCATGGGCAGAGCAGGGCAGCCTGGGTGGTGAGGGGCCCAGAGGCTGTGGGCCACAGGGATGGGGATGGAGGCAGGCAGGCTGGAGCAGAGCTGACCCAGTAATCTCAGTCCTCAAATCTTGCTGGCTGTCCTGCAGGGCAGGGAGTAGACATGCTAGAGGTAACTCCGGAGGCCAATGGAGGAAGTCCAAGAGAGGCAGGTATGGGAACATAAGAACGAAACAAACAAAAGAATACTTTCTAATGGGCAGAGCTGCCCCAAAATGAAACAGGCCGTATGAGAAGTGACAAGCTCCTGTCTCTGGAAGTGCGAGCAGTCGCCAGATGCCCACCTGTGGCACGCAGCAGCCTGAGGGAAGACGTCCTGCCCCAGGAGCGTCTACCAGGCAATTTCTAGCGCCCTACCCGGCTCTGAGATGCTCTGCTTCTATGATATGGTGAGAGAGTAGCAGAGTCCTGGGAGCACCCTGGCGACCAGTGCGCAAGGGACCCTGGGTCAGGGGTTCACAGGCTGAGGGGCCCGCACGGACTTTCTTCCCTGTGGCTTGTGTCTGGGTGGCCCAGGGCCTTCCGAAGCCCTCAAGGCAGCTCTTGTGACAGACACATGAGGACTGAGCGCCTGGGGCAATTTGGGGGTGGGAACACTCACCCTCGCAGGGGGTCGACAGCAATGGCCCGGGGTTCACTGAGGTCACGGCTGAAGAGAGTGCAGCGGCGTCCGCCATCGACTGTGGCCACTGAGATGGTCTTGTTGCCTGAGTCGGTCCAGTAGATGTGCTTGTGGACCCAGTCCACTGCCAGGCCCTCCGGAGAGTGCAGCTGCTCATCAATGAGGACCTCCTGCTCCGCCGGGTCGCTGGCTTTGTCCATGTAGGCGCTAGGAGCAACCAGGGCTGGCGTGGGCAGGTGTGCCACCCCCGGGCCCATCTGGAGCTGCCCTTCCCCTCTCTCTTCCCTCTGGGTCACAGCAGCGCATTGGAGAGGAACTTGGCTCATTTCCACTCAACACATTCCCTGGGCCACCAGGATAAGGATACAGGCTCAAGTCAGCCACGGTCTCTGGCCTGGAGGAGCTCAGTTTAGTAGGGACAGAAATTTACAGCCAGATAATTACACCAAGACACTGTGATTACAGAAAGTATCAGAGGCTATAGCGGCAGAGTAATGGAGACTACATCATCCTGGAGGGCTGGAGAAGGCCTTGTAGTTGAGCCCTGAAGGCCCAGTCTGTCAGGAACACAAAGAACAAAGGCAGAGGGAACAGCATGTGCAGATGCCGAGGCGTGTGCTCTGGAACAGTGACGGATCCAGTGGGGGTGGAGTGGGGTATGTGGGGTGTAAGACAGGAAGTAAGTGTAGGCAGGGGCCACATCCTGACGGGCTCTGTGTGCCACGCTAAAGGCTCAGGATTTCACTGTGGAGGGGTAACTGAACAGGTCGGAGGACATGGCCAGAGAGGCATGTTAGATCACTGTGGCACCTGCAGAATACGCGAGGAATTGGAGGAGGAGGGAATGAAGGCAGAGAGACCAGTTAGGAGGCCGTGACCGCACCCAGGTGAGAGACGAAGAGGGTGTGCAGAAGGGCTGAGGCAGTAAGAATGGACAGAAGGGGCCACAGTACAGCAGACACTCAGGAGGCAAAATTAGCAGGGCTTTCTCTCTCCCAAATGCTTTATTTCCCAAGGTCTTCTTCTCCACTTACCCTCTCTTCGGGTGATTAGTTCCACAGTGCCCACAGCCATCCACAGCTCTGACCCTCTGATCCTGACAACTGTCTAAGTTCCAGACTATAAAGCCAACTGGCCCCCGTCGGACGTCCCATGGACACCTTGAACTCAACACATCCCAAACTGTTCATCCCCATTCCCCTCCTCTCAGCCACACAGACAGACTGCCTACCCCCCACCCGAAACTCCTCCCCTGCTTCCATCTCAGAGGATGGTACCACCGTCCATGAAACCTCCCAAGTCGGAAACTGAAACTCCCAAAGTGAACCTGGGAATTCATTCTGACTCATCCTCCCACAGCTCCATAACCAGGGCATCATCAAATCCTGCCTCTTTCCGTCACAACCATCGGACAGGCACTGCTCAAGCTGTTTCTGGGTGTGCGAGTGTGAGTGTGTCTGTGTGTGCTGGGGTGTGATAAGCATCGAGTTGTCGGTGAGCAGCACGCGGACTGCTTCCATCCATCCATCCACCATTCGTTCAACAGTCCGCCCAGTGCCTGGTCATCGGCAGTCCTGCCAAGTGGATCTCAGGACAAAGAAAGGGGGCCTGGGCACGCAGAGGCTCCTAGGAGAGAACCTCCTGCGTGTGCAAGGAGCCTTCCCAAGCGCCAGAGTCCACTGACTGTGCTGGGAAGGGCTGGACTGCAGGTAGTGCCACCCTTGACCGCCAGATTGGGTCAGAGGCCTCCTCTATACTTTTCCCTCATGCTCATCACAGTGGATTTCGCTATGCTCTGAGTGGGATCCTCCAGGCAGGACCAGGTCTGAGTCATCTTTGAGTCCCCAGCATCCAACACACATATATGTGAGCTGCTCTGAAAATCCCTACCAAAGCCCAGAGGCTTCTTCCTTTCCGCCCTGGCTGAACATTTCCTGTGTCTCGCACTGCCCGCTCAGGCCGCCGGAGGTCAGTCAAAGCCCTCATGTGTGGGGCTCAAAGCTGCTTGCCCATCCAAGCCCTCAGCCCCCCCCCCCCCCCCCCCCCCGGAAGGCCCAGCAGGTGGAGAAGTCCTGGCAGTTCCACAACCGCTGTGATCCCCCGTGCCTTCCTAAGCCCGATCTCTGTCCTGGGGAAATATAGAGGCAGAAGGGGTGCAGAGGCCACCCTTCCTCTCCTTCTTTGTTGGCCCCAGCCCCGCCCCCCAGGCCTGGTTGCAGGACCCAGGCCTCGACTCACCTGTAGATCTTGCGGTAGGAGAGGTCACACCAGTAGATGCGATTGGTGGCAACTTCGACGTCCAGCGCCACGACGTTCTTGAGCATGGGGATGAGACGCGAGTAGTCCCGCTTCACCAGGTCTATCCTCCGCACTTCGTGCCGGTTGGTGAAGATTAGGGACGGGCTTCTGCCAGCTGCCATGCAGGGGGGTTGAGAGGGAAAGGGTCAGTGCAAGAGGCGGGGGATCTGGAGACCAAGGCTCTGCCACTGGTTTGCTGGGGGACTCCTCATTTCCTGTAAAAAGTGGCGACGACTCCTACCTCACAGGTTAAAGAAGCAGGTGAAATGATGGCTACAAGAAGCATAAGATGCAAAGCCCCATGCATAACAGAGGGATTTTTATTCTTTTTATCGCACACAAACTCCCCCCAAATCTTTGATGACTCCCCATTTCCTCTGGCCTGCACGGAAGGCCTTCTGCAGCACGACCCCAGCTCCCTGTCCAGCCTCATCACTCACCCCCCTGACACCTTGATTCCGGCCACCAGACTACCTGTCATCACCTTGCCACGGCAGAGCTTTGCTGCCTCGGGGCCTTTGCTCAAGCTGTCCCTCTACCTAGAATGCATGTCTCCCCAGCAGCTGCCACCTCCTCTGCTTGGGCCCCACTGCAGTGTTCAAGAAGGGGCAACACGAGCGTTAAATGATTTAGAAAGATGACTGAGGCTGCAGCATGGAGCACGGCCCTCAGGGCTGGGGGTGGGACTCGAGGGAGGAGGTTCAAGGAGGTCGTTGTGAGACTTTAGTTTATACAGAGTGTATTGGCATGAGACGAATCTGCAGATGCTGGAAGGGACCAGATCACAAAGGATCCTGTGATCCAGGGAGAGAGTTTTCACTTTATTCTGAGCCAAAGGCAGGGGTGGGATGTGTATAATATGACACAGACTATATACGTGCAAAGGGACAACACACAACCTCCCGTGTATACACAAACCCATTTTTAGATTTAGGATTAGATTTTGGGAAGATCTTCAGTGAGCTAGACATTCCTGGCTACTCCATGGGGAGGGTCACTGTCCCCCAGGCCTATGAGGGCCTAGCACTTCGCACAGGCCGCCACCCCTCCAGCCTGTTTTCAGATGGAGCGGGCCACTCTCAGGCACCTGCAATACTGAATGGCAACACCTGCCCCTGTACCTTCTCCCCCTCTTGTTTTCCAGCTGACACTTCTGCAGGCCACCTGGTTCCTGTCACTGTCCATCGGTGCCAGGCTAATGTGCTCCCTGGGGACAGGGTAGGACCAGCACAGAGCCAGGTGGGGCCTGGGGCTGGGTGTGTGACCTGTGTGTAGTGATGGAGATTATTTCAAAGCAGGGTTGGCGTGACAGGGAAGGTGTGGGACAAACAGATACCATGGAAAACTAGAGGTCTAAGCGCAAGGAGAAAGGAGGAAAGCTGGATGCAAGGCCCAGCTCCGCCACTGACCAACTGTGATTTTCCTCACCTCAAAATGGGAGCAAAGACACTTCATCTTCCTGAGGGCAGGAGCTGGGTTACAGGGTACCTTGAGGTGATTTTTACTGAGAGCTGTGACTGTGACAGGAACCCTGTGTGTTTATGATTTGAGTTTTTGAGTAACTGCACTTTAGATATTCACACATAAGGGTTTGTGTATACATGGGCCATTGTATGTTGTCTCCACTGCACGTATGTAATCCCAGTTCTGTGTCACACCTGTCCCATGTGGGGGTAAGAACAGGTTGCATGTTACATGTGATGGGCTAATGTATGTGCTGTACATTGTGCAGTTTGGGTGGTATATGTTTTGGGTTTACGGGCTACATGTCAATTATTGTAGCTGCTGTGTTGTTATAACCTATAGAATGAGTATTCGTGCATCTGAATCCCAGGTTCGTATATCCAACAGCCTACACAATACTTTGCTAGATGTCTAAACCGTTTTGTTAAATTTAGCATGTCCAGATCAATCTAATATTCTCCCAAACCTGCTTTTCTCACCGTCTTTCCCAACTCCATAAATAGCAATCCTATTTTTCCAGTTAGTTCGTCAAAAACCTTGGGGTCATCTTTGACTCCTTTTTTTTCTTTCACATCCTACATTTAATTCATAAGCAAATCCTGCTGCTTCAAAATAAATCCTGACCTTCAAAATATATTCATACTGTCCACTTCTCATTATTCCCACGCAAGGCCCTGATCCAAGCCACGATCACCTCTCTCCTGGCTGACGGCAAGGACCTCTGCAGCAGCTCCCCTGCTTCCTCCCCTGCCCCCGACAGTCTATTCCCAACACAGCCTACAGAGGAAGTCAGTTAAAATGTAAGGCACACCCTGTCCCTCTACTCTGAACCCACAAAGGCTTTCTTCCCCGACTGACAGTGAAACCGAGAGTCAGCCCTTAGAATGGTCTCGAAGGCCTTTGTGATCTGCCCCCAAGTCACCTCTTGGACTTCATCTCCTCCTATGCCCTGGTTGCCCTGGCTGCCCTGGCTTCCTCGTTCTTATCTGAACACAGCAGGCATGCTGCTGCCTTCGGCTCCTGCAGGTGATGCATGGCTCACTCCTTCATCTCCTTCAGGCCTTTATTCAAATGTCACCTTCTCAGTGAGGGCTTTCCTGACCACTCTATCGAAAACTATAACTTCTCTACTTTATATTTCTCCTGAACCCTCATCACCATCTGCCATGCACTGTATTTATTTTTCTGATTTCTTGTCTGTCTCACCAACTAGAGTGTAAGTCCCATGAGGACAGACAGGGATTCACGTCTGTTTTGCTTACTGCTGAATCCCTAGTGCCTACAACAATGTTAGGTGTCCAGTGTAAAGAACTGAATAAAATAAGTGAATTCCGTTGGCTGACGTGACGATCAACGTTAGGTCTGCACATGGCCTGCTCTTTGTGTGGGCTGCCCGTGCCGTGTGTAGCCAGCACGGTCCAGCCTGTGTCTGGCACTGTGTGTCGTGCGAGTGCAGACTCTGTGGGCTGTACCGGGTGGCGCTGTGCAGCGTCTGCGTGGGTGTACATGCACAGTGCATCGTGTGTGTGCTGAATATTTACACTCTGAGCACCGTGTGTGCAACCTGCCATCTGTGTGTGTACACGCAGGTGTGCACACCCGCTCCTCACGTATGGGAAGCACACTGCTTCCTGGACTCCCTCAGAGCTGCTCCCCTGCCCCCCCCCACCTTGCAGTGTCCATACCGACGGCCTTGCAGTTCTTGGTCAGGGTGTCCATCTCGTAGCCAGGGTGGCACTCGCACTTAAAGTAGCCTTTGTAATTGACACAGATCTGGCTGCAGGCATCTGGGTCCTCACACTCGTCAATGTCTGTGGGGGGGAGCAGAGGTCAGCACTGGCCGGAGGAGCCGCCTCCTTGAGGGGCTCGGGGAGGGGCTCACCACCACAGGTCTTCTGGTCCAGGAGCCGGTAGCCCGATGGGCACGTGCACTCAAAGCCGATCTTGAGGTCGGTGCAGATGTGGGAACAGCCGCCATTGTTGTGCAGACACTCGTTCAGCCCTGGGGAGGGACGTGGGCTCCTGAGGGTCCAGGAGCTCAGATTGGGGTGGGGGCAGGACAGGGATGGGCCTAGAGCTGAAGCAGAGACCCGGGGCAGCGAGCTTCCCCCAGAGCCTCACTGAGCCTCAGCCTCATTAGCCAGGTGACTGGGCAAGAGGAGGCTCAGAGAGGGCCGGGTCGCATAGACAGGACAGAGTGGAACCAGAACTCGGGTCCTTTGCCTCCCAGGCCAGGGCTCTGTCCACCACCAGGCTGAAGGCAGCTAGGCTGCCTAAGGTCTTTCCTTTCACAAACACATTTCTTATGGCTCCTCCTTCCTTGTGACCTCAGAGTTGAAGGTGCCTGCAGGTACCACGTCCAACCCTCAGGGACCCCAAAAATCCCTTCCGAAATGCCCTTGCTTAAACACCCCCAGCCTCGGGAAGCCTGCTTTCCTCCTGAGGCAGCTGGCTCTGTGTGGGGTTGACCAGAGTCCAATGGCTCCCCCAGAATCTCCTTAAAGCGCCGATTCCTGGTCCCCCGCCATTCAAGTGCCTTTCCCTGCCTGCACTCCATCTGTCTGTGTCCTTCTCCCGCAGGGCCCAGAGCTAGTCTGCCACCCAGAGGAGTCTGAACGACAAGGGCTGCCCGCTACTGAGCTGTGGTCATCTAAGGCTGCCAGGCCTCTTTCTCCACGGAGCTGCTGCTAAGTCAGTTCTCTCCCACCGTGAACTATGGTGGATTTTTTCACCTCCTCTCATTTCAGCACCTGTCCCTATTCCTACACTTAGTCACAGGCCTGGTCCCAATATTACCAACTGCAGCAAGGGATGAAGGGATGCCAGGAGGTCATCTGGTTCCCCCGTCCTCCACTCCCTTACCACCTCCTGGCAGGGTCCTAGCGGAGGTCAGGGAGGCCGGGACCAAGGCTCAGCAAGTTCTCACAGCATCTTTGGGCTTTAGAACCACAGAGGGTTAATTCTGCCAGCCAGGGAAGGTGCCGTGCCACCCTCTGCCCATCAGGCCCACGTCCCACCACTCCAGCCAAGCCAGGCAGAGCTGTGCCCGGCCAGCCAGGGCCATGCACACAGCTGGTCTGAGCTGCCCACCCCAGGCCATGCACAGCTGTGGTGCCCCACCTCCAGCCTGAGCCATGCTTAGGGAGTGCTCCTCTTTACCCCTGGGCCGCCTCCTGTTTCTCTGGGATGTTGGCAGAACTGAAAGAAGAAGACCATAGCAACCCCATGACTCGGGGGCCAGGGGGTGACTCAGCCAGGCCCAGCCCTGGGAAGCCCCAGCCCCTCGGGGTGGGCTGAGCTGTGGTAGCTTTGCGGTGGTCTCTGTAGGGTACCACCTCCAGGACTCTTTCTGTCACTCCAAGCCCTCCTTGACCTCTCCCACACCACACTATTCCCTCCCGTCCGTTCATTTGTTCACCAGTTCACTCACTTCCTACCCCGCCTTCTGCAGGGGCAGCAGCTCAACCATTGTATTTACCGACCACTGGGTGGAGGGGCATGTGTAGGATGGCTCTGCAAGGGGAAAGGGGAGAGCTCCACGTGACTCAGGCTTCGATGAAAGACCAAGGAACTGAGTCCTCCAGGGCTGAGGTGAGTCGGGGTCAGAGAATGGGTAGCGGGTCCCGAGCTGTCTATCTCCGTCAACCCTTCCTTGGAAGACCAGTGCTGAGGCAGAGGCTGAGGGGAGTCTCCGGGCCTTCCCAATTCTACCTACCCTGGAGGTGATTCTGCTGGGGGGCCTGCAGGGTGGGGAGAGGGGAAGGTGGCCCAGAGAGGCCTGAGGAGCATTTGAGGTCCCCTGTTGAAGGAAGGGGCAGTGCCCTTCTCCCAGCACGCACGCCCACCTGCATGCCCACACCTGCATGCACACACACACCAGCTTACGTGCACAGGCAGGCACATTCACACAGACGTGGGAGCCGCACAGAGATACGTGATGCAATTCCCTTGCCTTCCTCAGAGAAGGAGCCATGGGTACAGACACTGGCCTCTCACCAGCACAGAGACACAAACACATGCGTACATACGTCTCTTTGGTGTGTCATGCAAAAGACAAGAGAGAAGAGAGTTTAGCAGGTTAGTAGTCTGTGGGTGGGGGGCGGTGGCTAGGCTCAGCTGCTCCCGCTTCCTTATCCTCTTTTCCATAACTTCCTTCCTCTGGGACTTTCCATGGCAGGGCCTGGGGGGAGTCTGTCACCTGCAAGCTCAGGTGGAGGCCGAGGGACCTTCACCCAGCCACTCCTCCTTCCGAAATCAATTTCTTAATCTTCAGTAGGGGCAGAAACGTGCTATTCCAGGGAGCTCCAGGGGATGAAGCTCCTCTGAGGGCTCAGGAGGGGAGGTACTGGGTGGAAAAGGGTCTGCCAGGAGGGTAGGGGAGGGAGGGTCTGACCTAGGCTCTGTCCCCCAAGAAATCCTCTGTCCCCTGACCTCAGAAATGAACCTTCCTGGAGCCCACGCTGGGTTTCCTGCGTGCTCTCTAGGATGCCCGCCCACCTACGGTCCAGACTCTCCTGTTCTTTGTAGCCTGGAACCCACCCCTACAGCTCTGGCCATCAGGACAGCCGCCTCTTTCCACTCCTAACTCATGTCCAGCCCGTGAGTCTGGTCTCCCAGAAAGCTTCTCAGGATGGTGCTACCCTCTGCTGCTGCCTCTGCCCTATGCTCACCCGGGCCTGGCCTGAGCCCAGTGGCCTCCAGATGTGCCTCGTCTGCCCACCCGCCTGCTGTTCCCCACCTCTTCCCCTGCAGGGTCTCCTGCAGGGGGCTGGAAGGCCTCGGAGGCCAGCGCCCTGGCTAGGTCGGCTGGGCAAAAATAACGAGGAAGAGAGAAACTTCAGAGTGAGCACACACTCAGAGGTCTGAACGTGGAAGAAGTGAGGAGAGGCTGCATTTGTGAGAGGAAGCATAATTTCTGAGCATCTGGAAAGGAAAGGCCCTTTGATTTGCAGAGTAGCAGAACAAGAGGCCCCAAAGGCAAAGAGCCCCGTCTGAGACCATGGGACAGCGCACGAGTCCAGAGAGAGGGTCAGATCAGAATGTGTGCAGAGGGGCAGTCGAGGGCTGGGGCCAGGAGGGGCGTGGCAGGGAGGGTTAGTCCAGCAGCGGGACGGAGAGAGGTACTGTACCACACTCTTTCAGAGGCTCATCTGACCAGTCCCGGCAGTCCCTCTGAGCATCACACACTTTCCCGCCGTCCACGCACTCGCCACTCTTACACTGAAATCTGCGGGGACCCTCACATGTTGACTCTGTCGGGCCGGACAAGAGAGTGGACAGCACTGATGAGACCTTGGGCAGGGAGGGCTGGGGTGGGCTGGGCCCATGGGAGGTGAGAAGAGCTCCAGCCCCAGTCCCTGCTGGTCTCTAGAAAGTGACCCAGGACAGACAGCTGAATACAGGGCCAGAGGGAGCTCTGCTCACAGAAGGACAGGACCCCAGGGATAATCGGGATACCCAAGCATCATCTAGGAGGGCAGGGCATGGGGCTCTGCGTCTGATCTGTCAGTATTAGGGAACTTGGAGGGAAAAGCAGCAGCTCTACAGAGACCCTGGCGGATGCACTGACCATCTCCTGAGGGGGACCTATGCTCCAAGTGCCCTAGATAGAGGAGGCCACGTCACTGCCCAATCACTGATCCATTTCTCCAGATGACCACTGGGTCCGGGTCCCTGCTGCTGCTGCAGGGTGATGACCGCAGAGCCATCTGAGAATTAAGTGGTCTCCCTGGGAAGTGGGACTCAGTCTCTGCTCAGTCTGGGAACGAGTGAGGGAGGCTGCTTGGAGGCGTAGATGTGGACCAATGGTGGGGGCTGGACTTCCTGCAGTGCCTTCATGTCCCCTCCCCCTAGGCCTCTTTCAGCTTTTGCAAAGTCCTTAAAAATCCAGGTCTAGTGCCACTAGGACCCCAGGAAGGGGATCTGGGTGGTTTAGGGGCAAGTAATGCTCTGAGGGAAGATGCATCTTAGGGACCAAGGGGTGATGTCTCCCTCGCTGCTCTCTACGGAGCCGGGGGGAGGAGCTCAGGCATTCGCCTCAGAGGATGCTGCCCCTTTGCTGCTGACCACACGCACCCTGCAGGCAGCCAGCTTCATCACTCCTGTCTGGACAGTCCTGTTCCTGGTTGCAGCGCTTGATGGCAGGGACACAAGTTCCATCCCCACACCGGAACTCGTCTCCACGGCAGGTGCCCAGCGCTGCCAGGAGAGGGGAAGGGGAGAGAGTCAGGGCCATTGTGGTGCTGGGACAGCTCTCTTCCCCCAAGCTCCACCCTCACCCCCACTCCGTATCCACCCCTGGCAAAAACAGAACCGGTCGCTGAGCTTGGGAGTCTTCGGAGGACACCCGGCCAAGGCACAAAATGGGAAGACTGAAGCTCAGAGAGGGGGAAGGCCTCACCCAGGGTCACACAGCACTCTAGCTGGCAAAGGCAGGACTACAACTCAGGTCTCCTGTTTCCCACTCCACCGTCTCTCCCCAGGGCCACCCCTCCAAACAGACACGTGGTCTTCTTTGGAGTCTCCGTGCTCATTACTTAACGACCTCATCCCTTCAGCAAACCCCTCCTGAGCGCCCAGTGTGTGTGCGGTGCTGTGCAGGGGTGGGGAACACAGAGATTACTAAGAGACTCCCCATCCTCTAGGAGCTCAAGGGTGCACAGTGGGGCTGAGGGGCGAGCAACAAGGGCATCACAGTGTGGATGTGCTGTAAGAGAGGGTGCCAGGGACCTGCAGCAGCTCAGGGGAGAGACGCAGCCCAGCTGGGTCCATCAGAGGAACCTGGGCAAGGCCTTGAAGGATGAGCAGGCCCAGCAGGTAGGCAGGGTGGGGGGCTTCCTGAGTGTACCAAGGTGTCTGGCATTGGAACCACTCGTGACTGCTTGGGACAGGGAAGGGCAGAGATGGGAGGTATGGGGGTGGGGGGGAGCGTTACTGAAGGTCACAGGTACCTGTGAAGACCCTGAGCTCCGCAGCTTAGCAGCCACGTGGCCTCACACAAGTCACTTCACTTTTCCCAAGTCCTGCTGCCACCGTTAAAACATTACTAGGATCAGAGTAGGGCGAGGAGACGCGGCCCCTCGGCGGACAGTCGCGCACCCGCGGCTCTGGGCGATACGGAGGGGAGGTGGCTTACGGCAGTCGGCCTCGTCCGACTTGTCCTTGCAGTCGCGGTCGCCGTCGCAGCGCCAGCCCAGGTGCACGCACTCGCCGCTGCGGCAGGCGAACTGAGCGGCAGCGGCGCAGGTGGCGGGCGCGGACGTGGCCCTGGGGCCCGCGCGGCCGCAGAGCTCGGCCGCCTCGTCCGAGCGGTCCTCGCAGTCGAACTGGCGGTCACAGACCCAGCGCTCGGGGATGCAGGCGCCGCTGTCGCCGCCGCAGCGGAACTCGCGGGGCCCGCAGGCCGGGTCGGCGCAGCCACGCTCGTCGCTGCCGTCGCCACAGTCGTCGTCGCCGTCGCACACGAACACGGCGGCCAGGCAAGAGCGGTTGCTGCACTGGAACTCGTGCGGGGCGCACACTGCGCGGGACAGAGAGCCGGTCGGCCCGCCGGACCCCATCCCATCCCCGGTGCCCCGGCCCGCTGGTCCCGCTACAGGGGCCCTGACCCTCACCCGTGGGCCAGAATGAGCCCGGCTGGGGCGCCGAACAGGGGACAGCAAAGGGGGCCTCCAATCCGGGTCCTGCCAGGGTCATGCTGGATGACCTGGGGCAGCACACTTGCCACCCTGAACCTCCCCAGCCTCGTTGGGAGTAGGAATTCCTGTGCTGCTCCCAGCAGGATGGTGGGACTAGGAGTCTCTAAAACTGCAGAACACGCCCTGTCTTGAAGGGCTTTGTGATGTCCTCAGGAAATGATATGCAACATGACACTGACCCTCCCAGGGAACAAGGTCTGGACCTGCTTCTTTACAACACAGCTCAGGTCCCTCCCCGTCCCCAGTTTGCCCAGAACTACCCTAAGTCCCTGGGCTTAGCATCCGAGGCCACTGGCACGGAGCTACTGCTCTGCCCCATCACCTCACTCCCGCACATGCTCCGGCTTCACGTCGCACACTGGACCATTTGTACACTTTCCCACCTCCCGGCCTTTGCCCAAGCTGCCCCATCTGCTGGGCGCCCATCTCTTGCCCGCCACTGTCTCTGTATATCGCAACGATGAGTTCGCATCCTTCAAGGGCCCAAATTCTACCTCTTTCATAACACACTTCATGCTCCCCTGCTTGGCAAGTTTCCACCCACCTCCACTCTCCTTTCTGGTACCCTTCACAGCCTGCTCAGGTGTCTGGGTCTTGTGTCCTTCTCTGTCTGCCCCGTGACCACAAACTGCATGGGGGTGGGCTCTGAGACTGATCCACTTTTGTTCTGAAGGCCCGGCACAGAGGAGCTCCCTGCAGTGAGTGGGTGTGGTGTGGATGGAGGCTGGAACGGCCCTGGTGTGAGGAGTAATTCAGGGATGTGCAGTAGTTCAGGGCACAGGTCACTGGCCCTGCCTGGGGCCCTGGGCTTCCCCTCTCTGGTGGGCTGCTCTGAGCTCAGAGGCTGGGGGAGCCTTAGTGACCACCAGCCCAACTACCAGTTTACAGATGGGGAAACTGAGGCCCAGAGAGAGGAGCAATTTGCCCAGGGTCACACAGTCAGTCCATGGTGATGAGGGAACCAGAACTCAGGTTTGGGGCTCTTACTTCCTACTCTAACTCATCTCGGCTTTCTGGTTTTCCTCCCATCCTGGAGTGTAGGCTGTTTCTAGAGCAGCGACCTGGCCTCCTGCCCTCCTTCATTCCTTACACAGAGGCCAAGAACAGGCCTGGGGGCCCAGGCAGGGTGTGGATGCAGGAGCTGTGGCCACAGGTAACTCGGTGGTGGCAGCACCAGATATCTCCACGTGGGGGCGCCAAGAGTCTGTGTTTTTATTTTCCGGTGGGGAAAAGTCCTTTCTCATCGTTAGGGAACATAAAAGAGAACGATGTCTTCAGTTTCACCATGTAGGGCAGCTCGTGTCATGTGTTGCTGACAGCGCTACCAGGTTTCTGACAGATGCGTTTTTTTTCCCTTTCTGGGCTTTTGGGATGTTGGGGCATTGGTGGGAAAAGCACACCCTACCCTGTGATGTCTGCCCCTCAAGATTAAGCTGATGCCTCCTTCCTGTCCAGACAAGGAGGGAGGACTCATTACGATCAGAGTTCTGAGAAGACGTGCTGCCTTTATCCTGAGTTCGCTCCAAGGTTTGGAAGCTGACAGCACCTTGAAGATCTACATCCTCAGGCCTGTGCCCAGGGACCCCCCTCGCCCAGCATTCACGAATGGAAGAAGCTCTGAGGGATGAGAGAAGGGAGAATTCTTTTTGTTTCCCCCGGTGGTTGGGGAGCTGAAGCAGAGAAGCCCCACAGGCCCTTCGAACACCACTATCTCCTATAATTAACAGGAAACAGTCCTGCCACAACATGCCCTCGTTAGAGCTATTCCTACCCGCTGCGGTAGTGGCTGATGGCCTTGATGACTGAGGAAACATCTGATTTTCAGGGGGTAGGGGAGGGAAGAGGATTCTCACTGGCCAGTGAGGCCCCACAAAATGATCACAGCTGAAGAAATGAGCCAATGCCATCAACGGGGCTTTGAACCTGCTGGCCCCAGCCAGGATCTGCCCCCATAACCAGATGCTTCCGGCTTCAGACATATCCAAACTCCAGACTCAGAATCCTACAGTGCTGTGACTCAGAAGCCCCCAGAGGAGATGGCGTTCCCCTGGGCCTGGAAGGATGGATAGGATGAAATACAGAAGCTGATGAAGGGAGGGGGTGGGAGACAGTGGTGGGCACGTGCTTGGCAAAAGCCCCCAAGGGATCGCCCAGATCTCAGCCCAGCCTCACAGCCTTGTAACGAGAGCCAGTCTGTCTACCCCGTTAATCATGAGCTCCCAGAGGGAGGACTGTGTAGCAGTCACCTTATCGGCCCTTTCAGAGCCTGGCTCCGGGCCTGGCACACAGTAGGCGCCCATCAAATATGTAACATGCACGGTCGGGTTGTGCACCCCACTGGCCCAGGCCCTGCTGGCCCGCTCCCTGGGAAGGAGATAATCCCTGTGTTTGAAGCTCAGTGATGTGGAACTGCCCCAGTGACCACTTCCATCTGTCCCTGCCGAGGCTGCTGGGAATGTCTTCCTGCCCTATGGCACGGGGGCTCAAATCTGAGATTTGAGCGACAGTCCCCCTCCCTACCCCTGACGCTGCCAGTGCCCTGGCCCGGGCCACCACCATCTCTCACTACGGTCCCCACCCTGGTCTCCCTGCCCTCGCTCAGAGATCAGTACAGATGTATGGAATGGGTGAGCAGATGTCAGGCAGGCATGGTTTAAGAACGCATGGATTTTGCTGTCCAGATCTGAATTTGAATCTCAGTTCCAGCACTCAGCCGTGGGCACTTTTCCTCGCTTGTCTGAGCCTCAGTTTCCTCACCCACAAATGGGGATGATAATGGCTGTTCGTGAGGTGTTTGTGAGGATGAAAAAGAATGTCTCTGCAAAGTGCCCGGCCATTACTAGTGTCCTGACCGTTACCTTTTCCTCTCCACCTGCCAAGCCCCCTGGAGAACCTGGCCCCTCCCCACGAGCGGCCACTGCTCCCCGAGGCTGCCTGACTGTGCGTGGCGAACCCTGGGGACCTGACCCCGGACTCACAGGTGTCACAGCCGGCCTCGTCCACTCCACTCTCGCAGTCCTTCTCTCCATCACAGCGCCACGAAGCAGGCACACACTTGTGGCTGGTGGGTCCACAGCTCAGCTTCTCTGCGGGACACACCTGCTTGGCTGTGGAGACAGACACACGTGCATGGCTTAGCCGCGGGGGACACAGGGCATGGTGCCAACCGGTCCTACTGCCAGGCTCCAGCAACCTGGCCCGAGGCCCTGGGAATCCACCAGGGTCTTCCTGCCCCATGTCTCAGTTTCTTCGTCTGAGAAGAAGCCCCTGTCTTCCCCTAAGACTTCCTGAATCCTATAACTGACCCCACCACTGCCCTGCCTAACACCCTTTCGTGGCCCCCTGGCCCCTGGCCCCTGGTTGATCCAGCCAACCCCTGCCTGCCTCACCGGCCCGACCTTCCACCCTTCCAAGCCTTCCCTTTAGGCTCCAGCAATGTGGAGCCGCCTTGCCCTGCATGAGTCCCTGCCATTTCCAGCTGTGTGCCCTTGGGTGAGATATGCCCCATGTGGGCCTCAGTTTGCCTTCCAGATCAGTGACTCCATGACTGCAGATGTGCAGGGCTCACCAAGGCCCCAACAGCTCCCTCCAAGCCCCCTCCCCTGGCGATGGTGCTGAGAGCAGCCGCTGAGTGGCAGGGCCCAGCGGGACCACACAGCTATAATTACTGCAGCTGCAATCAGAGGCTGACTCAATCAGGGGCTCGAAGCCCCAGGGTTGATTCTCAATTTGGAAGAAAGAATGAGAACCCTGATCAGGCCTGGGGATGGCTCTCATCTTGAGCGTCCCAGAAGGTCCCACGTGACAGACCCAGCTGAGGCAGACGCATCTCAGGCCTCCGCGGCTGGCTCCCTCTGCCTTTCAGGGGGTACACGAGGCCGAACTCAGTGGTCTCCAGGATGTGCCAGGCACAGAGCTAGACGCTTCCATTTAATCTTTACAACAACCCAGCAGGGTGAAGATTATGTTGGGGCCTCCGGCACGAAGGTCGAGGCCATGGGCTCTGGGGCTTGGCTGCCTGGGTTCAGCTCAGTCACTCACTGGCTATCTACCTTGGCCAGCAATCCTCATCTCTGTGCCCATAAAGTGGGGACAATACTATTCCCTATCCCACAGGATTGTTACGAACACCTACGTTAATGTCTGTAAAGCACTTAGAACGCCCAGCCAGTGCTCACTAATGATACCTACCATTACTCTCCACGCGTAGAGCTGAGGACTTGTTTGTTCCCTCAGTGAGTAGCTATTGAGCACTGCTGTGTACCAGACACGGCACCCATCACCAGGTACTAGTCACACAGCTGTCAAGAGCCGAGTGAGGATGCAGTCAGCTGTGTCTGATGCCAGAGACGGCACAGTCCACTGCACCCTGCAGGTGGCAGGTTACTGGTGCCTTACCCTCAGTTTTTCTCTCTGATCTCAGACCAGTTTTTCTTCCTCTTACTTCCATAGCTGGGGTGAGAGGCCACAAGAGATGGAGAAAAGGGCACAGACAAGGTGGGGTTGGGAGCAGGTATCTGAGTCAAGGCCCCCAGACACTACTACGCTGTGGGAGAGGAGTACCTCGGACCCCTAACTGTGGATCCCAAAGTTATCCCTAGGAATACATTTCACAAATATAAGGCGACCTGTTGGGAATACGGGATTCACAGGATTCATTTTACAGAAATTTCCCTTTACAGATACTGTCGTGTAGAGCCCTGGAAAGCACTGGCACTCAAAGACCCTTTACAACGGCCTCCTCGGGGCGAGTGCAGGGTGGTGAGCAGCCTGGGAGTCAGGAGAGGGGCCCAGAGCACCTCCATCACCCACGCCCTGCAGGACCCGAGAAAGCACTTCCCACTCTGGGCCCAGCAGAACACGAGGGGGCTGCAGCGACCAGTGTGTCCTGGAGTCCTGACTAAGGGGTGGGTGTGTGAGGGCTGTTGGAAGTGCAGGTTCTTTGGCTCCAGCTCACTCTAGACTGAATCCAAACTTCCGAGGGCAGAGCCCAGGCATTTTAGCCAACTCCCCCCCACTTCACCTCCCCTGGTGATTCTCATGCACCCTATTTGAGAACCCCTGAGTTATCATTCTACAAGTCTAAAAGATATAGGATATTTCATCTCTTAAATTCACTCCCAGAAAAGTGATAGAGGAGGTTCTGTATGTTTGCAAGCCCCTGAGGGAACCACGGGATGGAGGGACGAGGCAGCCATATATCCCTGCGCCAGGCCTTAGGAAACAGAGGAGCTGGTAGGGAGCCACATTTACTGGGCACCTACAGTGGGTCAGGCTGCTCCATTCTGAGGAGCTGATACTTTCCCATGTCATCCTGACCCTCACCCTGCCAGGTAAGTGGGCCCTGCAGGCTGTGAATGCAAACTCCAGGGGCACCATTCACAAAGATCATCATGTCAGTGGCACCCCTGGAATGGAGTAGGGCAGTGGTCCTGCAGGTAAGCACTCCATTTTACAGATAAGGAAACTGAGGCTCAGAGAGACCAAGTAACTGGCCCAAAATGCACAGCAGTGAGGGGCAGAGTCCCGGTTCCTTGGACTAAAAACCCTGCCCTTTTCCATCAAACCCCTCCTGCTCCTGCGGGTAGAGAAGTGGCCCAGAACCAGCCCCAAACTCTCTGCCCAAAAGCCCAGGTGACTGAAATGGCCCCTGACCTGTCCACACCATCTCTGGGGGCCTGGTTCTGCATACCCCAGTGCAGCAGGCAGCTGCTTGAACTCTGAATGAATATTTATACAGTTAATTGCATAACCTTTCAGCAAGGACAATGATTAAACAATCCGTCTGCTTCCTTTCTTTATAATTAATAAGACATTTGCTGTGTCCCTAAATAGACAGCTCTAATTACAGGCTCTCGAGGATTCAGCAGTGCCTGACACCAGCCCTCCTACCCTCACAGAGCCAAGGCACCTTCTTGGAACGCCGGGACACAAGAGGCCTTGGAGGGCACACTGAGGAGCAGTCATTGGAGTGACAGGAGGCAGAGGCCCAGAGAGGGGAAGTGACCTGCCCGGCTACTAGACGCTGGGTGCTCCAACTGCTGTCTCTCCTAGAACCTTGCCGTCTCCGTTGAGGTGCAGCTGTTCCCCAAAGCAGGACACAGACCTTGCCCCGCGGCCTCCTGGGTGAGGCTTCTCACCACTCAGCCCTGGGAAGTGAGTCTGGGGAGTGTTGATGTGTAGTATCTCCTCACGAGGTGGGTGGGGAGAGCAAAGCCCAGAGAGTGAAAGTCGTTTGCTCGAAGTCTTGTGGTGAAGGGCAGAGCTGGGCTTCCTCCCCAGGTCCCTCAACTCCAATTGCACTGCTTAACTTATGGCACTGGACACTGCACGTGAGAAAAGTAGGCCCCACCGGTCTCCCGGCAACCCTGGGCTGCAGAGGGGTCACTGGAGGGAGGAGGCTCACCGGACCTTTGCTCAGGCAGAGTCTGCGAGATAGCAGATGGCCGTCTGACGTCCACTTTCAGGATAACTAAAGCTAAAGGCCCCAGGCAGCACGACGCAGGAGACAGAGCATGGGTTTGGAGCCGGACAGGCCTGGGTCCAAATCTCATTTACTAACATGAAGGTCCTTCAACAAGTCACTTAACCTCTCTGCACCCTGGCTCCCCTCACCTGAAAAAGGGGTGACATAATCTCCCAGAGTTGGTGGGTGGTTTAAATGAGGAAACATGGAAATCCCTTCACTCAGGGCCTGGAGCAAACTTGGAACTCAGCAAACAGTTGCCCTAGTTTTATTTCATGAAGTGCAGATACAAAGGGCTGGGAGGGCCCTGGTCTCACCTCTGGGGATGCACATTACACATTATTAGAGTCCACACGGCCTGCCACGACGCAGCCTCCACCCCTGAACTGAACACCTCTCCCTCTCTCCACCTCTTGTCCTCTCCTGCCCTCTCTCTCTCCCTCCCTCCTTCTCTCTCTCTCTCTCTCTCTCTCTCTCTCTCTCACACACACACACACACACACACACACAGACAAACAGATGCCGCAAGGGATGCCTCTGGCCTGCTGTCCAAGTAACCCCAGGTCCTCCGAGGCAGGAGTGACAAGCCCCACTGTCTCTCAGACATCAGGAATCCTCCAAGTCACCAAGGGCCTGCAACTGCACCCTGGAGTGGCCAGAGGCATTTATAAATTCCCAGAGAAGCCTGCACCAGAAATCCAAATCCAATGGTACTTTCTCTAATTCATAAGTTCACAAATTAACAAAAAGGGAAATGTCTGTCGAATAAAAGAATGAAAGTGCCTGACAGCTACTTATTGAGCAAGCACATCTGCAGTGTCAGGTCACAAGAGGCACAGGGGCAGACAACCTCCGCACGGGGACTGCCAGCTCCGAGGGGACCAGCGGCTCAGGCAGTGGGAACTACAGGGTCTAGCTGCTGCCCCAGGAGGCACGACATGGGACGTCCCACTGTGCAGAAGGGGGCAGTTACACCAAGCTTCTTCTCACAGGGTCAGCTGGGTTGGCCTCTAACCTTGCTGGGATCTCATAAAATCTCTGGTCTCTGATAGGAAGGTACGCTTGGTTAATCTGTGAGGTCCCCCTTTCAGATGGGAAGGCTCTAAGATGCATGAAAAAAACCTCATTTTCAAGAAGCAGCACCCAGAATTGTAACTCCTTCCCCTTGAACTAACCTCCCCACCCCCATTGCACGCCCCTCCCAACAGATGCTTGAAGGTGGATCACAAATGGCCCCAGTCAAGTGAGCTATAATTAGAGCTGAAATGCTACTTTCATTAGGCAAATGTCCCCGCTTTCCCACTGTGACTCCTGGCTCAATTTGATAGACACAGAACCCGGAACCAGAAGGAAACAGAGCTGGGAGAAACCCCAGACAGCGAGGGGCAGATGACATAGTGGGGGAACACAAGAAGGGGGACCTGCTCCCAAATTCCTTTCCCTTCCCTGCAAACCCCGCTCACTTAGACTATTCTAAGGCTTTAAATTGGGGAGAGGGCCTATAGTCAAAACGTAATCATAAAATAACCCTGCCATTTGCTCCAGCACTGACACGTTGTGTGCATTTTTTTTATTTGATCCTCATAACCCCCGTAGGGTAGGTACCATTACCCCATTTTGCAGACAAATGAACTGAGGCTCAGGGAGATTGGACAACTTGCCTGAGGTCTCACAGGTTAAAGGACCTAAACCCAAATATATCAGACATCAAACCCACTACCCTTTACTACTGCCTATAATCTTTCTTTGCAGGTAGGCAGGGGGCTCTATCCTGCAAGCTGGCACAGTCCCCAGGAACCTGGTAGGCTGTGGAGGTTGCTATGACAACGCCAATTAAATGGGCAGTGAATTGGCTGCCGGGTTCTCACTTGGTCAGGACGCTGTGAGCAAGCCTGTTACCAGATCCTGCTCCCGCAAATTCTGCCTGACCCTCAAGGACCCACTCTGGCTGCCCTCCCCCAGGCAGCCCTCCCCACCCACAGACCTTGCCCACCTGTGACCAATGTAACTGTGCATGGAAAGTGGGATCCTAGGCCTTGTGCCCCAGCTGGGTACAGGCAAGGGAGAAAGACGGCCTCAGAATCCTAGGAGTCCAGGAGTCTTAGAATCACAGTCTTTGGAATTCTGGACTGTTAGAAACTAGGGCCCAGAGAGGGGCGGGAAAGTATGCAGGACCTCACAGTGAATCACTGGGAGAGCCCAGAGGAGAGCCGGGCCGCCGACCCCCAGGGTGTGGCCTCGGTGGCAGCTCCCACGGAGCCCCCTGTCAAGCCTCAGAGACACTGTGGAGCCTGCCTTTTGTCCTGGAAGGCAGACCAGCCATGAACCACCTGTGTGTCTTGGAAGCAGGGCCCTCAGCTTCCCTAAGCCTCCAGTTACTCAATGGTCAGATAACCGTGCTCTACAGCTGAACACAAAGCAGGCCTGGGAGGCAGGAGGCGTGAGGCCCGAGGGCACCCGCACAGCCCAGAGGATGGGAAGGCAGCAAGTGCTGGGATGGCGAGAGGAAGACAGAGGGAAACGTGGGCAGGGCAGCAGAGAGAGCCGGCAAGAGGGAGAGGGAGGAGGGGCAAGCAGGGAAGGGAGGCAGCCCGGCAGTGCAGGGTTGGGCAGGAGGGAGATGAAAAGGAGCGTCAATGCAAAGAGACAGAGACCTGGCGGGGGGGGGGGGGGGAAGCACAGCGCTCAGGCAGCAGGACAGACCCCGGGAATGACCCTGACGATGCTCCCCCTCCCCTCCCACCTCCAGTGTCCAGGGAAACCGCAGGCATGGGGTCTGGATGACCGAGCTGATTGCCATGGTGGCCACAGCCCCCCGCCCAAACACACACTCTGGGCTGCACACAGCTCTGCCCTATATTAGCTGGGCAGCCTTGGGCAAGTGGCTGAACCTGTCCCAGCCTCAGTTTCTTTCTCTCTAAACAGACCCACCCCCCCTCCCAAGGTTGCCAGGAGGATGAGTCACCAGTGGGCGTGGCTGGGCTTTGTTCCTCCCGAAGCCAAGCTCAGGACAAAGCACTGGGCTGCCCTTGGGCCCAGACACCTGGGGCTGCACCAGCTTTGGCTACTTGGTGGGGTGAGGGAAGAATAGGGCCTGCAGCAAGTCCGGGGAAGGCAGGGCAGCTGTGCAAGGGAACGAGGGGGTGCCCTGTTTCGGGCGGGGACGGCTCCTGCTCTCCCTTTCTCTCTCCCTTTCTCTTTCTCTCCCACGGAGACTGGTAGCTCTGTTGCTAGGAGACAAGGAAACCCAGTTATCACCAGCCGCAGCCCTAGATGGGACGCTGGCCTCCATTGTCCCCACCTCTGCCTCTGGGGTGACTGTGACCCTTAAGGAAGATCCGGGACTGTGACTCGCAGGTCCCTGCCAGCCCCACCCCCACCCCCAACCAGGTCCCCCCCCGCCTCGCCCTCTGTCCTCCACGTGCGGCCCCCACCCCGGCCTTTTGTCTCAGGCTCATTCTGCTGAAGCTCTGCCTCCGGGACCACCGGGTCCTTCCCTGCCCCCGTCTCATCTCCTTTTTAATTTAACAAATGTCATGGAATGACCTGGTGGGTGTAAGTTTGCTTTGAGGATTAGGGCCTGGAAAAGAAATCCCAGAGAGACAAAGCCTGAGTATGGGAGGCGGGGGCCTGGGGCTCCGCTCTGGCCCTCGCCTCACCCCTGGCTGTCTTCGCTGCCATCAGCCCACCCAGAGCAGAGGACAGAGCTGGGGTCTCAAAATCCCTGCTGAGTGGCCTTGGGCAAGTCACTCAACCTCTCTGAGCCTCAGTGTCCGCCTCTGCAAAAGTTAGAAAGTGACGGTACCTGCCTCATGAGGCCGCTGTGGGAATTAGATGAATGAAAGCATACACAGCGCTTAGGACAGTGCCCGCTACATACTGAATGCTCGATACGCACCAGCTGCCATTAGCACTATTAGAATTATGATTAGAGTCCTCAGAAACAAATTAGTGGGGGAGGCTGAGGGGAGGCCTGGAGGATGTGCTCTGGCTACTTCTGGGCAGCAGGGCACAAAGGGGCTGTTTCTAGCTCCTGGAACTACAGGAGCAGGGCCCAACCTGCCGGAGGGCTGGGAAGAAAGTCCAGAAACAGGTCACCAGACACCAGCAGCTAGAGGCACCGGACTGTCAGCCCGGAGCTGGCAAGGGCTCAGCACAAAGTGAGTCTGAGGCTGTGCGTGACAGATCACCTCACCAGAGCCTCCCAACCTCCCAACCGGGAAGACCTGATGAGGAAACTGAAGCCCAGAGCCAGGTCCCCTCCCCCAGCCTAGGGGCAACACTCACTGCAAGTGGCCTCGGACTCGTCCGAGCCATCGGGACACTCCTCCTCGCCATCGCACTTCCACCGCTCTCGGATGCAGTGGCCGTCGTCACAGGTGAAGTCGCTGTCCGCACAGGTCTTCTTGGCTGCGGGGCAAGGAGAAGAGCGTGAGGGGCCTGGTGGGCACGGGGCTTTTCTAGGACATACACTCAGGTGGCTACGGGGTGACCAGACTGTGCTGGTCTGCAAGCTGGACCACGTGACCTCCCATAGCCTCCCTGACCAAGAGGAGTGGACAGGAGAGAAAGGCTTATTCATTCCACACCAGGAGGAGACGGGCAATCCCTGGCCTTGCTCTCCAGGTTCAACAAGGGTGACAGGATTCATCCATCCGGGGAATGCCCATTCCCATCACACCTCTCTCTTCCTCCCAAGGCCAGGTCCACTGTCACAGCCTCCAGGAAGCCTTCCCTGATCACATACGGTAGCTGCCTTAGCCCCTTCAGCCAGTTCTCAGTCCCTTTACCTGCCTTTCCTGCTCCCCACAACCAGACTGAAGTCGAGGCTCCTTCTGCAAGCACCAGGGAGCTGGTGATAATAAATTATGAAAGTAAATGATCACCTTGTAGCAAGATTAATGAGGTGTGTTTTGTTCAGAGCGAGGGAAAGAGAATCTGTGGGCAAGACATCCAAATAAGTCTCTGCTCCCAAGGCGCTTATGGCCACACAGGGGGTTGGAATCCCAGCTCTGCCTCTTTCTATCTGTGTGATCTTGGGGATGTTACTTAAGCTCTGAGCATCTGTTTTCTTATTTATATAATGGGGAGAAAGAAACAAAGGGCTCCAAGGAGAAGTAACAAGAAGTTATAATGTATGAAGATCAGGCAGCAGAGACCCTGGCACACAGCAGATGCTCAGTAAGTAGCAGCTATTGCTGTTTTTATGGTCTGAGCCTTAATTAGAAGCAAAGGAAATGGGGTGTTCTGTGCCCTCATAGGGGAAGCACACAGCAGGTCAGAGCAGCTGGGAGCAGAACTCCCAGCTGGGAGCAGAACTGGGACAAGAACACAGGGACCAACAGGGTTTACTTTTCTCCCTCCCTGTCCCTCCACTGGCCTGACACTCCCCCAGCGCAGGGATTGCATCAGATTCAGCACAGGACCCAACTCAGGGTAGATTTCAGTGCAGGGCATTGAACCCATCGGAAACGTAGCTGTCCAGCCTCTGCTCCCGCACCTCCAGGGCCAGGCTCTCCCTCTCCCCGGGAAGCTCCTTCCCAGTGACCAGCCTTGGGTTATGTAAATCCTCCCACAGGCCCTCTGGCCCCCTCTGGAGCCACATGACTGCTCCCCCACTGAGCAGCCTAATAGGGATTTGGGGACAGATGCTAGGCCTCCTGAATCCATTCCATTTCTGTCTTTCTTTTCAATGAAATCCTTGCAGTACATCTGCATTCTAAGCTGAGCTTTCTTCACACTTTCCTTAGAAGAACATCTCTGCCTGTGCAGGGTTGGAAGAAACCAGAGGAATCAGAGTCTACCTACAGATGGGGGCCTGAGACCCAGAGAGAGAAAAGGGCTGGCCCAGGGAAACACAGGAAGGCAGCAGTCAGAACGAGCTCACTTGCCTCCCAGTCCAGGACCCCCAAAAAGCCCTCCCTGAGCCCTGCACTGAGGGGTCCACATGGGTGATAAATACCAATGTGGTATTTGGTAAATCACGGCTTTTGGTAAATCATGGCTTATAGTGCATCAGAAAGGAAGTATACTTATGAACCACGGCACCTGGGGCATTTCCTAATATGAGCACCAGGGCGCCCCTTCCACAGGAAGCTCAGCATTCAAAAAAGAAACATATATTCCAGTGCTTTCTTTTTCCGATTCTAACATTCTCCAAGTGCATCCTGTGTGCCAGTCTCTGTGCCAGGCACTTTACCAGGAAACCCCATGACAAAGGGCCTGTTCTGTCCCTACTTGACATGTGGGGAAATTCAGCTCCAGGGTGTTAAGTTACATGACCAAGGTCACACCTCGGTAGGAGCAGAGCCACAGTTGGACCTCACAGTCAGACGTCCCTCTTCCCCACCATGGCTCTCCAAACAAAATGCCCAGGGGCATCAGATACGGAAGAAAAGCCCAAGAATAGGTGGGAAGTCCATGGAAGCTTCAGCTCAGTGCTCAGTGAGCTTGTGTCTGTGCCCTGAGCACACGGATGAGAAGTCCGCCCAGCCCGTCAGCATGAGTGCATGACCAGCAAACCCCAGGAGAGCAAGGCAGGCTTGACGAAGAAGGGGATGGAGGGGCTCCATCGCTGGGCCTCGGCCAGCCAGATGCTCGCCACGGACCCTTTCCTCCCTGGCATCCTGGGAGCCTGGGAGTCAGCTTGGCCTCCCACAGTGTGCCAAGTCCTGACAGGCCAGAGCGGCCACAAGCAACATCACAGTCCTGAAGGGCAGCACTGAGGCCAGGAAATGGCAGGCTCGGGTGCATGTCCCATGGTGGTGTTTTGGGGAACAGACCTGTTTCACTGTCATGACCAGTTTGGACGTTTTCCACCCTTGCTCTGCCCTGCCACCTTTCACTCAATATCCCAGTGATTCCTCGTAGCTATTCTGGCAGCTGTTGTTAATCCCATTTTACAGAAGAGGAAATTGAGGCTCAAAGAGGTGAGGGTGGTAGGTGGCAGAAGTGGGATTTCAAGTCCATGTGGCAGCTTCCAAAGCTTGGACTCTTTATACTAAGTCCCTTAGCCACCTCAGCATTATCGGGCAAAAAATGAGGACCCCAGAGAGGCAAATGCAGTTGGACTAGATCCCAGGGGCTGCAGGACAAGGCAATGTGGCGGATCCACCACAGACCAGAGGCACCTGCATGAAGGGCTCCCCTGGAATGTGCCCAGAAATGTGCGGTAAAATAAACCTGGGCCTGTGACAACTTATGCTTTGCTAATGGACCACTCTGGGGAAACTGAGGCAGCATGGTCAGTTTCAGGCTGGGGACTAGACTAAACCACCTTGGCAGACCCTGTATGAAGTGTAACCACGTGGAAGGATTTGGAAGCAGAGCTGAGCCTGAACCCTGGCACGGCCACCTCCTCTCTGGGTGACCCTGGGCAAGTTCCTTCCCTCTCTGGGCAAGTGAGGATGGTGGCTTTCCCAGGCAGCACTGCCACACAAGGTCAAAAGGCAAAAAGGGATCTGAGCAAGCATCCCAGTGTCAGGTTGTGCAGTGTAAAGAGCCCAACAGCCCCTTGTCAAGAGGCTACATCAGCCCCACCAAGAGATGAGGGCAGGGCAGTCTTTTGAAGCTGTCAGAGCAAACCATGCCAGCCCCCACTCTCCTGGCCTTGGAGCCTTGGCTCCAGCTTCCAGGGTGATTCCCAAGCTGGGCTCGAGGCCGTGGCTCTATATTTCCAGGGATTTATGTCCCTCCATGCCAGTCACCCCTTGGACAATTCCCACCTCTGTGAATCCCTGTACTCCACAGCCCAGGAGCAGTACACAGTCATCCAGGATCTGCGACATCATAATCTGGTGCCATGGCAACAGATGGGCTGCCACAAAGGACTTGGGATTCCTAAGGGCAGTGGGGAGGGGCCAACCCCAGGGCAGAGGGGGAGAGAATGGGAAATCCAGGACAAAAGAAGGGGGAGCTGCTAATTATAACAAGAACGCAGGCCAAGGAAAGCATCAGGCTGCTCACGGTTGATGGAACTCTGTTCTGCCACTTGTGGGCTGTGTGACCTTTTGCAAGTTACACAACTTCTCTGAGCCTCACTTTCTTCACCTACATTCAGGGATAAAATCTCTGCTTCACCACAGAGGGTTGTTGTGAGAAGCAAACAGGCTAAGGATGGTGCAAGGACCTTATGAACTGAAAAGCAGAAAGGTGCAAGTTTGCGGCGTGTGAAGGCAGCAGCTCCAGCTGCTATGTGTGTGACACTGGGCTCATCAGCCACATGGGCCTGCCTCCTCATCTGGATATGCAAGTGCGGACCTGACTGAATCTTCAGCCCTCTGTGCCCAGAGTCTATGATCTTGCGAAATTGTTATGATCACTCATCATCTCCCAGCTTCCCCGCCCCCAGAGGCGTCCTGCCCCGAGACAATGTGTGTCCTTCGTGCTGTTATTCCCCACCCATGCTCTTCCTGCAGCCCCAGTGCAGACAGGAGGCTTCAAAACAAAGATTAGCCAGGACTGCCGGGTGGAGCTGCTCGGTGTGGCTTCGTCTTGGCAATCACAACGCTCTGTCCTGTCAGAGCCCAGGGCTTTGAAGTCCCCTCTGCGGCTCTCCTGTTCTAGAAGCTGAAGTCAGGCCTGGGGAGAAGGGGCTGCTCCAAGGCACAGCACGTGTCTCTGGGAGGGGCTGTGCCTGAGCCCAGGCATTCTGACCCCCAGTCCCACTGTGTGGCCAGGAAGCCAGGCGAGGGCCACCCAACCATCCCAGGGGGCAGGGAAGGCTTCCTGGAAGAGGGGACTGTGTTCAAGGAAGAGAGGTCATCCAAGCCGTGGGAGTGAGGAGAGCAGAGAAGGGTGTTCCAGGGAGAGGGATAACAGGCCATGGGGTGTGGAGGAGCCAGCGGAATGGCCGTTTGGGGCTGGGGAGGAGGCAAGTGGCAAGGGACCTGGGAGCTCCACTAGGCCAGGGGCCAACTCGCCCCACCTGGCACCAGGCTGCCCTCAGAGGCCCAGTGCAGGGACCTGGCTTTCCCTGAGCTCACCTAGGGACTCACCCCGCCCCTGCTAAGCACAGGGCAGCCAACAAAACCCATGGCTCCAAGCT
Source organism: Delphinus delphis (assembly GCF_949987515.2). NCBI lineage: Eukaryota > Metazoa > Chordata > Mammalia > Artiodactyla > Delphinidae > Delphinus > Delphinus delphis. The sequence goes on from NC_082683.1 coordinate 44,241,296, forward strand.
GCCTGGGCCTCCTTCAGGATTTGGCGTGTCCGTGCACACGGACCATCAGGCCCTGGCAGAGGAAGAGAGAGGCAGACGGCAGGACAGAGAGCTGCAGGACCGTCCACCCAGAGGTTTGGGTTAAGATTTATTACCTTCCCCTTGAAGATTCATGATGCCCACCGGCTTACTAAGGGCCCTGAGAGGCCTACAGTAAAGATATCAGATGGATTTTGTTTCCTCCAGCACTTCCCAAACTTGTTTAGCCAAGGAGTGTCTTTGTTGGATGCCACGTCTATTAATTTCCCAAGAAACAAGTGTCCAATGAACCACACTTCACGAAACACTGCTATAGTGCCAGCCCCTCAGATCAGAAGATGAGGCCCAGAGAAGGGAAGGACTGGCCTATGGTCACACAGCAGAGGCTGGGACCCAATCTTCTGTCTCTGGGCCAGCTCCACCAAGCCATGAAAAACAGGAGAAGGCATTCCTGGAGTACTTGGGGCAAAGTGAAGCTGAGGGGACTCCACTGGGGAGACCCCAGTCCTAAGAGCAGGGACATGTCTAGAGGCAAGCCCAGGATGGGGTTGGGGGGAACTAATACTAGGCCACACGGGACAGGGAGATGCGAGAGATGCAGGCTCTGCCCGCCCTCAGGTTTCTGCAGACAGGTCGTGGGCCCCAGGGAACATTCTTTGAGGGCAGAGCAGAGACCCACAGACAGGTGATTCCAGCTCAACATTGTTTCGGAGCCACCTGGGGCAGGTCCCTTCCCTCCCAGGGCAGTTGAGAGTCTGGCAGAGCAAAGAGGTAAACCCTCACCTTGGAGCCCTGTGCGCAGAAGGGACTCGTCTGTTCCCACTTCCTCTCTCAGGCTCGGACCAGCACCGAGCGGCCTGGCTCTGGCCCTGCCGCCCAGCCCTAAGGCAGCTGGGCCACTTGTACCCGGGTCGGGGAGATGAAAGAGCTGCTCCCCCCGACGGTTACCCTTCTGCAGAGCTCGCCAGGCCCTGGCGTTGCCAAGACGACCACTGCCAGCAGAACGAAGATCCGGGGTGGGGGCAGGGGCGTGCCAGCCGGCCCCGGCCTACTAACCTGGCAGGCAGATTTAAATGACAGCCCAGGAAGCTACTATTAAACTGTCACCCCAGTCAACGGCACGACAGACCCGGAGTGTTCTCTGGCTGCAGCAACAACACAGCAGGAGCGAGAGGGGGAGGAGCCAGTGGCCCAGAGCAACCTGCATCCCCTCCCGGGAAGCCCGGTCTGCCTGCCTGTTCACCCGCCGGCCAGAGCCACCCTCAGGCTGAGGCGGGTCCTGGCCCAGAGCTGCAGCATAGCACCGGGCCTGGAAAACTTTATTTTGAAGCAGAGGGATGCTTTTCCTAAGTGAAACCCCAGCATATAAAATAGAGTAAAATGGAGCTGCACGACTGGAAGCAGGGCGAGAGAGGGGACCCCATCACTCCCTTAGCAGCCCTGGTGGGGCCGTGAAACCCTGGGCTCACAGCCCAGCGGCAGCAGCTCTGGGGTCCAGCAGCACTGGGTTCAAACCCGCCCCCGATCCCGCCCCCGACACATGATGGTCCTAAAAACCCTCAGTTTAAAGATCCCGTGAGTCTAATACAACATTTAGAATAGCTTTTGTGGGTTTAAGGTGCTCACTCTCTAAGGACCCAAGTTTTTAAGACTGCACCACCCTGATCCACACACCCTCAGCCTCCTGACGGGACTCCAGGACAGTTACTGCGTGACGCACACGTGTCGACAAGCTGTAGACACCCCCCGACCCCATCCTGCAAGGGACTGTGTCCCCGAGTCCACGCTGACAGTCAGACTCGAGGCTCTGGGTGGTGCCAGAAAGGCAACCCGTTCCCACAGCGACCCGACACCCACGGAGCGCGGTGGGAGGGGCTCAGCTTGCGGCTTTGTGCTGCCCAGCGGGCTCCGGGGCTCAGGCCACCACCATCCATCAGCAGGTGACATCTGAGTCCGCTTTCTCCTCCACCCTCGCATCCCACCTGGGGAGTAAGAGGAAACGAAGCAGCAGATGCTGGCGGGGAGGGGTGGGCATGTGAAGGGCTTCAGGCGGAAGATAAAAGAATGAAGCGGGGGTGGGAGGGTCACTCTTTGGGGAGGGTGCCTTTGCTTTTAAATTGGACACAGCGTCCTCAGCCGGGTGTCCACCTGACTCCACACACCAGCGCCTGCCAACATTTCCTTCAGCTCAGCGTCCCCCTCACAGAGTCTGACGCCAAGCAGGTGCTCAAAGAACACCTACGGTCCCACACCTCTGACAGACCGTGTGACTTCCCCCCCCTTGGCCTCAGTTTCCTCAGGTGAACATATCTTTAAGGACCCCCTCCAGCTGACATTCTGGGTCTGTGACTCTATGACACAGGTGGGTTGTGCTTCACGGTGCTGCTCCAGGGGACCACCTGGGGCTTCCCAAAGCCAAGTCCCTCTTCCAGGCCCTGGCACATCCCAGCTGCTCTCGGACGCTTCCCGACCCCGGTCCCGCTGTCACCAAGGGAGGTCCAAGTCATCACTGGGATATGTGGGTCTCCCTGTCGCCACAGGGAAGATGCACGTCTCCGAGGGACCGACGACAAAGGGGTCTTCCTGTCGCAGTGATTTGTGGACAAAGGGGTATTAAGCCAGTGACAGCTGTGAGGGGGTTGGGGGGGAACGGGTGTGGGGGAGAGGTGGATGGGATCAGCAGGGGTCCCCGGCGGGCGCCTGCACAAGGACCGAGCACCGTGCAAGGGGTGCTGCTCGGAGAAGCAGGCAGCAATGGAGAGGACGGCCACTCCCTGACCAACTTCCAGGCTCAGGACTGCCCACTCCGGATACGGGACACCCACTTGGCGCTGGGATTTGAGGTTGCAAGGAAACAGCTAGAGGGAAACTCACAGTATCCTCAGGGTAGGAGCCTCCAGAAAGCAGAAGGTGTGGCTAGGAAACCCTCCACGACCTCCAGCCAGAGCCCTGCCTGGTTCCCAGCCACACACTGTCCCTCCACTCAGGTGAGAGCACTTGGCTGGCCCCAGTGGGGACTCAGTCTCCTCTGAACTTGGGGACCTTCCAGTCTAACCCCAGTCAGTCACAGCTCCGCCTCCCACGAGGAGACCTCAGAGCCTGCCAAAGACTCTACCTTCCAGGCCTCGTTCTCCCATCACCAGCCCCAGCGGGAAGAGGGACAGCTCTTCTGCAGCTGAGGGAAAGGCTCCAGGTCTCATTCCAGCCGGGCTCTGCCATCAACAAGCTGGGTAACACCGCCAGGCCTCTCTGGGCTCTGTTGCTTCCACCCCGCTGACTTCGAGTGGGAAACCCAGGGCTCCCTGGACAAAACTCTGCAGCGGTGGGCGAGGAGGTCAGGCCAGAGGGGCCCGAGAAGCTGCCTCAGTCAGTAGCCTGCGTCGGGTTCGCTAAGGGAGTAAAAGCCGGGTGGCCAGTCGTTCCTACCCAAGCAGCCAGGTGGCACGAAGCAGTGAATGACGGAGTGATGACCCCCACCTGTCTGGGGGAGGGGCAGTCCCTCCCCACTACCCCCCCCATAGGCAGTAATGGATGCCGCACCCTCTGACCACAAGGCAGCAGCTGGGAAGCAGCCCCACCTGAGTGGAAAATGCAAACGCTTTCACCAATTAGGCTGGTAGGAGAAGCGTTTTGAGAGGAGCCCCACTGGGCTATCCTGGTGATAAATGGGCAGTGACACCCTGTTATTGGGAAATCCATCCCCTGGGGCTGGCTGGGCTGCAGCCTCTCTGGGGCACCCTCTCTGGGGCACCCCCTCTGTGCTGGCCCTGGGTTTCTTGCCCAGGAGGCTGGTATGGGCTCTCTGCCACCCTCAGCCACTTGCCGGCCATCCAGGGGTCCTTGGCCCACTGGGTGCCCAACAGGAGGCCCGAGGGTTAGGGCACTGCTCTGCAAAGTAGTTGAGGCCTGTGTCTGGGAGGCTGCTAGCTTTTATTTGGAAAGCGGTTAAGACCATTTCACTGCAAACGGGGTTGGCACTGGGCTCTCTCCCACCACTGGCCTGGGGACCTGGTTCTACTGTGTGACCTTGTATAAGTCCTCTGCCTTCCCTGTGCCTGGCTCTCTTCCTCCACGACGGGACTGGATTGGACGAGATGACCTCTAAGTTCCTTTTCTTTTTAGTTATGGTGCTAAAAAGAGGTCCAGAGTGAGGCTGGCAAAGGAGGGGATCTGTGGCTCAGTCCCCAGGCCCTCCCAATCCACCGCTGTGACTCCAGGTAGGGGGCCGGAAATCCACACTGGAAATCCTCCACTGTCCCGCTGGAGGCCTCTCCATCATCAGAAAGCCACCTTTCCTGGTCCTGCTGGTTCCCATCTCCCCTAGAATCTGACCAAGTGTCTTAGCAGGGTGCTCAGGAACACTTCAGGCTGCCCTGCTAACTGCTCTCACCCACCCCTAGCTACCAACGCCTCCACATCCACCCAACGGTCATGGACAAACCGTGGGCTTGCCTACCTGGTGTCCCACTCGTGCAGCTCCACCTGCAGGAGGTGCTTCTTCATCTCTACCTGGCAAAACTCTCCCCACTCCTCAAGGCCAGTTCAAGCATCAGCTGTTGATGGCGTCTGACAACGCCCTCTACCTCCGACAAGGCCCAAAGGAGTGGAGTTCCTGCCTGGGGCCTGCCAGAGCCCAGACACTAGCAAGCTCGAGTCACCACAGGGTACTTGTTTTGTTGCCATATTTTTGGCAGGTCAGACCTACCTGGACAGTGCCCGCAGCAAGCCTTCCAGGCTGTGCCCACCCTGGCCGTCAGCGCCGAGGCGAAGCTCTGCAGCTTGGCTGGACATCACTCATCTCCCTGTTGACAGCCTGGGAGGCCCCGGGAGGCTCCACCAGACCAGAGTGGGCTCAGTGAGTCATCCCAAGGTTCCCTGTGGAGCTGGCCTCAGGGAGATGCAAACCTTCCCCTCCCACTGTAGCTGGGCCCTTGGCTATGGGAAAGCCCTTCACAGGGCTATTCCGGGGGCATTCTGCAAACCCAGGCCTGGGTTGTGGCGGGGGAGGTGCCACTGAGTGGCCTGGGCCTCAGAGCCCTGGGCACTACTCCAGGTTGCCCCTGACCACTGGGGTGACCTTGGACAAGTCCCTTGCCCTCCCCGTGCTTTGGTCTCCTCATCTAGACATCGAAGGAGAAAGGAGTCAGGTTTTCCATGTGCACCATTCACAGGCCTGCCTTGGTACCCCTCCAGGTAGAAAGTGGAAGGGACAGACAGAGGGCACTCCTGGCGTGCGGGCAGGGCTACATGCCCCGAGCCGGCGCAGTCAGCACCCGTGTCTAGAAGGGGAGGCAGGTGTGCAGCTGGGTGGTGAGGACAGCAGAGCACGTGCATGGCTCAGGGTGGGTGCTCCATGGAGAGGGGGCAAGGGCCCTACAGCAGGGGCCACAAAGCAGCAGCAGCTCAGACGTGGGGAACCGCGGGGCTGTTCTGGGGACAAGGAGAGTCTGGCTGGAAACTCAGCGAAGGCCAAAGGAAATCTGGCAGAACTGGGATCCTGAATGAATGCGGTGCTGAGCGGCAGATTCACGACCTCAGCCCCCCGCCCCTCAGTCTGGCTCCTTACAGCAACTCTGTGAGGCAGGGGGCATCACCCCCTTTGAGAGATGAGGAAGCAAAAGCCCTTGAAAGGCAACGGACTGTCCCAAGGTCACAGAGCTCAAGGCAGGACCAGAACCCAGGGCATCTTATCCCTAATGCTTGACAAGGAAAGCAAAGGATGAGAGGTGGACCTTCCCTCACAGATATTACAGCCAAGCTGAGGAGACAAGAACTCAGATATAACGGCCGGCCGCAACCCAGAACAAGGTAGGAATCGAGGGTGGCGAGGTTGCTGTGTGGCCTCAGACAGTCATCTCCCTCTCCGGGCCTCAGTGCCCCAGCTGAAAACAATGCTGAACTCAGCCCTGGGGAGCTCTCACCAGTGCCGCTCGTCTCTGGGGGTGAGGGGTGCTTGGGGGACAGGGGCGGTGAGCTAGGAGCCTTTTGAGTTGGACCTCAAAGAAGGGGTGATTTTGCATCAATGGGGAAGCAGTGGGGGCTGAGGAAGCCCGCCCTGCGAAATGCCGTTTGATCCAGAAGGAAAAGGTAGATTCTAAAAGCAGATGAAGAAGGCAGTTTCTTGTCTGGCTTCTTGGTGCTTTGGGAAGGAAACAAGGTCCATTCTCTGAAGCCCTGGAACATCCCAGGGGTGGTTCCAGGGGAGAAGCATGAGTGTGTGGGTGGCAACCCCACCCTGCAGCAGATTCTGGGGAGAGATGCCCCTGGGCTCCCTCATCACACTGACCACCTCGGGCTGCTCACGCCTCGTTCAATGCAGCCTGCATGTGGCCGGCAGCTGAGCAAGCAGCAAGCGACACAGGGTCCTGGAACTCACCAGTACAGGTGAGTTAACCTCTCAGAGCCTCAGTTTCCCCACCTCTAAAATGGGGCTAACAATCAGTAACTACACCTCTTGGGAGGCAAGATTTAAAGGAGATCCTAGATGCTGAAATTGTAGAGTGAACTGTTCAGCTCACAAAGAAGACGGAGCTCTTGTCAATGATCCGGTTTATTTCTTCTTATCACCCCCACCGGCTTTTCTGCTGGGACTTTGGAGGAGAGCTGGGTCGCCTTCCTGCTGGAATGAGAGAGGGCTGGGGGCAAGTGGGCAAGGGGTGTGGCTCAGATGGGAAAAGCTTCTGGGTTCCCAGAGGTGCCGTGGGGTGGCCAGCGCTGACGGGGCACTGTGTGGACGAAGCTCGGAAGGAGCTAAAGGAGCTGCAGGCAGAACACACCTGCGAGGCAGGACCTGGAGGGCCCTCTGGTCCAACCCTCCAATTTCATAAACGGGGCAACTGAGGCCAGAGAAGGCCTGGGCTTTTCACACTCCCAAAGCAGCCTCGGCAAAGCAATTACACTCCCTCCTGAGACCCAGTCATGGAGCAGAACTGCAGCTTAAGAGGCTCATGGAATCGTAAAATAGCCTAGAGTCACAGAACAGAATCTCCAATTCCATGAGAGTATCTTAGAATCTTAAAGCGCACGATTTAAAAGTACTTAGACCCAAATGGCTCAATGGTAGGATCATGGATTCACAGCTTCTTCTCAACTTGGAAATCACAGAGAAAATTTTAAACTTACAAACAACAGAATCCTAGAAGCTTCAAATCGCCGAATCTAATCCAAGCGCCAGGAGTGGCAAAGGCCTGTCCCTTCCCCCCCAGCAGTGCAGGAATCCTCTGTTCCCACCGCTGACATATGGCCATCCCGCCCTCTTGAATGCTCTCAGCGACAGGGGACTCAGTCAGCTGTGCCGGCTGGAGGCTGGACACGTTCCTTCCTCTTGAACAGGGAGGGAAATAAGTTCTCAACAGGAGATCCCCACTTCGTACAAATGGATTTTTCACCCCTCCTTGTTCTTTGGCTCTGGTCAGAAAGATTCCCAGGGAAGTGGAAAGGAGCCAAGAGCTGCCACAAGATGACTTTAACCAGCAGACAGGCTGGTAATGTGTTTCGGTGGGAAAAAGGAAGGAGAGCGGCGATTAATTCCAACTTGCTATGTGATAAAGGAAATTAAGGCATAATACAGAGGAGACAGCAGTTCTATTAACCTGTGTGGAATACCAATTACTCAGGCTTCTCAAAATTGCTGGAAATAGAGGGAAAACCCCTAAAGAGACTGTGATTGTGGCCTAGCGCTCATCTGGATTAGGCTGTTTGTTTGCCCTGGCACCCTCATAAAGGGAATGAGGGAAAATTCCACGTTTCCTGGGAGATGGCTCTGCCGGAGTGGGGGAGAAGAGGCAGGCCCACGTGTTGCCACTGGACCGCTTGGCGAGAGCTCATGGCGGAGGGGGTCCCGGCCCACTTAAGGAAGAGTTTGGTACAGTCGGGGTCCAGCACACACCCTTAGTCCTGCACTCTGGGAAGGACCCTGGGAGGGCCAAGCTTCTGATGACCCCTGTTCCCACTGAAAAGTCTCAAGTCTCTGCTTCTGGAAGCTGAAAGAATCAAGTACTTGCTGTGCGCCAAGTAGCCTGCTAGGTGCTGGTAAGCCCTGCCATTAGGCAAGATCTTCAGAGGTGGCCGTGTCTCAGGTGCTGGTCCTGCTGGGCCAGCGCCCAGGGCTCTGGCCTGCACCGCCCACCTCTCTGCAGCCAGCTAAGGGACAGGCAGCGCAGGCAGAGTTAATGGCCAAGGGCCGCAGCTCGGTGTCTACGGCCAGGGCCCCAGCAGGACTTCTGTGAGGGCTCCCGGCCAGAGCTGGGCAGGAGGAGACGGTTGCGGCCGTGGGAAGTGAGCTGAGAGAGGGAGTGAGGCAGGTGCCCAGCAGAGCCTCACGCCCCACTGGCATCCTGGCCTAGACCCTTGCCACTTCTCAGAGCCCCTCTGACAGGGGGCCATCACTCGGGCTCTGAGCCAGCATGGTTCCTCCAACAAGACAGGTCCCACCACAGCCTGGCTGATAGGGAAGCTGCCTCTGAAACAGCCTGCTCCGTGAGCACGCCCACCACCCATGACAAGTCCATCCTCCTCGGCCTTTTCTTCAAGTGGACGTTTTCTCCCAGTACAGAGATTTGGAAGATGCTCGTCTGCAGCCCTCTGTGGCCCTCCTCCCACGAGGGGCAGGTTAAGGAAGCAGAGCTCACATCCTGGCTTGGCCCCTTACTAGCTGTGTGACCTCAGCCAGGTTACTTGACCTCTCGGAGCACCTGTTTCCCTCATCTAAAATTGTGATGCTGCATCCTGACTTGCAGGGTAGTTGCTTATAAGATAACACAGCAGTGCCCGACGTAGTGATGCAAGTTCCTCTCAACTTTTCTTTTTCGCTCTCCCACCCCCAGGCTCTGTACCTAGTAGGTCCTCAGGAAGTTTTTGTTACAATTATTAAAGGGCATCAGGAGGCCTGGCCATTGTCATCCTGGGCCTCCTGGTTCTTCCTAACATGGTTTCTCTGTGTATAAAGAAGGGCTGTTCCTTGGAGAAAAAGGTCCAGGTGGAATCATGGCCAGGCAGCCAGCTGGGCTCAAAGGACAAGCTATTTTAGAAGTGGTGTCGCCACTAATCCCCCCGTGATCATAACCCTGAGTGGGGCAGAGTCAAGACTGGCCCACCTAGGCATACAGGCGGCGAGCTCCAGCCACCAGCATGCCCTGCCATCTCCACCCATGGACCTACAGACAGCCAGGGTCCTCTAAGGGGGCCTCTCCTCCATTCTTGGGTGTGGGCCCGAGCCCAGGGAGAGCTGCATGGGGGAGGGGAGGGGAGTGAAGCTGGAAGGTGCCCAGCGGCCCATTTCTGGGTGAATGGTTAGCCTGTCCAAGGTCAAGCCCATGTGAGGCCAGGGTGTCTGGTGGGCACATCTTCCTCATTCTTTGGGGTTCTCCCATTCTACTGAAAAGTCTTCCATGAGCCCACATGGAATCTGAGGCCTGTTCTGGCCACAGCCTCATCACCCCGTGTTCCTGTCACTCAACGACCCTTCCCCACCAGACTAGCAGCTCACTGGAGGCAGGATAAGATCTACATGGTGAGCACCAAGGGGATGCTTAGGAAATGGATGCTGGATGAATGAATAAATGAAAGAACATGTGCAATCTTGAGGCCTGGGGCTTTTCTATCTATACAGAACTTACAGCCCAAGATACAAACCATCTTTACCATCCAGCATTCTGCATACACAGTAAAAACAACAATCATTGAAACAATGCTTTAAAAATCCTTCATTCATGCATAATGAACTGGAGCTTCAGGGGATCCTAAGTTCTCTCCAGCTGGCTGGTACCCCCACCTCCCTCCCTGCAGATACAGGAACCACCTCTCTGTTCTTCTCCCTTTCCAAAGACACAGGACCAAGGAGAACAGAGCCAGGGGCCAGGAGGCCTGCGTTCCGGTCCCAGCGGTACTCCTGAGCTGCTATGTGGCCTTGAGCAAGGCACTCACCCTCTCTGGACCTTAGTGTCACCACCCGTTGGAGAAGAGGTGGGTCCCACTGCTCTCTGAGCCCTGTTCCTGCTCTAGTTCATCCTCACAAGCCACTCGTGGGAGACTGGAGCTGGAAGACAGTAAGGGCCGGCACTCAGCACCCAGCCAGATAGTGCCGGGGAAAGGTTCACATTCTGCAAGGCTGGGGAGGGCACCAGCCTCCGTCCAGGGCCCCACCTCCTACCTGCTCCTCAGGGAACCCTGGAGACACGTGGCCCTCAGCATAGTGTGGCAGCCGCCCCTGGGCCAGGCCCTCGTCTATCTACCACACCTTGAGGTTTACAAAGCCCTTTGCATGCATCTCCTTATTTAGTTCCTACAACACCCATGAGGCTCAGAAAGGGACAGGATGGGGCTTCCCTTGTGGCTCAGTGGTTAAGAATCCGCCTGCCAATGCAGGGGACACGGGTTCAAGCCCTGATCCGGAAAGATCCCACATGCCGCGGAGCGGCTGGGCCCGTGCGCCACAACTACTGAGCCCATGTGCCACAACTACTGAAGCCCACGTGCCTAGAACCTGTGCTCCGCAACAAGAGAATCCACTGCAGTGAGAAGCCTGCACACCACAATGAAGGGTAGCCCCTGCTCAGCAACGAAGAAAGCCCACGCGCAGCAACGAAGACCCAACGCAGCCAAAAATTAATAAACTAATTGATAAAAAAAAAAAAAAAAGAAAGGGACAGGATGGGCCCAGGCCACACAGCAAGTCAGTGACCATCCATCGGCCCAGTGTTCTGCCCTGACTCCACCCTCCTCCACGCAGTAAGAAGGATACAGGATCTGCAGTGCAAGTCCTGACCTTGCCCCCTGAGCAACCCTGAGAAATGTGAGTGGTACCCTCTCAAGAACCTCTCTGAGCCTCCATGAAAACCCAACAGCATAAAAGAAGCCAAAGGTGTGAAAAGAGCACTGCACAGGGGGCCCAGAGCCAGGGCTCCAGTCCTGGCCTCTCCACACACTGGCTCAGCGCTTGGGCAGGCCTGGGTTTCCCCATCTGTCAAACAGGGGATGAGAATCCCACCCTGCCCGCCCCCTGCAGGCCTGCTGTGCACTTGCCAAACCTACCCCTGTCCCACCTGTGCACGGCCCACCTGCCCTTCTGTGAGCATCACCTCAGCCAGGAAGGGTGGAGAGGCTGCCCCCTCTCTGCACACAGCTCAGTTTGACTCACTGCCCCCAGAAGCCAGGCCTGGGCACAGAAGTGTGCTCAGGCAGACATGCAGACCCTCGGGCGCATGCACACAGCACATGCAGATGGGCACACATGCACACAAACACACCGCCCACTTGCACACTCAGATGTGCACCACATACCAAACACAGACACACACGCCATGCTGTGCACACACCGCAGCACACGGGTCACACACTCACACACACACAGGTGGCTTCATGTGATGCTCACACGCTACAGACAGATAGGCATAGATTTTCCTGCCTCTCCTGAGACAGCCAGATGGTGGGATTCTCCCAGAGGGCTACCATTTAATGCTCTAATTAATTTTTCAAAAGTTCTATGTACCCAGAGCCTGGGTTTGTTCCAAATGTCCCAGGCATGGCCCAGTTCGAAACCAAGGAAGGAAGCTGACCTTAGGGGGAAGGACTGTGGGGCCGGGGAGGGAGAGGGGCTCCCACTGCCCGGGAGAGCCTGCATCCTCACCTGGAGGTCTGATACCTAGCCTAGTAAGGGGGGTCCGGACTCAAGGGTCATCTGCCCAGATGTGGTCCTGATCCTGGTTCCAAGAGCACCCTATAACCCAGGAGAGGGAGAGACCCCTCGCAGCACCCCTGGCCGGGTTGTCTGGTCCCGCCTGCACACTTCGGTTCCTCAGACTTCACTGCAGAGGAAGGTGTTTACAGACACCAGGGTGGTCTCTGGGGCTCACGTCCAGATCCCAACTCACCCTTTACGAGCCCTACTGTGGGACTCCAAGGCACTGTCAGAGGAGACAATGCACAGAGCCAGCGCGGTCTGCCGGGTGAGACGGATGAGGCGGGAAGACGACGGGCCAGCCCAGGGGGACTTGCAATGCTCCCTGCCTTCCCACTTACATGCCTCCAGTGAGGGGACGCTCACTCTGTCTCCAGGCAGCCTGCTCTGAATGGACCAGAGCCCATCCTCACCCAGGTCCCCTGGTGAACCCCCGCCGTTCTCTGGGTCACGGTCCCTGGTGGTCCAGGCTGGCAGGAACCATGCAGCAGTTGCCCTCCAGGCCTTTCCTCTGACTTTCCCCGGGGCATGTTCTTTGCTGCTGAGTGTTTGGGAAAATGCAGCAATAAATTTACTGCCTCACTTATGAGTAATTTGCTGTCAGGAGCTCTGCCTAAGCAGAGGGCTGAATTAACGAGGCTTAATTAATATGAATGTTGTGACAGATTTCAACCGAGTCGGGAAATCCCCCGTCCTCGAAGTCCAGGCCCTCGCCTGCCACTCCCCAGCTCACGCGGGAGATGAGAGGCCCGGGGAGAGCACTCAGAGCTGCTGATGGATATGACCCGGGGCTGCCTCTTTCCCAGGATTAGGAGGGATTCGGGATCTGGGGGATGGAGGTTTGAAGATCAGCACAGGAAGCCGGGAGCCTTTGCAACACCAATTCCAAAGGAGTTTTCAGGCTAAGCCCTTCGTCCCTTCCTGGCTCAGTGACAAATGCATGGGCCTCGGAGCCTGAGAGACCAGGGTTCGGATCTGCCGCTCACATGCTGAGAGGCCTTGGGTGAGTCACCCTACCTCTCTGTGACTCACCATCCCCATCAGCAAAGGAACAAGACAAATCTCCCCTCACAGAGTTGTCAGAGGATTCCTGAGGTCATGCGTGGAGAGCCAAGGTGCTCCGAGATCTTCATTTCCTCCCCCCCCACCCCATCCTGAGCATAAGAACAAACATTATTGAGTGATTACCGTGCGCTGTGCTCATCGTCCATCTCATTTAATCCTCCTCATAGTCCTCTGAGGAAGAAACTACCATAACCCCATTGTACAGATGAGAAAACCAAGGCACTCTGAGGGGAGCTAATTTGCCCAAGGTCACACAGTCAGGGGGGTCAGGGGACCACAGTCACCCATGACGCTCACTGAGAGCCCCTGGAAGGATCTCGAGAGCCACGGCAAGGGGTGAGGTCAGGCAGTGGGGGCCGTGCTGGGTGGGCACGGGGCCTGGCAGTAATGTTAGTGGAATCAATCTGTCAATGATGGAGGAAGGGGAGAAGCAGGCCCTTGGGCAGTAGGTGTCCCACCAGAGAGGTATCTGTTTTTCAACCACTAAGACTTTATTAAGTTGACCCCCGAGGGCCCAGCCTGTGTCAGGCTCTGGGGAAGAGAAAAATGCAGTGGAAGGTGCACCCACGGCTCTCAGGATTGGTCCCCCCCTTCTACTCCCCTCGGCTTTCCCCCAGGGCACCCAGCCCAGCCCTGGCATGGGCCGGGAACACCATAATTTATCATTAATGATTGCCATCATTAATATTAATGTGGAGGACACCTCTGACCAGAACCAACTTTAAGGAGTAGCAGGAAGGAGGCCCAGCTCCCACCTGCCCATCCCAACACCTTGGGCCCCTAGCCATCACCCTGCACACCTTAGATCACCCAACAGGACAGGCCATGTTAAAGTCCTGGGGCTCCCCCTGGAGCACAACCAGGGGAACAGAAGGGGCTCTGGGCCCCAGGTCCCCAGGGCTCACCTGAGGGACACCCAGTTGGAGTCCTGGTGTCAAGGATGTGTCTGGGAACAGTGTAGGGAGGAGGGAGCGGACAGTGTGTGGTGCAGGGTCAGATCTACCTCCAGCGTATAACCCTCCTCAGCCCGGCCAAGCCCCACACACCCCCCAAGTCCTGCCCCAGGAGGCCTTCCCCTCCCCCCAGCTCACCCCCCAACTTCCTGACTCAGTCACTAGCCCCACGACCTTGGGGAAGCTTCTCATTACCTCTGCCTCATTTCTCTCCTCTGCATGATGAAGGATAAAAACAGTACCTATTTTATCAGGCTGACCTGAGGGTCGAGTGAGGTACAACGTGGCACTGAGCGGCAGCTCAATAAACGATGGCTATGATTACCGACCCCCCCCCAGGTTAGTGGAGACCAGCCCTGACAGGTGCCACTGAGGAGCCAGGTGGGCTCGGGGGTTCTCTGGTCTCTATGGGGCAGCTCCAAGGCAGCAGGATTAGCCAGGGGGCTCTGTACAGCCCCTGTGACAGGCCTGGGACCCACAGGGCCTCTCAGAAAGAACTCTGTTTTTGGAAATAAAAAGAACTACCTTATAAAGAAGTGAGGTCTCCGTCCCAGGAGGTGTGCAAGCAAGAGATCCATCCATTCACTCAACAAGCATTCACTGGGCCCCTCCTCTGTGCTGGGCCCTGTGTTGGCCAACGGGAGTTGGGAAAGAGAGCATGAGACACAACCCTGCCTGGAGAAACCCACGATCTAAAAAAGCAAGAGCTACTGAAGTTGCCAAACTGACCCCCGGGCCAGGGCTGCCCACCCCTGTACACGTGTCAGAGCCTGGAGAAAAAGCAAGAGGCCCTTCGGCATGAAGGGGGCTTTGGGGAACACCCGGGGAGGCTCAGCGAATGCGCTCTGGCCCTGCAGACATGAGGTCAGGCCCCACCTGCTCTGAGCCCCTCGTGGCCCTGTGATCCCGACGGCCTCCTGGTGCCTATGCTCTCCTTGCCCTGGTCCACCTTGACCACAGCTCAGCATCAGCCTCCAGAGCCCCCATCCACCCCGAAACCCGGTCAGGGGGGTAGGAGGTGTCCTTGGAGGCAGGGCCCTGCTGGCAGCAGGGAGCAGAGGAGAGACGGGTGGCTGTCTGCCTGGACAGGGGCAAGGGCACGGCCAGTCCCAGGCAGGTGGCAGGCTCACCCCTTGCCCACTTTCCTGCCCCCCCCGCATCTACAACCCTGCCAACCACGGTTCCCGGGGAGCAGGCTCCCAGGAGGCCCAGCAGGCAGCCCACCAGCTGCTGCCCCCTCCCCGTACAAACACTAGCCACAAAGCACCCCCCCCCCCCCGCTCTGCCTGCCTGCGGTGACAGCCTCTTGGCACCAGCTCTCCCCTTCCCTCCATCTGTCAGGAATCGGTGCAGACAGGCTGTGAGAACCACAAGAGGAAGGAGCGATGCTGCTTGGACCCCACCCCTCCCCGCTACCTCCCCAGCGCTCTCCCCCGCACCCCACGTCCTCTCTCTCCCCACTCCTCTCTGTGTCCTCCTTTCCCTTGCATCTGTCTCCTACTGATGAAGCCATTGACAAAGTTGGGAGTAGGGCGGGGAAGAGGACCAGCCAGCCAGTGACCCCCACTTACGGGTAATCACCACACACCGCGGCCACAGCCCGGCCACCCACCCATCAGGCTTCATCCTTTACGTTCTCCCAAACCATTAAGGAGTCGAAATCCCGTGCGACTGTGGGCTCAGTGTCCCCATCTGTACAACTGGTACAGCAAATCCTGCTGAGCCCACCTCCCAAGGGATACTAGGAGCCCAGAGGCAATACACGGAAAGGGCTCTGTAAACCACAGAACCTTGTACAAGGCAAACGGCCTGTGTCCCCAGCTTCTTCCTATCTGACGTGGGAATAAAGGTCCTAGTGCCGCCCGCCTCCTGGGAGTAGCGAGGCCAGAATGGGACGTGAACAGACAGAAAAATGCCTTGAAGAATATAAAGGGCGGCAGGAACGCAAAGGCAGGGCTGTCGAGGTAATGATCCTCACTGTACTGATGTGAGGTGAGAAGGGCAGAGCTGGGGAAACTGAGGCCCAGAGGGAGCTGTCACACAGCTAGCTGTGTCAGAGGCAGGGTCAGAACAAAGGCCAGGCCTCCTGGCCATGTCCACACCAGCACCCCAACAGGGGTGCTCAGCCCTGGCTCCTCCAGACCTTCCAAGGGGGTCTATGTCTCTTTGAATTCTCCCAAAACGTGGGGAAGAAATCAGCTTTTTCCTTTCTTTAGAGTGAGCCCTGCCCAACTGGCAGCAGAACCCACAGGTAACGGGGGAAGACCTGTTGCAGAGCCGGGGGAGCAGCGACGGGGGTGGGCAGGGTGCAGGCCGGCAGGCCAAGTGTCCCATTGGACATGAGACTTTTCATTTTAAAACGGGGGCGGTACCAAGCCGGGCACCCTGCGTGGGAGCAGGCGCTTGGTAATGCCAAAGTGCAGGCAAACATGGGGGTGGGTCTTTGCACCGAACAGAGAGCATAACCCCTTTCCCCCTTCATCCCGGCGAAGCTTGGCCCAAGGCCCCACAGGCCCCAGCGGGGAGGAAGTTCTGGTCTAGCTGCCGTTTCAGGGTCCTGTGAAGCCACGTCTGTCCCCAACTGCAGCACAGATGTGCCCAAGGAAAAGGGGAAGGAGACATGGGTCATCCACCCCTTTCACTGCCAAGGAAGCTTGAGGTTCAGAGAAGCCAACTGCCCAAGGTCACATATTGAGTTGGGCGGCCAAGGCCTGCTTTTCCATCTGCAGATCCTCCCCAGGTCCCAGCAGGGCACTGGCACAGAGGAGGCCTGCAGTGGATGCTGGAGCTCAGACTCGAAGGCTCCAGTCCACACAAGGCACTTCTCGGGGGCTCACAGAAACACCATGTGCGAGCGGGCACGTGGCACAGGAGGTGCAGCGCAAGGAGCAGAAACACAGCCTGGGGTGGGAGGGGCGCTGGGCGTGTGAAAAGCCAAAGAGCCCCACCCGCTCTCCTCCCTTCCCTGCTTCTCCGCAGGCCCTAGCCAGGTCCCCCTGCCCCATCTCCTGAGGCCCGTGGTCTGGTGTGAACCACAGACTCTTAATCGGACCATCTTGACGCAGAGTGGCAAGGATGGAGATGGAAGGAAACACAGGGACAGGGGAGCCCAGAGGAGGCCCTGACTCAGCTGGGGTGTGAAGGCTCCCTGGAAATGGAGACTCTTAAAGCAAAGTGGGGTTGAACAAACAGAGGAAGGGCGTTCCAGGGAGAGGGACCCACATGTGAGAGTGTGATGATGCCCCTGTGACATCAAACACATGTGGGGTGTGGCTGGAGCACAGAGCCATGGGGTTTGGGGGGACAAGTGGATGGTGAGGTCTGCAGCAGGAGAGATGCCAGGTATGTGTTTGGGCATTGAAGGGCCCTGAATGTTAGCAAGTAGACTATCCTGTGAGTGGGGGACGTCCCTGTAGGACGCTGAGCAAGGGCAGGAGAAAGCTCCACGTGTTTGAGAGCGCTCGGCGGCAGAGCGGAGAGTGGACAGGAGGGAGGGAACAGAGACGAGGTTGGTGCTGCTACCATGGTCCGGGGAGGCTGAAGTGGGATGGGGAAAGGGCCTGGATCCACCAAGGAGGATCAGGCCTTGGTGGCCGTTAGAGGTAAGGGAGACGGGGGCTGTGATGACTCCCAGGTTCCTAACCAAGGCCAGGACAGTGTCCATGCTGTGGACTGGTCTCAGGGCAGAAGAGGTCCGTGCACAGCCCCCAGTGCCCGTGTGCCCAGCCACAGGTCGTCGCGGGGTCTGGGCACTACCACCTTGCTGACCCGGAGATAAGCTGTCTGCAGAGGTGTCACCTTTACTGCTGGACATGGCACATCTGTCTTCAGCCCCCCACTTCCTTGGGAGGTAGGTCATGGTTACAGAAAGCAGCCAATGTTTATAGAGCCCAGACTGTGCAGCCCACCAGGCTCCAAGAAGCAGTGGCCAGAGAGGGGATAGATAGGCCTTCCCCAAGGCCACACAGCATGTCAGCTATCACAGGCCAGGAAGGGACACTGAGCAGGCTTCGAGTGAAGGCAGGGGGCAGTGTTTGTGAGCAGAGGTCCCAGAAACAGAGCTGGGACCTGGGTAGGGCAGAAGCGTCACTGGAGACAGATTTGAGATTGAAAGGAAGACAGATTTTGTAACAGGAAGGGCTATCCAGGGACAGAAAAAGCTATCAGGTTGCTCAGTGAGCTCCCTGTCCCTGGAGGTATGCAAGCAGACAATTGCCCCCTCCCCATCTCCAGCCCCTGGGGCTGCTGAGGGGATTCCGGCATTGGGATGGGGGTTGGGAGCCTGCTTTGGCCAAATGAAGACGCTGCTCCAGCCCCGAGAGCCACAGCTCACTCATTCATTCACTCAACACACATTCACCAAGGCTTGCTCTGTGCCAGGCCAGAGACATTGGGCACCAGGGGCAGGTGGAGCAGAACAAGAGAAACCTCATCTCTCAATCTTCCCCACCCCCATCCAGGGGGGTGAGGCCAAAGCTGGGCAGGGGGCAGAGGATGGAGGCCCTGGCTGCCCACACTCCATGTCACAGGTCTAAGGGGCTCGGCTCCCTTATCTTTCTGGGCACATTTGGGGCATGGGGCCAAGGGCTGGGCAGGATCAGACACAATGCAACCTCCTCCTGCACCCCACCCCTCCTGGAGGTCCCCAAGGCTCTGGGCTCATTTCCTAATGAGGTCCCTGTAAGGACTCTTCCTAATTAAATTAGGACAGTAAGTTATGGCCTGGGGCTGCAGGGGAAGAAGCAGGGACAAAGGTGACTTCTGGGGGTGCTCCCTGGCCCCTCCCAGCCCACCCAGCAGTGCAGCAGCCTGGCATGGGAGGGGATTCCTAAAGGACAGATGGGAGATGGAGGTTCAGAAAAAGAGGTCAAAATAAGTGGAGCAAATCTTGAATTGAGCACCGATCACGTCCAGACACTATTCTTGGTGCTTTTCCTAAACAAACTCGTATCATCGTCCAACCACCTAGAGGGTTAGGTGTTGGTGGCTCCATTTTAGAGAGGAGACAAGTGCTCAGAGAGGTGAAGTAACTTGCCTAGGGTCCCACAGCTAGGAAGCAGTGAAGTATGGACTCGATCCCAGGCAGCCTAGTTAGAGGCCCTGCTGTTATCTGAGCCACAGTGGAGTTGCTCATGGATGAGGCAATGCGGAAGCAGTCAGACGTAGGGGACCTGGGGGGCTTCCCACCCCCACGTCTATGGCTCCCACCTGGCCGCACAGCAAGCAGAGGTTTGGAGTCAGACCTAGACAGAGGTCAGGGAATCTGCATTTCAAACGGTGTCCAAAGTGACTCACTCTCCTGATCCAATCCTCACAGGTGGGAAAACTGAGGCCCAGGGAGGAGCAGAGACTTGCCCAAGTCCCTCAGCAAGTCAGCGACAAGGTGAGGCTACCTGGCTCCTGGTGTGGTGAGGGTGAGGGCCTGGGGGGGACTCGCTCGTAACGGATCAACAGCGACAAGGGCTCAGGTCTCTGCTTCCAGGGGGAGAACTCAGGGCAGCGTTTGCAAGTGTGGGAGAGGCCAAAGGCCAGGGAGAGGGAGGGCGAGGGGTCTGGGAGAAGGGGTGGCAGAGAGAACAGGGGCTCCAGCCACATGGCTGGCAGACCTCTGTGTCCTGGTATGGCCCAGTTCCCGGTGTAGGAAGAACCGACTGGCTCTGTGAGATCCAGTGAGGCTTCAGGTACTGTACCCAGACCAGGAATTGCTCATTACCCGCGTGCACAGAGCAGGAGTCTGGGGTTCAGATTCGAGGGACTTATCCCAGGCCTCTAACTAGGACGTGGAAGGACTGCAGTGGAAACCCCAGTCCAGCTGACACTGGGAGGCCACGCGTGTGCCTTGTCCGTGCACCTCCAAGAAGCAGGCAGCTGTGCAGATGGGGGATGAAAAGAGGAGGAGACAGGAGAGCATTACATATGCAGCATATTTAAAGCCTGGGGCTATGGGTATTAAAGAATTGGCCTGGTCAGACTCAGCAAAAAAATAAACAGGCAGAAACCCCCGAGCAGATATAGGTGCTGCTAATTAGCAGTTGGTTCCAGCTTTGCACATACGGTTTATGCCACATCCCCTGTGCGATGGGTTGGATTTCACAGCCCTTGCTCCCTGCTCTGGGCCTTCTGGGCCTCAGGGAACGGGGGCAGCTCCTTGGACCGCCACATCTGGGTCCTGGCCATGGCGGAGCTCCTGTGAACTCCGTGATTCTCAGGGGAAAACAAAAGAATCCCAGGGAATTGGGGCTGAGAGGGGCCTGGAGATGCCCCGCTCCCAATGAGCAGAGACCCAAGAGGGGCAGAGACCTGCTGATGGCCATTAGGTAAGGTAGGAGCAGGGGTGGAGCTGAGGTGGGCCTGGTCTCCAGGCCATGGCGTTTATATCAGCCTCAGCCCTCTGCGTGGGGCGTGGGTGGGTGCAGACAGTGGGCTATAGGCTGAGGCTTGGAGGGGAGAGGCTGCCATGGCAGGGGGCAGGCTGGGAACAGAGACCGCTGGCACCTCTCCAGCTACAAATAATTCCCCGCCACAAACAGCCCAGTGGGGGGCTTTGGCTTTGCCTTGGCTGGGCGGCCTTGGCCAGCATGGGAGGAAGAGCGTCACCTTGTCCCTGCAGCCTCTGTGCGTCCAGAACAGTCACCTCCCTCCTGGTGCACACCTGCTCTCTGAGCACGCACACGCCATGCACACGCACGTGTGCGGCTCTGAGAGTGATGGGGGCAGCAGATGGCAGCTCGGGGTCCAGGAAGTGGAGAGGGAGGGAGGGTGGGAAGAGCACTGGCACGAATATCCCTGGATTCGCGCCACCAGGAAAGCCCACCCTTGGCCTCCAGCTATTCGTACCAGCAGCTTAACCTGGGTCAACAGGCCCTTCCTGCCTCTCTCAGCTGCCAACTCTCTGATGTTAAACTGGACCCACTGGTGAACCAAGGTCCCCTCTTAGATAACTAACTATGCCAGGCCCGGATGGTTAACTAGCTCTCCTTGGTTCTCTCTGCGTAACCAGCTCCCCTAGGCCACCCAGGAAGCAGCCACCCTGGGGCCCCCGGTGCAGATGGCAGCGGATGAGATGATTCCTACAGTCCCTCCCGGCCCGAGAAACTGCTGTTCTCCCAGGCAGCCAAGTCCTCCCAACTGGCCAGCTGACCTACATCTCTCCTGCTGCTATTTCAGCAACTGCCCTCTTGTTATGTCCTTGGAGGAGGAGAAGGAAAGCTGTTGACGGTCGCTTCCACTTGGTGGGGATCAGGGGCTCGGGAAGGGGAAAGGGGATGCTCGTTTCAGGGCCAGGTCTGGGCAGAACACTTTACATCAGCCTGCACACCTCTGAGAGGTGGGCTCATCATCCCCATTTCAGAGACCAAGGATCTAAAGCTCACAACATAAGACCCATACCAGGGACCCTGGCTAGTGGGTCACAGGGCTGGTGGCCTGACTCCATTTTTCTCCATCACTCCACTGCATCCAGTGCAGGCACGGGCACAGGAAGAAGACAAAAGGGAAAGTGGCCCAAGGAACCTGGGTCTTAGGGCTGAGTTCTGGAAGTGGACCCTAAAAAGTCCAGCTACCCTCCATCTGCCTGCCTGGAATCTACCCACAAAGCCAGGTACACTCCTACCAACCCTCACCAGGCATTAAGGAGCTCGAGGGCCACAGGTCCCCCTCCCCCAGGCCAGGACTGGTCCTGAGCCCAGCTCCAGGGAGAAGAAATCTGCTCAGAGTGCTGGTTAGAGTGCAGGTGGAGCAAGGACCAATAGGTAAAGGGGAGATGAAGTTCAGAGAGGGAGAGCGCCTCACGCAGGGTCACACAGCAAGTTAGGGGCAAGGGCAGAACAACTTTTATAAAGCTGTGGAGGAGACAGATTCTACAAATATCTTGAGAAAAATGAAGACCAATTATACTCCCTTCTGCTTTCTTTGGTGGGGGTGGGGAGTCCTTGGGGCCAGAACACAGTTGTTCCTTCTCTTTGCTTTGTTTTGTGAGGCCTGGATCTGGCTACTTGGTCTGCCCCACAGGGCCAGGGTGAGGTGGCCCTGTGCTCAAGGAAGAGGGAGGTCCTGCTGGCCGCCAGCCTGGCTGGGAAGGGCCATGCGGAGTCAGGGGGTGTTGTGAGATAGGAAAACATCTCCTTGAGGGACTGCGACAAGGTGAGGATGAAACGCACATGCTCAGCCATGCCTTTCCTAGGACTTCCTCTTAAGGGAAGAACCAGACAAATGCACAAAGGTGTAGTACTGGTATTCACCCCAGCACTGTGCAGAACAGGAAAAAAATATATATATAAATATATATATAACCAACTAAACACATGTCTATCAATAGGAGACTGTGTCATTAAATTAGGGAAGATTCATGCAGTAGACTACTATCTAGCCCTTTAAAACGATAATACGTACCTACTGTTACTGACACTGAAAGATGTGCATGATGTGGGGAGAAAACAACTGACATAACACAAGCTCGTTTTGCAAAAACACCCAAAAACCAAAAAAAAAGAAAACCCAGAAACACACATGTTCATGCACACCAGCTCGCATGCAGAGAATGCAAGAACACCTCTGGGAGGACAGGCAGCTCCCACCGTGGTATAACCAAGGGGGACTCCTACCTTCCTCTTTTCCCTTTTCTGAATTGTCTGTGTGTTTTCTTTTCTTTAAATTACAAGTATGAAATTACCTTTATATAATCAGAAAAACTTACTTCCGTTGGAAAAACAAAGGAAATCAATTGAAGTGAGTTTCAGCTTCAGCACTACCAGT
The DNA here is from genome assembly GCF_949987515.2 of Delphinus delphis. NCBI lineage: Eukaryota > Metazoa > Chordata > Mammalia > Artiodactyla > Delphinidae > Delphinus > Delphinus delphis. Next base: position 44,263,763 of record NC_082683.1, read on the forward strand.
AACAGGCTGTGTGGCCCCAGGGGAGCCCCATGCCCTTGCAGAGCCTCACTTTCCTCATCAGGAAAATGGGGACGATAATGAACTCCTGCACCACCTTCCTCCCAGAGCAGCTGTGAGGCACAAACTGGAAGAGGCCATACTGTGGTTCGAATAGGCTGAGAGGGCCGGAAACGGAAATAGTCTCCAGAGCGGCTGGGGTAAAGTCCCTTGTGGCATCTCAAAGCCAGTGACCAAGGGAGGGCGGTGGTCACGTTCACCATTCCCATGTGACCATTCCCAGACTGGCTGACCTCAGAGAGGCTTTGGGCTGCCATATCCAAGGGGCAGGTGCGTGGAGGCCGTGAGGGGTCATAGGAACTGTGTGGACCTAGGAGCCCCATGGCCCTGCCTCTCTGGGTAACTCTCCTAGTCACTAGAGGGTGTTCCAAGGGGCCTGATAAAAAGCTGGGTTCCTCGCCCGCAAAGCAGCCGGCTTGTGGGCACCTGGCCTGGGCCCTGCCAGGGTCAGGGAGGTCAAACCAGGTGCAGGGGGATGGGGGAGCTCACAGGCAGGGCCCGCTCCTGAGCCACTGCAGCCGAGGGGCTATTCCTACGGCCTGTGACATACACTGGCTTGTAAGAGGAGCCATGGCGAGCACAACTGATGATCAAAGCTGCCACCTGGGGCCGCGCTCATGCCTGGGGGCACCCAGGGGCCAGAGCTGCTCAGGAGGGAGCCGGTACACCCACTGGCAGGGGCTGGCAAGGATGGATGCCTGGGGTACCTAGAAAGGAAGGGCGGTCGCAGCACACCCCAGGCCACTCCCACTGTAGCTGTGACTGGGATGTGTGAACGTGTATCTCTTCCTTTCACCTGTGTCACAATGCAGCCAGACAGGCATGGCCCAGTCCTGCCGCTGACCCGCTGACCTGCCTGGGGCAAGTGACTTCACCTCTCAGAGCCTCGGCTCTTTCTCTGTGAAGTGCAGTGATGATGCGTCCAGGCACTGGCTGAGGGAGGTATTGCATGAGAAAGCCCCCAGCAGTGAGCATGCTCGTGAACTCTTACTATAGTTAACAATATTATTTTAGATGAGTTCCCAGCGATCTGGGGGTGGGCAGCAGGCCCCAGCCAGGGGCAGTATGCACCTGCGGTCCCCGTGGGGAAGTCCCAAGCCCTTTCTGTGTGCAGGAGCCAGTGCCCGCCTGCAGCCTGAGAACGCCTTGTTCCCTGGTCCAGCAGGAAAAGGAGAGGGGGGGCGGGGTGGCAGCAGGTGGGAGTTGGGAGCATACTGTTCTGACTCAGTCCCAACCCAGGAACTGAGGACACCCTAGTTCTGAGAATGGGTCCCTGCTGACACCAGGAGCTGATGTCCAGCCACCAGGGCCTTGGTTTCACCTTCTGAAGCCTGGAGCTGGGAAGCTCCCAAGTTTACAGTGTGAGCACTGAGAGGCCTGCATGCCCAGGTCCTGTGTGACTGTGGATGTCACTGGTGCCCTCGGGGCTTCAGGTGACCCAGCTCACAAGAGGGGGCCTGACTATGGTCCCTAAAGGATGCTCAGCTCCCTTCTCCAGCTTCAAGGACCCCCCAGGGCCTTCTCAGAGGCCCCTGCGTCCCCTACATCTGACCGATATATGCTTCTCACCCTCAAAAGTCGGGGACATTTCCTCAGTCCATTCATTCATGCACACACCATCCCTCAAATGCCTCGGCTCTGGGCCAGGCCCTGTGGTCCCCCACCACAGACTCTCCCAGCAACCACGAGCTCCTATGATGGGCTATTACAAGGGTGCACAAAGCCATGGGCATCCAGACATAGGAGAGGTTAGATCACACCAGGAAGACAGGGAAGGCTTCATGGACGTGGTAATGAGCTGGGTTTTGAAGGATGGGTAGAAGCCAGGGAAGGACAATCCAAGCAGAAGAAAAGCATGTATGTATGAGACCTAGAGTCAGCGAATTGCATGGGGGTCAGAGAAC